>NC_058130.1:636359017-636383828 GCF_016433145.1 Gracilinanus agilis | reverse complement strand
AGCTCTTAGATTATCTAGCTTCAATATTGAAATTTAGCCTAGCATTAATATATTTACTAAAGAAATTATTATTTTAGATAGATCCTTTATATCTTCCTTTCCTAATACCACCCTGCCTTCCCTCCCTTACCTTAGTGGCTGTGGAGTTTATAAGGAGAGAAATTAGAGAGGAGTTAAATCTGTGAAGAGTTATTTAATTGACAGCATTATTTATAATTTAATCAAATCATCATTTATTTTCTTTTAGATAGCATTTTGTAAAACTGAGTGAGGCAGGTCCTTACTCAGATTCCATCTTTACTTCCCTTCCCCCACCTGAGGTTCCTGAGATAACTGATAGGGCTTTCCTTTAATCCACCTTCCTAACAACATCCTTCAAATAAATAAATCCTTTGTGTTTCAATAGTCCTATTTAGTGTAATTTGTCTGTTAGTTAACAAGAGGGAAGAAGAGGGAAAGAGAAACATACTCTGGGTTTAGAAGGAAGCTGGGCATCCATCTTGAAGGAAGGTGTTACTTCAAAACAGGTCCCTTCCTGTGAAATTAACTAAAGCCTGTTTGTTAATTTCAGTCTAGTCTATTTCCCTCAGCTTGTGTTTGAGTCTAAGTCCCAGTCTGTAAGCCTGCTGTATTAATTTGTTTAGTTTAACTTCTCTTCTCCCAAGAAGATCTCTTGTTTCCCTTCTGTGTTATACTCCTGACTTCAGTCCTATATTACCCTGAATCTCCTTTAATCCCAGCCTACCTGTAGCCTAGTTTATCCATTTACCAAGTCTCCAACATCCTCCTTTCAATTCCCTTACCCCAAACACCTTTCCTTCAAATTACCCGATAACAATCTTTATCCCACTCCCCACCCCCTGTCTGTTTTACAAGATAAAAATTTAAAACTATACATCTTTAAAGGTTTTTGACTTTGTTTTAATATATATATTTTAAATTAAAACCCTTATCTTTCATCTTAGAATCAATACTGTGTATTGGTTCTAAGGCAGAAGAGTGGAAAGGGCTAGGCAATGGGGGTCGAGTGACTTGCCCAGGGTCATACAGCTAGGAAGTGTCTAAGGCCAGATTTGAACCTAGGATCTCCCATCTCTGGGCCTGGTTCTCAATCCTCTGAGCCACCCAGCTGCCTCCTGTTTTAATATTTCTTGTTATTTCATGGAGTCATTGACTTGGATTAGGTTCTTTTTGTTTATTTTTTTAAAGCATATCTTGTGTCTTAGGATCAATACCATTGGTTCCAAGGCAGAACACCTAAGGGCCAGTCAATTGGAATTAACTAAATTGCTTAGGGTGACAACTAGAAAATGTCTGAGGCCAAATTTGAACCCAGGACCTCCTGTATCAAGGCTTAGTTCTCAGCCACCTAGCTGCCGATGGTAAGTTTTTTTGGGGGTGGGGTGTCAATCTTTTGTGCCAAGGGGTGAATTCCCTTTCCTATTCTTTCTTCCTTAGCTCTTATTTATTTTCCAATATTTTCCTCTAGCACTCTCATTTCATTTATAAAATTTTTTAACTTTTTAAGCTCGATTTATCTTTTCTAAGAATTCTCATTTTTTAAAAGTAAAATTATGTTTTATCTTAAAGCTTTGCTTATAAGGGGGGGCAGCTGGGTGGCTCAGAGTATTGAGAGCCAGGCCCAGAGATGGGAGGTCCTGGGTTCAAATTTGGCCTCAGACACTTCCTAGCTGTATGACCCTGGGCAAGTCACTCGACACCCATTGCCTAGCCCTTTCCACTCTCCTGCCTTAGAACCAATACACAGTATTGATTCTAAGACGATAGGTAAGGGTTTAAAAAGAAAAAAGCTTGGCTTATAGGATTTAGATTATTTCTCTTCTTCTGGGTTTGCTTTTTGAGCATCCCTTTGACTATAATTGCTATTTATGGTAGGATTCTTTTTTGCTTGCTGGCTCATCAGATTTTAACTTCAGACTTGATGGTAAGGTCAGGCTGTGCACTCTTCTGGTGAGATCTGCTCTTGCCTTCTTGCTGCTTTCTTGGCTGTTGGCTGTTGTGTCACTCTAGGCTCTCGGGGTCAGATGAGGCTGGGAACCTGAAAGCTTTTTTTTCATGCTCCCAGAGTGGTCTGCTAGAGGACACTCCTGTTCTCGTCCAAATTGTGCACGTTCCTGTGTAACCTCGGTTTGGTTCTGAGCCACAGCAGATTAGAGCTGGGCTTAGCCGCTATCGGCAAGTCGGAAAGTTCTGCTGGTACAGAGGGACAGAACTGCAGGTCTCCCTTGGGCTGGGATTCCTGCCCTGGTTACTCTTCTGCGGGCTTTACATTGGAATTCAAACTTTGCTCTTGTAGGAGCCACAGCCACTGGGGCTAGCTTGGGACTTCCTCCAGGCTGGGCACACCGGCTAGGACCTGGGACAGCTCCACACGCTGAAATGCCACTGAAGACTTAAGCCCCTTCCTCAGGGCACTCTGGATCTGCTGCCCAGAGCAGAGTATGGGCCTACAAAGCTACCAATTACAATTCTGAAGGACTTTTTAAAAAAAAATTAATTAATTTTTTAAAACCCTTACCTTCCATCTTAGAGTCAATACTGTGTATTGGCTCCAAGGCAGAAGAGAGGTAAGGGCTAGGCAATGGGGGTCAAGTGACTTGCCCAGGGTCACACAGCTAGGAAATGTCTGAGGCCACATTTGAACCCAGGAGCTCTACTCTTTGGGCCTGGCTCTCAATCCACTGAGCCACCCAGCTGCCCCGCTGAAGGCCTTTTGACGAGGAATACTACCCACCTTGAGAAAGAACTGTTGGAGTCTGAATGTAGAATACTGTGTGGAGAGAAAAGAATTCATTTGTTCTTCTCAGGGTGGACCTCCATCCTAGACCCTATTAGGGAATGAAAGCCCATTTAGGGTTTCAGAATGAGACCTCAAGGACATTTCATTATTGCCACAGGCCCAGTGAGTTAGGAGGCCAAAAACCATCAGGCTATCCTACCTCATCTCCTCTGGTCTTTAGGAGCCAGAGGAGTCCCTCCTGAGGATGTGACTATCCTTCCATAACTTTCCCCACCCCTGGTGGAGCTCCTGGTGAAGCGCATGCTGTGTAACTTGTTTTCTAATTGGGTAGGCTTTCACACCCCAGACCACGGGGCATCGGACAGAGAGGGGTGAGGGTCTTGTGCCAGCAATCTAGAAAACGCTTGTATCTGCACCCATGCATTGGGCATCACCATTAAGGCGTATCCCCTTACTCTTGAGTAAGAATAAAGACTGCACCTTCTATCTGCTCTCTGACTCCAGGTTTGCAATGATAATTTGGCTGGGTAGTCATTTTATCTCATCCCACACAATACTAGTTTTCTTTTATTTGGGGGTTTGGGTTTTAAAAGAGATACTCTCACAACAATGACCAATATGGAAGTATGTTTTGCCTGATCATACAAGACAATCCATATTAAATTGATTGATTGATTACTATCTCAGGGATGGGGGAAGGAAGGATTGGAGGGAGACAATTTGCATCTTCTAATTTTAGAAAATGTATATAATGAAATTTTTTATTACATACAATTGGGGAAATAAAAAATATATATGTATTTATTTATTAAATTTTAATTTAAGTATTTTTCCATGGTTACATGATTCATGTTCTCTCCCTCCCTTTCTCTTCCCCACTCCCAGAGCTGACAAGCAGTTCCACTGGGTTATACGTATACTATAACTCAATACCTATTTCCATATTATTCATTTTTGTAATCTTTTAAAAACCAAAACCCCATATCCAATACCCGTATAAACAATTGAAAAATCAAATGTTTTCCTTCTGTGTTTCTACTCCCACAGTTCTTTCTCTTGAGTCCCTCTGGATTATCCTGGATCATTGCATTGCAAATGTAGCAAAGTCGATTACATGTGATCGTCCCGCAATGTTTCAGTCTCTTTGTACAATGTTCTTATGGTTCTGCTCATAAAATATATATTTAAAAAGCTGTCAATTAGCACCTGTTCCTGCACCCTACACAAGGTTGTGGTGCTCCACTCTGGGTCTAGGACCTCAACTTGCCCTAGAGTATTAACCCTGGGCACTTAACTGCTCTCCAGGGCATGCTCCTTGTCATGCCAAGTCCCCAGAGTCCACATCCCTGTCTTCCTGTGATGACATGGGTCAGAAAAGAAAATTTTCTGTGATTTTTTTTTCTTGGATTTCCTTATCAGGATTTGGTATGGTTAATTTCCTAGATCTGTTTTGAAAGAGTTTGAAGAGAGAGAATGTAAAGTACTTTTTTCTACTCTGCCATCTTAACTGTGCTGCCTCCTCCATAATTAATAGACTTACTTTTATCTTAAAACATTTTGTTTTTTCACCCCTTCCATCTTCTGGGATTCCCTGAAAATACAACTTCTCCCTCCATTCCTGGACACCCTTTCCAGAACTGACTCCACTTTTACTTATACAACTCTAGGCTCACTCATTGTTATAGAGGACTCAAAATCCTCTTTGCTCCCTGTTGTGACTTTAAGAATCATCCTCTACTACCATCACTCAGGAACCTTTTCTCTTTTGAGGTTTATTTTTTTGTTCAGTTGTTTCAATCATATCCAGCTCTTTGTGACCCCATTTGGAGTTTTCTTGGCAAAGATATTGGAGTGGTTTGTTATTTACTTCCCCAGATCATTTTACAGATGAGGAAACTGAGGCAAGTAGGGTTAAGTGATTTGCCCATAGTCACATGGCTACTAAGTGTCTGAAGCCAGATTTGAACTTGGGAAGATGAGTCTTCCTAACTTCAGAACTGGTGCTCTATCTACTGTGCCACCAAGCTATTCACTAACCATATTCATCAACAAACCCAGATTCTGGTGACCATTATGTATCAAAGCCTAGGACATACTCCTTCCTTCCTAAAAGAGTTTAGTCTTCATCTGTACAATTCCTAGCCTCATACTATCATACTTAAACATATGTATTGATATATTTAATACACATACACTTACTTCACAGTCCCTTAATCTATTCAATTCTTGTCACCTGCTCCTTCACTCAACTGCAGCTACAAAGAGATTACATTTTGATCTTGTTATATCACCCACTAATTTCTGCTTCTGGGGAGATGAACTCTTAAATTCCTTTCTTTATCATAACCTTAAAAAAACCTTCTTACCTTCTGACCTAGAATCATATCAGTTCTAAGGAAGAAGAGTGGCAAGGGCTAGGCATTTGGAGATAAGTGACTTGCCCACAGTCACACAGCTAGGAAGTGTCTGAGGTCACACTGGAACTCAAATTCTACCCAGCTTCCCTTTTACCATAATCTTTTTCCATTCCAAAACCCTCTTTGCTCTACAACCTCTAACCTAGATTTTCATATTCACTGTTGTTGGAGTCATGTGTAGAGCATCATGCGTGGTCGTGGAGAGAGTTAGCCTGGTAGGAAGACTAGTGGCTAAAGAGAGAGAGTGAGATAAGGAGGACAAGACAGGTTTGGGTTAGCATATCTGAGGATAGAGTGGAAGAATCATGGTACCATGACTGGGGGCTATGATCTTCATTCAAAGAGACTTTTATAGAGAGTAAAATATTAAGCATTACAACATTCTTGTGGAGGGGTGTTACTTTCCCACAGGATAATGTTTATGAAAATGACTTCACACATGAATGTTACCAAGGTTGCTTTTATAGATGTAAGCAAGTTGAGAAACAGTAATTGCTAATCTGTTCTTGAGGAAAGGCAGATTTGGTACTTTCATGATATTTATAAAGATTTCTTTGCTCTTCAGAGGGTGGGAGGACTAAGCCTTTAATGATGACTTTTGGCCAAGAGCAGCAGTGCCTTTGGGAGATTGGGACCTTGCCAGCAATCTCAGGCAAGCATGGCTGCTTTGCTCAGTGGGCTTGATCTGTCCTGAGCTCCTCCTACACACAGTGACATCCAATCTTTCCACCCTTTGATTGTTCCCATCAATCCCACACTCTTCCCACACTCTTCCTCTCCCTTTATCTCTCCTTGATGAATCAATTCAATTTTACTCTCTCCTCTATATGCGAATCCCTTTTTCCCTTGACCTATCCCCAATCAAATCCTAGCCTTGGAATATTCTAGCTCTTCTGCTTTTTGTCAAAAAATATTCTCCAATTTGACTTCTACCTTCTCCAGTCCAGAGGAAACAATGGTCAATGGTAAGCTTCTTCTATCTATGAACATGTAGAATCTGTTTGGTGTAGTAGAAAGAAAATGGGATCTAAAGTGAGGAGACATAGATTCAAATCCTGATTCTGATACTTATTAGATGTGTGATCACAAGCAAGCCACAATCTCTTGGTGTCACCTCATCTGTAAACAGAGAGATAAATAATACTTAAATTACCAACCTCACAAGGATGAGGAAAATACTTTCCAAAACTTAAAATGCTCTTGGGATGTGTGTTACCCATAAATCTCTTATGAAAAACTCCCATAATTGATAAGAACTGCTGTGAAAACTAGTAAGCAATCTGGCAGGAATTAGGTTTAGAATAGTTTACACACTTCACAATAAATTTAAATATTGAATAATATTGACAATCACAACAAAAATTTGGAAGGCAGTATATTCTATATCTTTCATAGCTATGAGGAGACATATTATTAGTCAAAGAAGGTAGAGAAATGATTACAAAAGACAAAATATATAATTTTAATTCCACAAAATTGAAAAAAATACACAAATAGAATCTAGGATAAGAAGGGAGCCAGTTGAGTGGGGAAAATATGGTTATGTCAGATTCCTCAGGTAAGGGTATAGTATCCAAAATACATGGGAAACTACCATGCATTCTTTGCCTAGTTATCTATTTGGGAATGGTATTTGGGGTGTGTGTGTGTGTGTGTGTGTGTGTGTGTGTGTGTGTGTGTGTGTGTGTGTGTAGAAAAGAAAAATTAATGCATTGAAAAACTCCAAAAATAAATCAAATATTTCACACCCACAGAACTCCCACTTCTGCAAAGGAACAAGCAGAGATGTCTTCTTATAGTTCTTCTTTAGGGCCATACTTATTCTTTGAAATTTTGCAGCATCAGTTCAATTGTTTTATGGTTGTTTTTATTTCCATTTATATTATTGTAGTCATTTTAAGTGCGTATGGACACACAAATATTACCAAGATCTTTCCCCAATAAATGCCATAAAAATACAAATAAACAGTTCTCAAGATTTCTTCCAAATCACTAATAAAAGAAATTTATTAAGCACTTACTCTGTGCAAAACACTAGATATACAAATGTAAAACTAAGAAAATTCTTCCATTCAAGAAATGGAAGAATTCTAATAAAGAAGACTTCACTTAATGCAAGTCTCAGCTTCAAGTCAGAGAAAACTCCCACAGTCCTAAGGGGGGAAGTAGATGGTACTGCTTCCTCTTTAAAGTCGTTTCCATAGATAAAATCAGTTCAGTTTCTGATATCATACCATCCAACAGTTGTGGAAAGATAGGCATACTAGTGCATTGTTGGTGGAGCTATGAACACTATAAACACAGCTATTTCAAAGGCTCCTAAAGGCTGTTTCCATTAGGGTTTCAGGGAAGGTGATTGTCAAGGTGGTGGTGATTTGACATGCCTAGCACATGTTGCCTTTCTTTCCTATAGGATTACATCCTATTTCAGGTAAGTTGGTTTGCCTTCCCTATAGGTAGCAGTTGGTTGCCAGTTGATGGAGATGGCTAGCCTCTTGACGATAAGAGTTTCAAGTCATTGGCTGTGAGTGATATTCCAAATCACTAAATGATAAGAGAAATGCAAATCAAGGTTTCATCTCATACCCCCCCAAAATGGCAAAGATGACAATAGATGAGAGTACACTTTTTGGAGAAGTTGTGGAAAGATAGGCATACTAGTGCATTGTTGGTGGAACTGTGAAATGGTATAACAATTTTAGAAAGCAATTTGGAATTATGCAAATAAGATGACTAAAAAGCCCATATTTTTTGATTCAGAGATTCTACTCCAGGGAAGTAATTGACAAGAAAGTCTTTATTTATACCAAGCTATTTAAAACAGTGTTTTTTTGTGTGCATATGGTAGCAAAGAGCTGTAAACAAAGGAGATGCCCATCGATTGGGCAATGGCTAAAAATTGTGGTACATGAATATAATGAAATATTAGTTGCTATAAGAAATAATGAATATGAAACATGAAAAAGAGAAACATGGAAATGAATCAAATGAAGTGATATAAAGAAAGCAGAGCCAAAAAATATATGCACAGGGGCAGCTGGGTAGCTCAGTGGATTGAGAGTCATGCCTAGAGACGGGATGTCCTAGGTTCAAATCTGGCCTCAGACACTTCCCAGCTGTGTGACCCTGGGCAAGTCACTTGACCCCCATTGCCCACCCTTACCACTCTTCCGCCAAGGAGCCAATACACAAACGTTAAGGATTTAAAAAAAATATGCACAACAATTACAAAAATAAAAATAGGAAAGAATAATTACCATAAAACAATTGCAAGTGAGTGTTCCAAAATGACAAAGAACTTGCTTGGCCTCCAAGGAGAGCTCTATGAAGACACCTCCCCTTACCACTTGGCAGAGGTATCATATCCATGGTTTTGGAACACTACATGTATTTTTAGACTTTTTCAGTGTATTAATGTTTTCCTTTTCCCCTCCTCTTTTCTTCAAAAATATTCTTTGTTCTGAGACTCTGCCTCTGGGGTGGGAGCATCTGGCTGGCCAAGTCACCTACCCCCACACAGCACCTAGCACACCACCACCACCACCACTGCCACCACCTGGCCACAACCTTTGTCTCCTTCCTGCCCTAGATCCTGCTTCCAGGGACTGTTGGGCTTGCACACCTCAGACTGACCTAAACTTTGTTTTCTTCCGTGAAACCATAAGAGAACCAAAGGTATTGCCTCCTGAAGAAAGACTGTCTGAAGAGGAAGGTGCTCTTTGAGGACCCTGCCTTCCCAGCCAATAATGAATCCCTCTATTACCCAGGTACCCGGTAGCAAGATGTCCAGTGGAGATGACCTAAGGACATCTGTGAGGACCCTCGTCTCTTTGTGGATGGCATCAGTTTTCATTACTAACACCACGGCCAGGTGAGAAACTGCTGGTTTGTGACTGCCTGCTCAAGTCTGACTACCTGAGATTCCTTGTGGCAGAAGGTTATCCCCAACTGGAAGGAACCCTGATGACCCTAAAAATATTCTTTGTTACATGTGATGACTGGAAGAGAAAGGGGAAAGATACCGGGAGAAATTTGGGTGATTCAAAAACAGAAGATATAACCTAAAATCTATTAAAAACAACAACAACAAATGTTATCATTATTCTATAAGAATATTCTCTGCTAGCCAAATGTCTTCCCCTGATTTTACTGTTTCAATGTGAATTCTTAGGACACTTTTCACACCTCATTAAAAATTTGACTTAGATTATTGTTTAGCAATAATGTAAATGCCTTGTCTTGATGTGATCCAGCAACATATTTCATGAGTATTTTTAGTCTGAAATTGGTTTGTGTCCAAATTGTCTGTCTTTGGTAGTCATCCTCTAGAAATGCCATCAATTTCCTTCATTTATTGAAACCCACAATTCAATGTTGGCAGAAATGTGCATATACTTAAATACTGGGGATCTTTTGCTTTCTGTAACACTCTGAAGGTGCTGATGACTCGACATGCTCCCAGTTATTGTTCTTTTCAGTTGTCTTCTCCTCACTACAGAGACTTTTACAAAAACCAAAATTGAGCTCTTAGCAAGAGTTTGTGTGTGTGTGTGTGTGTGTGTGTGTGTGTGTGTGTGTGTGTATCCCTCCATGTGCCTATAAAACCCTTATCTCAGGCACAGTGTGTGAATCAGATGGTCTGTCCACTGTTCCCAAGCACCCAGCTGACTAAATTCTAGCCCTATTTTCTTTATTATTATTTTCTTTATGCTAAATTATTCCTTAAAAACTTAAATTTTAGGGGGAAATCTGTTTTTGCTTCACCTTACTTCCAAATATATATATATTTAAAACCCTTACCTTTCCTCTTAGAATCAATACTGTGTATTGGCAGAAGAGCAGTAAGGGCTAGGCAATGGGGATCAAGTGACTTGCCCAGGGACACACAGCCAGGAAGTGTCTGAGACTAGATTTGAACCCAGGACCTCCTATCTCTGGGCTTGGCTTTCAATCCACTGAGCTATCCAGCTGCCCCCTCCAAATATATTACAAGAAAAATCCCTTGTTACAAAGAATAAAAAAAAAAAAAGGAAAAAAGTATCTCTTCAAAACTGACTTAACAGCTGAGTCAGTCAGTAAGGTTTGCTTCATTCCCCACTCCTATAACCCTTTTGCCTGCAAAGAATGAAAAGAGAGGTACATTTTTTCACCTTTGGGGTAGGTCAACTGTATTCATACAGAGCAGTGGTTCCCAAACTTTTTTGGCCTACCACCCCCTTTCCAGAAAAAAATATTACCTAGGACCCCCAGAAATTATGAAATTATTTATTGAACTCAGAATAGAATGTAATACAAAAAAAAGGTGGCCATCACATCGCTGCAGCACCCACCAGGGGGCGGTAGCACCCACTTTGGGAATCACTGATGTAGATGAATACCTACTTTGTTTCTTGAGCATTTTGATGCATAAGGAACTTTGCTTTCTCTCTCTGGGTTATATACCCAACAGTGGGATCACTGGGTCAGAGTACAGACATTTCTATCATCTTCTTAGGTCTAGCATTACTTTGGGATATATACTAGTGGCTACAGTGAATGCAAAAGGCAGCAGTATCCCAGTCACTGCTAGAGCTGGCTACTCTGACCTCAGCAATTTGATCTTCCATTCCCTGAGATGTCTGCAGATTTAGTATGGGATCTAAGCCAGCACTCTAATATGTATCTTTAAGGGAACGAATGGGAAGTGTTCCAAAAATCTGATGAATTAGTTGGCAACCTATATTTGTCAGTCTGCTGGGAAGTTCTTCCTAACCTAATTCCTTTCTCCTGCCAGTTAAAGATCAGTTCTTTTGTTTGTCCTTTGCAGAAATATAGAAGCCTGATCAGCATTCAGATTTCTAATCAAGAAAACCATATCATATTGGCCACTGTTTAAAAAAAATACCATTGTGTGGGTAATCATATTGCTTGCCTTCTTGATGGGGGGAGCAAAAGTGGGGGCTGAAGGGAATGTATTTGGAACACATTTCAAAAATGAATGTTTACCAAAATAATAAAAACAAATACTATTGTAATGGAACTGGTTCATGCTCTCACGATGGGGTTCTCATTGACCAATCCCTCATCAAATATGTATGATATTTGAGAACATCTCAAATGTGTCAAGACATTTCAGAATGTCTTGGGTTGCAATATAGGACAAGTCCATTATGGCATCACTCTTAGGTGACAGAGATACCCCATGATTTACTACCATGACCCAAATTGCAGGGAGCTCACAATCAAATCTGCAAGGTGAGCCAAAGAGCAACCTTGCTTTCCAAGCTGTTGCTGCCATCATTGATTTTTGGAGGGAAGGATGCAGAGATGCCCAGCAAAGGTAAGTCCTTCATCTTTCTCCTTATGCCAGTTTTGCTCCTATCACCTATGCCTCCCAATCCCAAGGGAGAGAGTCCTTCCCAGAAAAGTAGCTCCATTTCTACACTAATATAGGCCAGATTCAATCCTGGGAGAGCCTGATTCCAAATAATCAAGAAGGAATCAGGATTTTCTCCAACCCCTCTGAGGGCTTGGTAATATGGAAAGAATCCTGGCTCTGGAGTAAGAAGACATAAATTCTGATTTAATTTCTGATACTTAATACTTGTTTGACCTTGGGCAAATAACTAAAGCTCCCTAGACCTCAACTTCTTCATCTGTAAAATGAATGAATTGAACTAAATGACCTCTAAGTTCCTTCCTAGATTCTATAATGAATATATTTTGAGAACATCTCAAATCTCAAGACATTTGTCAACTGAGATATATTAGGTTAATGGTTGCAATATAGGACAAGTCCATCATGGCGTCACTCTTAGAGATGCTCCCATTTTGAAAATTTGTGGGGAAATACCTAAAGCAAGTTAAGTATGACTTCTGTCTAAGGTCTCCCCCAGTAAAAAGCATTGGTACGGTCCCTTCTAAAAAAAGTTCTCAATGGACAAAGTAGATACCAGATATGGTGTGGTAGCTACTTCTCTGACCACAGAAATGCTTAAACCCAAGACTTATCACACCTCTCAGGCACTTCCTTTTGCCTTCAGGACGCATTAAGTCCTCTGGCATCCAGGGCTCCTTACAATCTTGTCCATTTTTATCTTTCCAGTCATCTCATGCTTCAATCTCTCCCATAAACTGGCTCATTTGCTGCTTCTCAAATGTGTCTCCATCCATACTTTTTCCTGGTTCAGAATGCTCTCTCATTTTGGCTTCAGGACTCAGCTTATATACCACTTTCTGTAGACCTTCCTTATCCCCCGTGGCCATCTGAACCTTCCCCATCTGAAGATGCCATCTTTCTACTCTGTGTATCTTCTCTGCACTCCTTAAGAGCAAAGGCTGTTTTTGTTTTTGCTTTTCGTATTCTCACTATCTGGCATGAAATAAAGTTTAATAAATGCTTGTTAATGTTAGTGATAAGCACATATTAAAAATACTTCCACTACCTTTATTCCAGATAGATGATACATACATGAATGGATATACACATGTGTATATATACATATATATATACAGATGAAGGATACATTGATACAAATATATATATGCACATAGATACATGTATGCATAGATAATAGATGATAGAAAGATATATACATGTATACACAGATAGATATTTATTAAGCACTTACTATGTGCCAAGCACTGGAGATATGAAAACAAAACAGCCCTGACCTTCAAGAGGAGCTAGCATTCTGATAGAGGAAGACAAAACAGAGGAGCTAGAAAGTGAGAGGGAGTGGGAGAAAGAGTAGATCCGCACTAATGCAGCCAGTGTGGTGGTGGGAGCAGGCTCAAGGCACAGCAGAGGCTTCTGTGAGCCTAGGAGCCTAGCTGGGGTAAAGCAGCAATATGGCTGTCATTCCTAATTATTTGTGTCTCCATTAATCACCCCGACATTACAAATAAACATCAAAGTCCTATGACTGCTCAGTTGGATGGAAATGAAGGGAAGGATATTTCGGCTCAGACCCGATTTTTGTACTTTGGTAAATTTTGTCCTAGGAGCCATACTACATGACCTAAATGTAGATCACGTAGGAGTGACTTTTATTAGGCATTTATTAAGTTCTATCTCCAGTTAAGTGCTTAACAGAAGAATCTAGAGAGCCCTTTTTGTAGCCATTTTCCCAAAAAGTGCCTCCTGTAAATTGTATGTAGATGATAAAAATTATTTAATACATTCCTTTCTGCAGGAAGGGAAATGTAGACTGAAATTCCCCCAGGTGTCACATCGTCCACAAGCCTGGGAAGAGTTCAGAGGGAGTATGTTTGTGTGGTCTAAGCGCCTCCTGGTGACTAGTGGGCAGTACCGCAGCCCTGGGAAAGTCCTTGTGCTAGGCACAAATGATTATCAATAGTATTTAGGCCTATGGCCTGAGGAAGGCACCAGCTGGTGACCAAAATATTAACTACCTAATTAATTGATTGATAGCTTGCTTCTCTGCTGATTTGGGAAGCCAGAGGAATTAGCCCAATGTGGATAAATGCAATTTTGGTAACTTTAGTAATATTTTGGCAACACCACTCTCTCACTCACTCATCATGACTGCCTCACTTTTTTAAAGCCCATTTCCTTAATGACTCTAAATTGGTGATGGCAAACCTATGATACGCATATCAGCACTGACACACATAGCCATTTTCAATGACATGCAGCTACATACAGAGAACTATGGGCAGCATGCCGAGGATGAAACATTTGCTGTAGTGTAGTGTGGATGGACACTGCACCAGAGATGGCAATTCTACCTATGTTAATTTACCTATTTTGGTTTATTAGTTATATTACAATCATACATTTTTGTTACTTAAACTATATCATGAAATTATGGTTTTTTTTTCCTTGAAGTGACACACCACCCGAATTATGCTCGATTTTTTGGGCAAATTTTAACACACCAAGCTCAAAAGGTTGCCCATCACTGTTCTAAATCTTCATACTTCCTTTGTTGTTTCAGCTGGTTATCACCCACCATGTTTACTTCCATTACCCTCAAATGATACTCATTTTGAATTCTAAGCCAAAGAAGTGTTCAGATTATCATGTTAAGTATTAAAAATAGACTTATAACATTAAAAAGATGGACCATTGTCTGAGTATTGAGGACCTTAAAAGGGCATTACAATATCTTAAGAGTAATTTATGCCATTATCCCTTTTCCTGTTACGTTCAGGGCCTAATGCATTGTCTGCTGCAATGATGTTCAAAATGAGAATGAAAGGCAAGATGTGTCCACTGAAGAGTAGACAGAGAGCTGGCCAGACCTTTATTTCAACCATATTATGTAACTTCTCGGGACTCTAGGCAACACTTTAGAGGATGCAGAGGAGGTAATGACCTGCATTAGTAGTTTTTCATTATGAGTGAGTTTCTGGTATTAATGAAATCATAGATCTAGTCTCTATCCTTATAAATATATGTATGGATGAGCCGTAGGGGTTATCCAAGGGTCTATCATAATCTGGACAAAAAGCATTTTTCATCTGCATGGCTTTCCCCCTGTAGATGATTAAGCCAAACTCTGGAGTTGCTATGAATCTCATTCAGGATGCTTTGCAATTTTCAAGGCTGGACCAATGTCACATACAAAGAAATTAGTACCAGAAGGATCTCATCATCCACACATCCACCCTTTCAGTATGAACCTCGCACTGGGATTTCCTCTGATAGAGGTAAGCAACCTTAGATTGCACATGCCTCCCTGTCTCTTGCCCATTAATAATTAGGGGGTCAAACAAGGATCTCTCTTATATTTCACAGTGTTTAATAATTTGAAGCATTTATGGGAGACACTGGGGCATCAAGGTGGCTCAGCAGATACAGTACTAAGTTTGGAGTCAGGAAGATCTATTTTCTATTCAAACCTGCACGCTTTGTAGTGGCCAAAAATTGGAAAATGAGGGGGTATCCCTCAACTGGGGAATGGCTGAATAAATTGTGGTATCTGATGGTGATGGAATAAATACTATTGTGCTGTAAGGAGTGATGAACTGGAGGATATCTATATGAACTGGAAAGACCTCCAGGAACTGATGCAGAGTGAAATGAGCAGAACCAGAAGAACATTGTACACTGAAAGTGAAACACTGTGGAACTCTGCAGTATAATAGACTTTTACTACTAGTAGCAATACAATAATCCAGGACATTCCTGAGGGACTTATGAGAAAGAAAACACATTAAAAGACAACTATGGGAATAGAAATGCAAACAAAAAACTTATGACTTGTCACTTATCACTTGTTTATATGGATATATGATTTCAGGCTTCAGTTCTATGGTAAAAACAAATAATATGGAAAATAGTTATCCCGATAACATGTGTACAACCCAGTGGAATTGCTTATTGGCTCTGCGAGGGGGGAGGGAAAGAAAATGAGTCATGTAAATGTGGAAAAATATTTTTAATAGGAAGACATTTTCATGAATTCAAATTGGACTTCAACCATTTCCTGGCTGTGTGATCCTGGGCCAGCCACTCTGTCTTGGTTCTCCATCTGTAAAATGAGGTAGAGAAGGAAATGGCAAACCACTCTGGTCTTTGCCAAGAAAATCCCACACGGAATCATAAAGAGTTGGACACGAATGAAACAACTAAACCACAAAAGAAAGATACTTCGTTGGAAGTAGATTACTACTTTTACCTACAAAAATTCCTCACAACAAAGTATTTTCTATCACCAGCCACACATCAGATTCCTAGATATCCTTATGGAGGAGTCTGAAATTGTATTGAAGACAATACGCCACTGGATTGGCCCTAGAGTACACTGAGATTGTGCTGGGGACAAACTTCAAGTGAACATACATACAGAGGGGAAGATCCAATCCAAGAAGGCTTCCTTTTTAATGGTTTGTTGACCATTAAAAAAAAAAAGTATTTGGTAGAACAAAATGCTTCCTTAAAGGCTTTTCTTTTAAAAAGACAAAGTTTGGGTCAGGTGATAGAATTTAGATACATTTCTGAGTTGGCAGAATGGCTGGCCTCAAAATGTAGTCATTAATGGTTCCAAGTCAACTTGCAAGGAGGTCTCTGGCACAGTACACCAGAGATCTGTGCTGTTCAACATTTTTTGGGAGGGTTTTGGTTTTTTTAAACCCTTAACTTCTGTGTATTGGCTCCAAGGCAGAAGAGTGGTAAGGGTAGGCAATGGGGGTCAAGTGACTTGCCCAGGGTCACACAGCTGGGAAGTATCTGAGGCCGGATTTGAACCTAGGACCCCCGTCTCTAGGCCTGGCTCTCAATCCACTGAGTCACCCAGCTGCCCCCAATTCTTTTTTTCTTTTAAAACCCTTATCTTCCATCTTGGAATCAATACTGCATATTGGTTCCAAGGCAGAAGAGCCGTCAGGGCTAGGCAATGGGGATTAAGTGACTTGCCCAAGGTCACACAGCTGGGAAGTGTCTGAGGCCAGATTTGAACCTCCCATTTCTAGGCCTGACTCTCAATCCACTGAGCTAACCAGCTGCCCCCTTAATTGGTGTTTTAATTTTTAATTTATTGATCATGTTGTTCTACTTCTGATGGGAAGGAAGTGAAGTACTTAAACTAGAGAACTCCAAAGATTTGGAAGACAGGATTGTTACAAAGGCCAGAAATTGATATAATAGTAACAAGAATACAGGAAAGTCTTTTAAGAGCAATACCACCAGTGACAGCTAAGTAGCTAACTGGATTGAGTGCCAGGCCTAGACAGGAGGTTCTGGGTTCAAATCTAGCCTGATACTTCCTAGCTGTGTGATCCTGCGCAAATCACTTAAATCCCATTGCCTGGCCCTTACAACTATTATGCCTTGAAACCAATTTATAGTAATGATTCCAAGGCAGAAAATTAAGGGTTTAAAAAAGAGTAATACTATGTTTTAAAACTTTAGTCAATTGAATGAGTCTATTAACATGTTAAAGAGTTACCCTGTGACCTTCTAAAGAGGAACTATATGTTTTGTATTCTGAACTAAAATTCAGATCCATTAAGAGATACATTTCTCTTTTCCTTCATAGCTTACGTTTAGGTTTTTAAAAAGTCTTTTGTTTAGAAAAAAATATTTACCTAAACATTCCACATTTTAAAAGCTATCTAGCAATATATAAATTCTTTTAAAATTAAACTTTCTAAAGAAAGTCTTTTTAGTTGACATTTTAAGGAGGAAAGACAAAGAAAGAAAAGATATACTATGAATAACTTACTATACTGATTTCCTAGAAGATTGAAAATTAATAGTAAGAGCATTTACTCCAGATGAATATTTTCAGGGCACAAGTTAATCTGGCACCATATTTAAATCCTTCTGCATAGCATAAAACTGAGGTTCCAATCTATACTTACCACAGAGGATGAAGTCCAGACCCCATTGTTGCTCTCAGCAAAAGCTGACAGACACCAAGGCTTCCCTTAGCTCTCCTAGTTTCTGCCGCTGAAAGCAGAGCTGACAGGTGGCAGAAATTCCCCAGCGCCTGTATATTACCACTGGGAGCTGGGGCATTTCTGCTGCCCATCACCTGCTACTCTGAACAGCAGCCAACAGGCAGGAATGGGGGTTGAGGAGATCTTTGCTGGTCAGCAGTAGCTGGTGTGAGCAGGAGATGGGGGATTTCTGGTACCTGTCAGCTGCCAGTGTACCCACTCTGTAAGTTAACTCCTTTTTTCAAGATTTTTCTTAACTGCAGAACATCACCTTATAGTTTGTGCTTTATAGTACATGGCAGCATCTAAGTATGCAGTTGTGGTGATAGGGCATCAAAGGAGGAAGCATGGGAACTGTAACCTGTCTCCGTCTAAGCACATTTTTAGGAAAGTCCATGTTTTACCCTTTAAGAGGCAGACCCTGATACAGAAGTGCCAGTAGCCCACAGAATAACTTGTAAATGCTACATACATTAAGGCTAAAGTGTGATCACAAGTTTATGCATTCTGGTTCTGGTACATTTATGTTCTCATATCTATTTTCTTTCTTGACTGACATCTCAGTATTTAAATGGCCTGAACTTGACCTATAAGCCTGTGTGGAAATTGAAGCATGATTTTACCCAGTGGATTACTATAGAGTGAGTCTTTCTAAATATTATCAATTTCAACAAGTCATTTCCTATTCAAGAGCTATTCCACTGTATATGAGACTTCACACTGAAATTATTCTAAGACAAATTTTTCTGAATGAAAAAATGGTTGGGAGAGAAAGCTCATATGAATAACTTCTACCTCATCAACAAAAGAAAACAAATCTTTGACAGAAGATGCGATAAAGGTCACCCAGACTATGTTATAACAATGATAATATCAGAGAGAATTTTTCTGGGTAAGGAAAATTGGTTGAGAAATTGGTTTAACAAAAAAACAACCCCCCCCCAAAAAAAAAGGGAAAGGGAAAAAGGAGGATGTTTTATTGATAACAAGCAAAACATCTTACATGACAGCATTCTTTAAGTCTCTTTGAAAGCAATTTCTATGTATACACTGAATTTACACAAAAACTTCAAAAAACCATCAAATCATAATGAAATCAAATGGAAGTATTGGGTAAAAAAAATTTAGATTTCCTTAAACATTTCGGGCTGTGTTAACAGATATTTTAATTAAGAAAATAAACAGTATGGACTTAAATATTGCTCTGCAGTAGCTACATACAAACACAGAACTAATTAGACTCTAAAATAAAACCCATTAGATGAGTGCCTAAAAGAATGACATATTACCAGAAATGATATTTACACTTTAATAACTGACACCCAAGATATTCTTTTAAACAAAGACCTTTTGGCACATTTCTAAAATACATGCCCTCCTTTCCCCATCCCATTCCAATCATCCCCCTTGCCCTTTGCCCCACCAACTGTAAGAAGTTCTGGCAGATAAACCAGGATCCTTGAGTTTTGGAGGAAATATTAAATTTAAAGTTAACCAAAGATAATTTTTTTAAAAACCCATTATCACATTAGCTATTATTTATGCCCATAAAGCAAAATAAAACAAAACAAAGCTATCATTTGCTCAATTTATTTAAACAAATCAACTTAGAAATGTCACTGAATTAAACAAAACTCTGAACATGTAAACATACTGCCATGTTCCTGAAACAGATGTTAACACCTGTATAAAAGTTAGTAATCACTATTAGGAAAGCGGTTCAGTCATAAAGGCCAATCTTCAGCAAAACTAAAGTAATTTTGTTTCTCCATCCTTTCTAGCATTCGTAAGTCAAAACTACTAAACTGCAGTCAAGTAAAATAAGACGATATTGGATGGTTGGATCAGTACCATTGGTTACAGCTGTTACAAACAATCTCTGAGCACATAAAAACAACGAAGCCAATCGCATCAAATAATTCATGGCTTTTTTTTTTCTTGATCACAATTCACTAAGGGATGTTAATTATGGTCCTTGTCAAACACATTTGGTAAAGGCTATTTACAGTGTACATGGCTGAGCATGCACTATTTATAGATACAAAGATACCTGCCAGTTCATTACAATATAATTACACAGTGCCTGAAAATGGAACATTTCACACATCATTTTAATCAATACAGTTTCAAGTGGGAAATGTTCCTTATTTAACTACAACTGTAATACTTACATGAAAATTCTTATAAAAACACTAATTCCCCCTCAAGAAATTTAGATGCATATTCTACACACTACAGGTTAAGGCAGTAAAAAAATGTATTCCTGATAACTGGAGTTCTTGACAATGTCAATTAAAGCTGTCTGATTTTAGTCTCCCATTCTCCATCAAAACTTTGATGTCTTGTGTAACTAGTGTGTGAATGATTTCAATTTTAAAGTCAAAAGACATTTTATAGAACAAAGAGAACAGTTGAAGCTGGTAAAAATAATTGCTTGGGAAAGGGAAAAAAGGAGTAAGATTTTGACTCTAAAAGAGTTCACATCATTAAAAATGAGCAATTAAACATGAGCATGAACTTTTAAAAGGAAACAACAAAAACAAATAAGACCATATACACATAGTTGAGTTTCCGTAATAGAATTAAAAATATACTGCACTTTGAACAATTCAAGTAATTTAAGACTATCAAAAATAACTTCATGAACCATACAAGTGTCAATTGCATTTCTGATCTTTTAATTGAAAGCATTTTTCTTTAATTGTCAACTAAGTCATAAAGACTTAGCTAAACAAATGACAATGACTTTGTATTTGCACTTGTGACTCCTTTAATACACACTTCTACCAAAAAATATGTAAGATATGGAAGATTATGCAATTAATCAAAGCACTTTGATTTACATGTGAAGCAAATTCAAATGGTAGACAACCTGTGAACCAAAGATGCAAGAAATACCTACAATTTTATAGCCCACCCTTTCTCTAATCACTTCTCTAGTCTTTAGCTGCAGGTGAGACAGAACACAATCTGTTGTAAACAGGGCACTGTTGTAAAACCAGGAGATCTATATTCTTAAATTGAGATAGTTCATAAAATTGAAAAAGAGACTCCTAAGCGTCTTCCAGCAATGTAGCTTGTTCTGCTGAGCTCTTAATTTCACAAATTAACTTTCCTTTGATTCCATTTTAATGATGGTTGCATTCACAGCAGTTTTGTCTTTAAAAATCAGTTGAAATTTATATAAAATTCTGTACATGTTCACAAATTATTGCATAAACAGCATAATCTTCAAGACAGTGTCTGCACAACACATGTCCAATTCAGGATAAAACATTCACGTTTCTCGTCTAGCTTTTTTCTTCTTTTTTACTTGTTTGGGAGATTCCCAGCTAGCTTCAGACTTGGCTAGAAGAGTGGCAAAAAAGGGAAGAAACTTAGACAAGGTGGTACCTCCATACTACGAGTTACAACAATATAAAATGCAATAAATTCCACTTTAAAGGATTTTTTGGTGACAATTTTACCAAATGGATGTTTCAAGTTTTAGGTGCTAAAGTTTCCAATATTGCATCTGTTATTAAAAAGATTTTTTGTAGTTGTCCAAGTATAGTAACTGGTTTCAGCTCAATGGCTATAAATAGTGCAAATTCTAATACTGAAACTATTTCAAATAATTCATTATTCAATGGTCTACGAAAGCCTGTACTTTTGCTTGTTAATATGTTTTGCAATATCCATCTGTCCACTACTATGAAGAGAAATCAAGAATAAGTGACAAATCTATTCCCTAATAAGTAGGAGTGTTTGTATCTATGAGGATTACTTTTTTATTTTTTTAATATTATAGTTTTAATATAATATTAATTTAATATAATAGTTTTAATATTACCCTCTATCTTAACCAAGAACTGCCTAGAACTGGTGATCTTTTGGGTCTACTGGACATTCACTTAAGTAAATTCTTCTCATATTGGGTCTGTCATATATAGCAAGAGAGAGTCTTTAAGAGAAAGAATAATTTTAGAATTGGGAAGGACATTAAAATGAGATGCTATTTACTAAGGTCAAATAGTATCAGAGTTCTCAGTAAGAATCCCATAAACCTGGGCAACTCTCTTCTACTAAAATTAAAGACAAAGGAAACCAGTGTTGCTATATTTTGAATCTTATTGATAATCTAACTCTTCCTATCAAGTTCCCAAAACAATACACATTTGAAAATGTTATTGAAAATTTGGCAGATGGAACTCTACACTTGAGTCCTCCCCTCCCCTCCCTCTTCCCCCACTTGCCCTCCCCCCCAATGCCACCCCATCCCCTTTCAAGTGTTACTCACTCTGGGAAGGAGGCACACTATTCTGCTTAAGATTAGGCTTGGAAACAGCTGTTTCTTGTAGCGTCTGGGGCACTTGGGAGGGGATCTTGTCAGATTCATTTTGTGATAAAATTATAGATGGCTCGGTAGAAACAGCAAGTGGAAGAGTCTTAACAGGCTATTTTGAAATACAAAATTTTACAAAGGTTTTCTTATGTAATACAATTTTGTACAGGACTTTCTTAGTAATGTATATTGGTAATCGATTTTAACAAAGATGCAATGATTAGTTTATCAATAAAAGCACAAAGCAAACTTATTCTTGTCCCTTAAGTGACATACACAAATTGGTTCTTTTTCAAAGCTCCAAATGGCAGAAATTTAAATTTAAGGAAAAGTCGTTATAACACACAGGTATGATAGATTTAACCAAGAACAGGTAACTTTCCCTGAATTTTCATTATTTTAAAATTTTGGTTAACTTATATCAAAGGTTGTTCTTTCCCACTGCCACACTCTTGTGTTTGTTAATACATTTGATTTTGACATCAAATATTTCCAGATTTATATTAGGGGGCTAATCCTACTGCCCATCATTATAACAAAGAAAAGCAGTTAATCAAAACCAATTCATAAGAGTCAGAAAGTAATCTCAGTATTGCTATATTCATACCCCCACCCTCTTGTCTGAAAAGAGGAAGATGTGTTTCAATGTCTTGTTCTCCAGGAACAAGATTAGTTATTGTAGGTTGGGGTTGTATTGTATTGGGGTTGTTATTTATGTTTTTATGTATGTCTCCTGATTCTGTTTACTACGTTCTCTGTATGTTTACATAAATCTTCCTGTTTCTCTAAATTCTTCACACTTGTCATTTCTTAAGAAGTAGGGCATCTTAATTACTAGTTTTTACTACTACAAGTACCTCTAAATATGTCTCCTGTGTAGAAAAGGAGTTCCCTGCTGTGTAAATAGAATTAGCCAGATCCCATTAATAGTCAAAAATCTACTCAACCCAGGCGTGCTAATGATGTCACTCCCACCTCCCTTAGTGGGGAGGGGAGACAAGTTACCCACACTTGACAATAAGTAACAAATCAAGAATAAGGGACTGCCCTTTGGGCAGTCCAAATCAATGTAGAAACTGCCATTTGTCCATTTGAATTAGAGGTGGACCACAGGAAGTGATGAAAGACACATTCTGGACCACAGGAAGTGATGAAAGACACATTCTCTTTAAGTAAGTGAGTGAACTTCCTGTGGGGGCAGTTGCCGCCTGGAACTGGAGGAAGAAGCATCTCCTGAGACCACAGACAGCTTACACTCTGTATTGTCACGTGGGTAAGTTAGGCTGGCTTCCTTGGCCTAGCTGGGCCAATTCTAAACTCTACCTATCTGGCTGTTGGGCCCTGTGGCTTACAGCTTCATTTGATTAGACTTCTAACCTCCCTTTTCTCTTTATCCCTACTTACCTTCCTGATTGTAAATAAACTCCTCAACCCGATGCTGACTTGGGTCTGATTTAATTACGGAATCAACCTGAATTGTTGATTCCTGGCGGCCACATAATTTTAATATATAGCTAATAACTAAATTTTAATTCTTACAATTTCTGCCTGGTTGCCACCACTAGGTACTGTTACCCTTATGCCAGCTAATGTCTCTCCTAAGAAGTAGTTATGAACTTGAAGAGATTCTCACAAGTAAGTAGCAGTAGTTCTTATAATTTACTGATTGAGAAAAACCATGAAAGTTGACATTGTTGTGGTAACTCTTTTAGCAAGTTTACATCAACAAGCAAAAGTTGATTAGAGAAAATCCTATCCTGGACTGTGTGTATGGTCTGGCATTGTGCTCATCAGGCAGAGGAAGGAGACTCTTAGGTCTACTCCTCCTCAATTCACACAATGGGGTCCTGATTAAGCATGAAGCAAGCTCCATGAAAATGTCCCCTAGGCATTAAAACAGAGGAGTATCAACATTTGTAACCCTTCCTTGCTATTATCTAACAAGATTCTAGGAAGAAGAAATTAAAGGCATAAATATAGGCAAGGAGGAAAACACTATCCTATGTTTGCAAAGAAAAGGGAAGAAAATCAGCAAACAAACTGAGACAGTTAATAACTTCAGTCAACTAGCAGGATGAAAAATAAGCTCATGAAATCTATAGCATTTCTCTATGAATAATAAGTCAAGAAAGAAAAAAATAAAGAGGGAAATTCCATTCAAAATAACTACAAAATATCTGGGAGCCAATCTTCTTGAGACTTGTATAAAAACAATTTAAAACACTATGAAGAAAAAAAGAAATGAAAATTAAGTGATATTAAATGATCATGGATCAGCTGTGCCAAATATATTTTTAAAAATAACAAAATATTGTCTTTGACAGTGAATTGTTAAATAAAAATACTAATATATCTCAGTTGACAAATGCTAAATAACTATTTAATGTTGCTAAACCTACAAATGTTGAGATGGCTTGCCTCTAAAACAAATTCAAAAGAAACCCCCCCCCCAAGAATATACTGTTTTTTAGTTTAAAATCAGTCTTTAGGAAGAAGTCTTTACTCTTAAGAGGAGCATTGCCCCTCTAAAGTACTCCCTAAGTTGTGCACGGAGAACAGCATTTTCAGTCATCATTAATAAAAAAAAAAAAATTTAAGACTCTGTCTAACATAATTTAAGTAAGAACTCATTCCTTAAAACATTTATTAGGCCCTGATAGAAAACCAGAGGTCTTAAAAAGACCCAATGGATGGATGTAAAAGTGTCATCTGAAATATGAAGCCTTGGGTACTATTATCTCAGTATGAGTAGCCCCAATCTTTCCCTTTAATATAAAATGTCATTGTCTTGCTCCCACCTTCCCACAAAACCACTAGCTGAATTATCAGTACCTTTTATAAAATATAAGTCCCTAAAATCCAATTTAAAATATAATTACATTTGGTCAAAAAAAAAAAAAAAGGGGGGGGGGGGGAGGAAAG
>NC_058130.1:636320203-636358949 GCF_016433145.1 Gracilinanus agilis | reverse complement strand
GGGGGGGGGGGATGCCTTGGCAGCTGGAACCAAATTGTGGCCATGCTAACCAAATGTTTGCATACTTGCTAAGGTTACAAGTTGAATTTCCTCTGAACTACTACAGTTCATCTTTCACTTCAATTTTTGAGTCTACAAGACTCATTCTGGTTCACAAATAACAGAAAATTACCTGGCTACTTTTGATGAGTACTTCAGGTGGATCACTAGTGCTCATGGTCTTCAAAGAAAGAGTTTTTTTCTGTTTTGGATGTACTTTAGAGGTCTCCATTGGAACATCTTCCCTAAACTCTTTCTCTAATTCTTCCATATCCTGTAGAGTAAAATATCCAAATGGTTTAAACAGAATATTGATAGTATTAATGATGAGATTAATAAGATTAATAATGGTGATAAAAAAAAATTGCATTTCTACATAGCACTTTAAGGTTTGCAAAATGTTTTGTACATTTTATTCTCACAACATTCCTGGGATACAGGCACTATTATTACCCCCATTTATAGATAAGGAAACTGAGGCAGACAGAGATTAAATGGGTCACATACCTAGGAAGTGTTTCAGAGTGAATCTGAACTCAGGTCTTCCTAATCCCAAGCTCAGTGTACTAACTACTTTGTACCTGGCTGATTGGGGCCTACAGCTCACAGGCTGACTGATAACTATTGCTTTAGGGAAGAGTAAATCTATGAGCTTAGGAATAGTCATTTCCCCCATACTCTATTAGATTTTACCTGTTCTAGACAGCTGGAGTTGTTAGAAGTCTGACCTAAATAGTGTTTCCCAAAACTATTAAAGAAGAAATTGAAATGTCAAGTCTCATAATTGATATTTCATTCAGTTCAAGTCTAATAAAATTGTACTACCATTGTACCATCAATTGTACTATAATAAGTACTACCCCTTGCATTACTATTACCAGAAACAATAATATTTTATAATCAAGTTGAAGTCTCATAAAATTTCCATTGTAACTGAACCATTCTAAATGCCTAAAGTGTATAAATAGAGCTGGGAATGGGACAAGGGATGGGGGAAAGAGAAGCAAGGAGTGAGAAGAAGGAAGAAAGTAACAAAGTAACAAAGTAAATGGAGTGAATTAGAACTGCTAATTAATTGCAATGTGATGGGAAAGGGTGGGTGTGTACATTTCCTTAACCAATACAAATAGCCAACTCAGTTTTAGAATGCCCAGAGACATGAGAAGGTAAGTATTTTGCAGGTCAGCCATCAGGAACATTTGGTCTTTCTGGCTCCAAGGATGGTTGCTTAACCACTCCCTCATGCATATATTTATATTTGCTTACTTACTAATAAAGGCAAATGCAATGTATTTGCAAACAATAAGAGTCAGCTTTAATATTCTGGTAATGAATTGTACAGTCACAAATAATATACCTGTAGAGCTGGAAAAAAAAATACCTCTGAATATAAATGCCAATAAACTTCAAGATTCTATATAAATCTGATCTACTCTTATTAGTAATAAAAATATTCAACATATTCCAAAGTATCACATTACTTATGGGGAGTCATACTATTAAATTGAGGAAATAATTATTTATGGCCATCAATGGTAGTTGTAAAGCAAAAAGACTGAGGGCAAAGAGCAATGACAAAGTGCTACTTTTGCTGCATGAATTTGTGTATCTAAAGCATAAAACAAGCTGGATTCTGCAAAAAAGCAATGCCCTAAGGCCTGAGAGCAACTGATTACCTTGTAAGGTCTGAGAACAGGATAAAGCAACTAACTCAAGGCCCTTATTTCTTTTTCTATCCATAGAGTTCAGCTCCTAGTACCACTACCAGAACAATTTATTAGAATAAAGCAAAAGTGCAAATGTTATTACTACTTGTCAACATTTCTAGAATGTTATCTTTTTCGGTGATTTGCTCAAGGTCACCCATGTCTTCCTTAATTGATGGCCCATCTTCTATAGCTTCTGCCCTGCTGGCCTCTATTCTATTCATCTTTGAATGATCACTTCATATTAGAAGTCAGAGACTAAATTAGAAATACTACACCCTGGTTACCTGTGCAGGAGAGTTAGTTTCTTCACCTTGCTTCTTCTTTTTCTTTTTCTTCTTTTTAGATTTGCCAGATGCAGAACTCTGAAGAGGCATGTCTTCCTTTTCTTTATCATCATCTGAAAACTGATTTTGAAAATATAAAAAATTAAAATGAACCAATGAGATTAATCCAATTAGGGATGATTTTATCCTTCACACTAATCTTTTTCATAAGAACTAGTAATGGGATCTCTGGGTAACTTTAGCACCAAGAGGCTTTCTTAAGCATCTTCTCTTATCCCCACAACCTCTTAAGCTTCTCCAAAACAGAAATTATGCATCAAAGATAAGGCATATTCCACTAACTGTAGCCTGGGGCACCCAGAATCCAAAAATTTTAAATCAATGAGAAAAAAAAGATCAAATTACCAAAAATCTTAAGAAGAAAACAACCCAAAAACCCAGAATATAAGCTGATAAATCAACAGGGAAACATTAAAAGAAGGAAATATGGCCTCTAGATCTAGTAAACAAGTTCAGACATCTATGAATACTGCAAAAACAGAAAATGGTCCAATAAATGATGGGACAGAGAACCCTGTAGAGTGTGAAGCCCAAGGAACCATAATACACCACTTGTGAGTGGAAACAAAAAGAAAACGACATTATGAAAACAGAAGTTATAACCAGTGGAGCAAAAATAATGGGCAGTAGAAAAACTGGAATCTGCAGCTTCACCAAGGAAACAAAAAAGGACAACTGGCCCAAAGCACTATAAAAGAATGCCTACCTTTTAATCCAGTATTATCATTACTGGGTCTATATTCTAGAGTTTAAAAAAGGAAAAGAACCCATTTGTACAAAAATATTTATAGCTCCTCTTTCTGTGGTGGCAAAGAATTGGAAACTAAAGGGATGTCCACTTAATTGGGGATTGGCTGAACAAAATGTGGTACGTGACAGTGCTGGAATATTATTGTGCTGTAAGGAGTGATGAACAGGATGATTTCAGAAAGAGCTGGAAAGACCTACATGAACTGAAGCAGAGTGAAATAAGTAGGACCAGGAGATCATTATACACAGTAACTGCAATATTGTGGGATAATCAAATGTGATAAGATTTTGCTACTAATAGCAATACAATGATCCAGGACAATTCTGAGATCTTATGAAAAAGAATACTATCTAGAACTCCAGAGAAATAACTGTAGGAATATAAATGCAGGTGAAAACAAATGATTTGTCATTTGTTTATTTGGGTTTATGTTTTGTCTTACAAAGATTGTCTTACAAAAATGAATAATAAGGGGCAGCTGGGTAGCTCAGTGGAGTGAGAGTCAGGCCTAGAGACAGGAGGTCCTAGGTTCAAACCCAGCCTCAGCCACTTCCCAGCTGTGTGACGCTGGGCAAGTCACTTGACCCCCATTGCCCACCCTTACAACTCTTCCATCTATGAGACAATACACCGAAGTACAAGGGTTTAAAAAAAAATGAATAATATAGAAATATGTTTTGTGTGATAATACATGTACAACTTAGATTAAATTGCTTGTCAGCTCCTGAGGGGGTAGGGAAAAAAGGAGGGAGACAACATTGGACATGACTTTAGAAGACTTATGTGGAAATTTGTTACTAAAATTAAAAATAAAAATATAATTTAATTTTTAAAAAAGAATAATAGGTTGGAAATATACATAGAATTGAAGAAAATTTCAGAAGAGAAGCTAAAAGCAATAACATTAAGAGAAAACATGCTCATTATGCAAGCAAAATATACTGATCTTGAAGAAAAGCTAGATAGAGAAACCTAAGGAGCATGGATTTCCCTGAAGAACATAACTGGATGAAAGATCTTAATACCATAATGCAGAAAATAATAGAAGAAAACTGCCCAGAACTTCTGAACATAGAAAATAAAATACCAATTTAAAGAATTCACAGCTCCAGGAAAAAAAAAAAAAACAAGATTGCAAACTACAAGGCACATAGTGGTTAAATTTAACAATTCATTTTGGAAGCATTAAGTTTAGTAAGCAATTAGGGAAGAGATCTGCAAATGCAAAGAAGAGTAAATTTGAATAATGCAAGACTATTTTGTACTCACCAGAAAAATGTAGGAATGAATGGAATAATGTATTCTGAAAAGCAATGGAACTAAGCTGCAGCTGAAGGTGAAGGTGGTATACTGTGTAAATCTGAGGTTAACCATAAGTGAAAAAAATACCAATGTTCAATAATAAAGAGGCAGTTTCAAAATTTCTAGAAAGAAAACTAGAAATCAAAAGAGATTACTTGCTTCTTACACATCTCAAACAGAAATGCAAGAGGACTAAATAAAATGTGGCCACCAAGGACAGAGAAAGCAGAGCATGATCAGTAAGAAACTTCTTAAATGTATACAAAGGAGCGAAGGCAAAAGTCCCATGGAGATAACAGTGAAGAGGGGGTCTGGGGCATTATGGACAAAATCTGGCAATACTCTGCCTATACAGGAATCGATGTTTGCTTTTTTTATCTTTTCTTTTTTGTGGGACTATAATATGGGAGTGTATTTGAAAGGGGCAAGGAATAGGGAGATAGGAATGTGCCACATGCCAGGAACAAATATAGGGCTAGATATGAAGGGAAAATGACCCCTGTTGTATCAGAAAGAAGAGCCTATGGGATAGTAAATGAAGGGGGAAGAGAAAGTTCACACATGGGGAAAAGAAGTGAAAAAAGGAGGGAAAGGAGTTGGCCTTGCTTTGGTGATGGGATGGGATTCCAGTGATGAATGTTCTCATGAAGAAAGAGAGATCGTCTATTAAGAGAGATGAGAACCTTGCACTGAATGTGGCCTGGAGGATTTGGTGCCTGAAATTTCTACTGGGGGGGGAAAGCATGAACACAAGAGAGATTTCTAGACAAGTATAGGAAAAAGGCCAATAAAAAAGGGAATAGATCTGTGGTGGAGCAGAAGTCCCACCATGAGGCAATGTCATCTCTGACATTTCAGCTAAAAAGCACTGTTCTAGGAATGAGGCACAATGGACAAAGGAGGCAAATTCTAAAAGGCAGTGGCAGAAAAAAGCCTAAAAAAAAAGGGAGAGCCCTAACACTATGACAGTAAACCCATGGCACACGGATGCTCGTCTCCCCCTCTCCACGGGTCATTTTTTACATGCCCCACTCTTTTGCCCATTTTCTTTTACGTAATGGTTTCTGTGATTGGCTCTTTGACTTATGTATGTATTCTTTTAAATACTTTAATGATATTTAATCTCATTGTATCTTTTGTAGGATTTGCAAATACAATTGCAAAAAAATGTAGAAAGGCAGAAATAGTTAATACATCCTTTATAGATCACAACTGAACAAAAATAAAAAATGATAATGATAAACTATTTACTAAAATTTATGAGATGTGACTATAGTAGTCCTCAAGGGAAAAATAAAATCCTTATAAATGAATATTAACAATACAGAAAGAGAAGATTAATGAACTGAAGGTTTTTTAAAAATGAGAAAAGCAACAAATAAATAAGCCTAAAAAAAGCACAAAAGATATTCAAAATTAGAGGGGAAATATGTAGATCAAAACAAACAAAAAACCCACAGAAAGAATAAAACTAAAAGCTAGTTTTTTGAAGAGACCAATGTAATTTATAAACTCCTAGCTAATTTGATTAAAAAGTACATAAAATCTAATCAATAAAAGTTATATGGTGCAGAATATAGGCCCGGAGTCAGGAAGGCCTCAGTTCAAATCCAGCCTTAGACACTTACTAGCTATGTGACTCTGGGCAAGTCACTTAATACTGTGCCTCAGTTTCCTCATCTACAAAATGAGCTGGAGAAGGAAATGACAAACCACGCTAGCATCTTTGTTAAAGAAAAATCTCAACAGCAAGACAAGAACAAAACATTCAAGATATTAAAATAAGTAAGAGGAGATAAAACTACTTCTATTTTGTTGATATAATAGTTCACTTGGAAAATCCTAGAGAAACGAAGATATTGAGATAAGTTGACAAAGTTGCAGGCTAAAAAAGCATCCTCAAAAATTAATGGCCTGTCTATATAACAATAACAAAACACAAGAATTGTTAGTAGAAAGAGAAATCTCAAAGTAACTACAAAAGGCCCTAAAATACCTGAGGATCGACTTACCAAAATGCACATTAACTTACATAGATTCAAATAGAAGTGTTCCTTAAAGAAATAAAGGGCAACTTAAATAGCTGGAGGAATATTTAGTTCTCATGGGCAGGCTATATCAATATAATTAAAAATGAAATAATTCAGTTACCAAAATTAATTTATGCTTTTACTACTACACTAACCAAATTACCAGGATACTTTATACATCTTAAATATCAAAATTCATTTGGAAAAATAAAGGCCTTACAATATCAAGAAAAGTAGCTGAGCTAAAAGAAGGCTTCCTAATCTTAGCAACAGACATTAAAACATGTAGGACAGAATAGGTGAGAGAGATTTCAAAGCAACAGAATTTAATAAGCCAGTGTCTGATAAAATGGAAAACCATAGGGGGCTGCTGGGTAGCTCAGTAGATTGAGAGCCAGACCTAGAGACAAGAGGTCCTAGGTTCAAATCTGACCTCAAACACTGCCCAGCTGTGTGACTCTGGGCAAGTCACTTAACCTCCCCCCCCCCCCCCCAATTGCCTAGTCCTTACCACTCTTCTCCTTGGAGCCAATAAACAGTATTGACTCCAAGATGGAAGGTAAGGGTTTTAAAAAATAAAAAATAAAAATAAAAGGAAAATTCTTTAGGAGAGTATTTGACAAAAACTGCTGGGAAAAACTGGAAAGCAGTTTGGCAGAAATTAGGCCTGGACAAACATACCATATTCCTTAACAGATTCTAAATTAATAACATTAATTTTAAAGATCATATAAAAAACTTATAAGAGAAACACAGATCATATGCTTCTCACAGTTTTGAGTAGGAAACAAGTATTCTTAAGTAAAAAAAAAAAAAAACTAAAGGAAAAGAGATTACACAAAACTGAAAATCTTCTGCATAAACAAAATTAATGCACTTAGGAGATAAGAAAGGAAGTGTTCAAATGGAGAACAAAAAAAAATGTTTCAAATTTCTGACAAGGATCATCCAAGGTATAGAAATGATAAATAAAAATAAGTACAACTGATAACCATTTCCCAAAATGAGTGGTCAAAGAATGAGCACAATTCTTAAAAGAGAATAGCAAAGCATTTATAGACATATAGAAAAACCACTTATATAAGAGAAATAAAGAACAAAATAACCTTGAGGTTTCACCTCACACCTTGCAAATTGGCAAAGATGACAAAAAATAGTCAATGTTGAAAGGATGTTAGAATGATAAGACAGTAATTCACTGCTGGTTGAGTTTGTGAGTGGAAAAATATTTTAAAAATTTGGAATTATGCAAATAAAGTGAATAAAATGTCCATACATTTTGAACCAGACTTCATTATTGAGCTTATACTCTAAGATAAAGTCATCAACAAGAAGAAATTCCCCTACATACATTAAAATATTTAGAGCAGAATTTTCTGTGGTAGCTAAGAAACAAAGCCTGCAGACTCAAGAAAGACTACACAAATTGTGGTACATGAATGTAATGAAATACAGTATCACTATGCTATTAAGAAATGATCTGTGATGAATACAGAAACAGGAAAGATCGGTATTAACTGATTCAAAGTGAAGTAAGCAGAGCCAAAAACAATAGGCATAGCAACTATAACAAGGAGGAAGACCCATACATTTAAAAAATCAAACGTAAAGGTAGGGAGCAGCTAAGCTAAGTGGCTTGGTGAATAGAGCCAGGTCTAGACATGGAAGGTTCTAGGTTCAAATCTGACTTAAGCCACTTTCTAGCTGTGTGACCCTGGGCAAGTCACTTAACCCCCATTGTCTAGCCCCTATTGCTCTTCGGCCTTAGAAACAATTCATAGTACTGATTCTAAGGTGAAAGCTTCAGGGTTTTAAATTTTTAAAAAGTAAATAGCAAAATTATGCAGGTCAATTAGGATTTGATTGAAGAAATGAGAAGATACATCCAACCCATTCCTTTGTGAAGGCAGGAGTTTCACAGGTATTATATATTATACATTTTTCAATTTTTTCAATGCATTCATCAGTTGGTCTGATATTTCCCCTCAAGCCCCTCACCCACAACCAAACCCCAGAAAGTATTTTTAAAATATAGGCTGGCACTGGAGTTGCCCATGAGTGGGCAGTATTCTATGATACTATGATATTACTTAAAACTTTTTTTAAACTAGTAACAAAGTTATGATTTACATTTTATAATTTAGCTTTCTACTTGTCATTGAGTTGAGTTTGTGCAATGATTAAAAGGCAAAAACTATGAGAGGTAGAAAATAATCTCCACAAAGAAAAAGAATTGTACAAATAACCTATATTGTAAAATGCAGGTAATAACTGGAGACAAAAAATCTTGCGGTGTAGTGCTTGGTTTTAAAAAAGTCACAGAAATGTTAATTATACTTGCTTAGCATTTATTCTAGAAATGAGATCCTTGAATTCCTCTGGCAAAATAAAGTCATCACTTGTTGGATGAACATCAATTGACATTAATCTAACCCATTTTTTGAATCTCAGTTATCATCTTAGTCCAGGTCATTGTTGTGTTTCACCTAGATTATAATAGACTCTCCTTTGAGATGTAAGCAGCAAAAGCAGGTCAGCCTAGTTCTTTCATAACTACTCCAGAAAATAAGTAAAAAGGTCATGGCATCAATAACTATTGAGAAATCCAAGGAGAAACAATAAGTTCACTCTGCCAAGCCAGGTCCATATAAAACAATAACCAGAAGCCCAAAGGTATACAAGGGAAGAAGGGATTTTGACTAAACGCCTTCTAGTTTAATCATCACAGTTCAAAGGCCTTTTAGCTCAGAAATAAGGAGTGAGGGCCAGGGAGAATGGAGCCCAGGCTAGAACCTAGGGGTAGGACACCTGAACTGATAACTCTACCCATCTGACCCCTAAACACTTCGATTTGAGAACCTGCCCAGTTCAGGTGGAGAAGGCCAGTATTGTCATGTAGTAGATCAGAATGGTCAGGCACAAGGAGCCTCCTTTAAAATCCTTGAAGACCCATACCAATTATTTAACATTCCAGAGTCGAAGTCAAGATCAAAGAAAATTCTATTCTTTCCAGAATGGACAGAATTTCATTATTACAAAAAAGTCAAAGTAAAAAAGTAAAGCTGGAAAAACGAGTAAATGCGAGAAAATGCTTAAGATACAAACTCAAAAGAAAATAACTTCACATTACCTACAAGCAAACCTTTAAAAAATATTACTGAACTCTTCCAAGATTTACTAGATTTCAATTAAGAGCTCTAGAGGGAAGAATTAGAAGAAACTATAGCAAAAGAGATACAAAGCTTAATAACAGGCTCCTTGAAAAATTTTGACAAGGGGCAGCTAGGTAGGACACAAAAACATGAAGAAAGGGGAGGGAGGAGCAGTCTATACCAGAACTTCCTTTCACTTGAATTGGAGAAAAGTGAGCTGGACACACATTCATATTCTCCTCCCTCTCTCTCTTTCACACACACAGAGAAATAAGTTAACCTCCAATAGGTATATGTTTGGAACAAGAGGTGGCAGGGATTAAGAAGACTAAAATTCAGGGAGGGAATAGTCATAGCAAAAGAAAATCAAATTCTGAAAAATGGAATAAAAGTAAACAATGGACAAGAAGACTCTGTGATTGATTAGGAACTATGCAAGGAAAAAGGAAAAGAGCAGTAGAATAGAAGCAGAAAACTTGAAATTCAAATCACCAAAACACATATCTCTAAGCACTTTCTTCTTCCTGAAGGACAACAAGAGTGAAGAGAAGGAAAAGTATGAAAAGACTGAAATGAAGGAAATACAATATTAACCATAATAAATGTGAATATGAAACAATCCAATAATGCAGTGCTCAAGAGAAGCATACTTGAAACAAAGAATGAGGACATTAAAAGACAGGGCAATAAGAAAATCTTTTATGTTTCAGATGAATTCAACCAAGGAAGCATGGTGATCATGATCTCACACAAGGCAAAACTAGAACTAACATTACAATATGCTTAAACACAATGCTAACTAACAATGAATTAATATAGACTTGATAGACAAGCACTAGATACTTAATGGAACATTAATTGATCTATAAGAAATAGATAGTAAAAGAATAAACTTATGAAATTTTAATGTACCCCTCTAAGACTTAGAAAAATTTAACCAAAAGAAAAAAGGGGTTAAGGACTTAAAAGAATTTTAGAACAGTTAAGATATGCTAGATTTTTGAAGATTGTTGAATGAGAACAAAACTAGAATAACATACATCTATTTCTGCTATTCATTGCACCTTAAACACTACACATCCCTTACAGACTGAAATATAATAAAAACTAAACTAAGAAATGGCTTTTGAAAGAAGGATTAAAAATTAAACGGACAAAAAAAAAGCAAATAATTTTGTACAAAATGGCAATAATTAAACAACATACTATAAGAGACAGGTGAGAGCTTCTTCTGCAGAAGAAGCGTTCTATTCTGCAAAAGAAGCTTTCACCTGTCTCTCTCTTATAATACCAAATATTTTGGAATATAGTTGTGGTGATCTGTTAAAATCTATTAATTGCTTTTCAGAATGTTTTAAAAGGCATAAAGTAAAAAGAATGGTTTATAAAGGAAATTATATAGAAAGTTATCAAATCGAAAACAAAAAAGTTTCATATATGCTAGGGTAAGGACTTCTCTTTTAAACACTTTCATCAACAATAAAAGAAACAAATCAATGAAATGGGCATATAATTTATAAAAAAGGAAAAAGGAAATCCTAGAAAACTAGCAAAGTTAAGCCAATTAAATGCCAAAATATAAAATTTGAAAATAAAGATAGTAATAAAACTCAAAAAAATTGAAGTGATAGAGAAAAACCATTAGTCTGGTCTTAAAAAGAGGAAAATCAAATAATTATAAATGAAGAAAAAGGAGAAATAACAATTGAGGAAGAAAAAAGGGAATGATTAATGTCCAATTGTACCAATAAAACTAATTATTTGAATTAAAAAGGTGAATCATTACAAAAACATAACAGACCTTGTTTAAGAAAAAAGGAAGTAAAAGGAAACAACCATCTCAGAAAAATAGAATACCAAAAATAACATGAGAACATAACAAAAATGAATTGTGTAGCAGTCCAGTTATATATATTAATCTAGATAATATTTTAAGGGTGCTCAAAAAGCTGACTCATGATATTTCTCATCACTGGTTTCCTTAACCTAGAGTTAAATTGAACCTCAGCCTTATCAAATTCCTAGCCCTTCCCAGAGGCTACACTCCAGAAGACTGGCCAGTTATCTCAGTCCACCAGTTTTGCCCATAATAATCAATTAACATATGTATCAAACAAGTTTATATATGCCTTAGACCATATGTATTCTTGATTCTGGATGTTAACAGTAACTATAGTCTTGGGATCTGGCAGTTAGTCTTGCAATGTGTCTTGTGGCCTAACTTGTCAGACCACCTTTATCCCTTACCCCCCCCCCTCCTTCCTTTTTGGGTAACCAATAAAAATTAGTATGGCCAAACACAAAAAGGCTTTATTCCACCCAAGCTCTTGACCACCAAGCTCTTCACCAAGAACCTACTCATTTTTAAGTCCTACTCTGCTGCTACAATTCTTTTGTCTCTGAGTCTTTCTTCCTTTGTTATGTTCCCTCCAGTCTCTCAGTCCCCCCTTCACCCATTTTCCCTTCGTTTCTAACTTTCCTTCTCTGGTGTCCAGCCACAAATATATTAATTTGTGACTATAGGCAGCCACAATAAATTGCAACAAATACTCAGTGAATAATTAACTCCAATTCTTGGCAAAAATGGGAAAGAAAAATTCCTTCCATGATACAAATGTTCGTGATACCTATGTTAGAGAAAGAGAAATCAGAAAAGGAAAGCTATAGACCAAAATCCCTAATGGCTATCAGTTCAAAATTAGCAGTTTCTATATTATGATCAGGTAAGATTTATACTAAGAATATAAATTTTATTCAATATTATGAAAATTTATATTCTTAGTATAAATATAAATGTAAGACAATCCATTCAATCCATTCAATTAATATTAAGTTAAAAAATGAAACCACACAATTATATCAACAGAGGCAGAAAAGGCTTTCAAACACAACTAACTCAGAGGTAACAGTAATATAATGATTAATGCAAGATCTCAACTACTAGAATAGAAATTTATTAAGGACAAAAATTGCTGAGAAAACTGGAAATGGGGCAATGCAAAACTTAGGGGGGAAAATAAAAAGGAAAAAGGTCTGGCAGAAAACTGTCACACTATATGCCACAATAAACTCTAAATAGATACCTGCCCTACATCTATTCAACTTATCAATATTTATAATTTTTTAAAGCAGTACAAAATAGTACTTTGATTACTGCTTTGTAGAACTTGTGAATTAATATTGCTCTGGCCCCGTCCCTTCCCATGCTTTCCCCCCCATTATTTTTCCTGGAGAAGTTTGACCTTGTTGTTGTTCCAAATGAATTCTGTTATATTTTCTACTCTATAAAGTAATCCTTTTGTGGTTTAATTGGTATGGCAATGAATAATTTAATTTAGATAGTATTGACATTATAATAATATTGGCATGAATGATAGTTATTTCCACTTATTTAGATCTACTTTTATTTTTGTCACTTGTAACAATTGTTGAAAGTTGCTACAATTAAAAAGGCACAAAAGATGCTTGGTGGATGCAGTTGAGAACCAATCCAACAATTCTGAAAAACGACCTAGAACTATGCCTCAAACAAAGATGTAAAGATGGTGTAAAGATGGCTAAGTCTAAGAATCACACCACCCACAACCAATCACGAAAATGGCACAGAAATGGCATCAAGAAACCTAGGTCACAGAGATACGAAGTCTCTGAAAAGGGTTGACCCCAAGTTTTTGAGAAACATGCACTTTGCTGAGAAATACAACAAGAAGGGGCTGAAGGAGATGCAGGCCAACAAAGCCAAAGCCATCAAGGCCTGAGCAGAGGCCATTAAGGTTCAGAGCACCAAGGCCTCCAAGGCCAAGCTCCTCAGGTCCAAGATCTCCAAGGCCAATGGCCTGGCATTTTGGCCATAACATGCCCACCAAGCAACCAGGCCCAAGGGTTGGCATCAAATATCCAGGTTCCAAGATCGTAAAGCCTGACTCTAAGGTTGCCAGAACCACTGACCCCAAGGCCACTAAATTTGATACCAACATCACCAACTCCAATCCCAAAGCAGCCAAGATCACCAAGTCTAAGTCTAAGGTTACAAAGCCCAGAGATGCCAAGGCTGCTAAGCCTGCCGAGTCCACTGACTCTAAGGGTGCCAAACCAAAAGATGTTGGGGCTAAAGCTTCTATTCCCAAGCTTTCAAAATAGATGCTTTGGGACCAAAGGACTTATTTTAAACCCTAACCCACCACTTTTTTCTCAGCCAGGGTATGATTATTCACTATTTTGTACAAATAAAGGAAATGGTGAGTCATTAAAAAAAAGTTAACAAACCATTAAGCCTATACCCTAAAGAGATTAAAAATGAATGAAAAGTCCCACATAAAAATATTTACAATAGTTCTTTTCACAGGGGCATAGAAGTTTAGACTAAGGAGGGGGAATGGAACAATAATTGAGGAACAGCTGAATAATTTATGATACATAAATATAACACAGTATCATTATATTTATAAAAAAATTAAAAGAAAAATAAGACTTTATAGGAACTGAGTTAGAGTGAACATAACCAAAAAAACAATATGTATATAATAAAAACAATATTGTAAAAGAAGCAATTTTGAAAGAATTAAGAAACTGATTAGTAACAAAGAACAATTCCAAAGTGCTAGTGATGAAGCATTTCCTGATAGAAGAGACCCAAGATGCAGAATAAGATGTTTTTAAATATGACAAATGTTTGGATTTGTTCTGATTTTTGTTAATGACAAGGACTATGTTTTTCTTTTTTCATTTAGGAGATGATGAGGCAGAGAAAGGAGCTAGTAACTTTACTGTAAAAAATTAAATAAAGACAAAGCAATCATTGAAACACTTAAATGGCCTTTTGAAACAGTTTCCCTGCCTCAGATTTCCTGTCCTCCAATGTCTACTAGGCAAAGAAATTTCTAAGTGCAGATTCATCCTACTCAAACTCCAGCAATTCCCTATTTTATCTAGAATAAAATATAAATTCCAAAGTCTCCCATTACCTGGTCCCAGGATCAGCTAGGTGGTTCAGTGGATTGAGAGCCAGGCCTACAAATGGGAGGTCATGAGTTCAAATCTGGCCTCAGATACTTCCTTGCTGTGTGACCCAGAGCAAGTCACTTACCCCCCATTGCCTAGCCCTTACCACTCAATATTGACTCTATTACCTGGTCCCAATCTTTTTTCCAACTTGCTTATGTCTTACTCTCTTTCCCTTCCCTTCCAAGTACAGTAAAATAAGCCTTTTCTGTTCTCACACTCCACACATGTTCTCATGTCTCCACATCTTTTCACTGGCCCTCCCTCAATTCTGGAATGCATTCCCTCCTGAGCCATGCCTTATAAAATTCCTTTATTTCTTTCAAGTTGCAAATCAAACACAACCTTCAACATTTTCAGGCAAGTCAGTGTAGCTGAAACAGCAAAGCATCTCAAGGGAAACACAGAAGGTAACATGTGCTAGGCAAGTCAAACTATCACTACCACCTTTACCACCATCTCCCTTTTGACTGTGAGGAAGAACCTAGGGAATAGTAAATGCTTCTAGCCCGATGTCCTCAGCCTTCATCCTGGAAAGTTGAGCAACTATGTAGCTGGTCAATTACTCCTATAGGTGCCACAGCTACTAAAGACAGAGAAAAGAAAATTCTTATCATCGGAAGTAATTGCCTCTGTAAAATATTTCAACAGAAAATGTTCATTTTCAGCTTTCCAGACTTTTCCATCTGACTTGCAGCTGAACTATTCCATATGTGCTATCTCCCTCATTAGAATATGAGCTCTTTAAGAGCAAGGACTGTCTTATCTTTCTATTTGTATCTCCAGTGATTAGTATGTGTTTTTTTCATTCACTGGTATCTGAGATCTTATCTCTGTGGTGGGGAACCTATGGCACATGTGCCAGAGAGGGCACACACCATTGCCCTAGCACAGTTTGTTGCCAGAGGGATGCATGCCAGACTAATCTCCTTCCCTTTATAGACATGCTTTTGAGACAGAGGCAATTACTTCTGATGATAAGAATTTTCTTTCCTCTGTCTTTAGTAGCTGTGGCACCTATAGGAGTAGTTGGCCAGCTACATAGTTGCTCAACTTTCCAGGATGAAGGCTCCCTATCACTGCCTTATCTAACAACTAGTGCTCCTCCCTATTTTATATTTAACTTTATATATATTTAACTTTGTGTTCATTCTCTATGTGTCCTATGCAAAATCTAAATTGAAAGAGAGAATTTATACAGATAAGGGTCTCCAGATGCTATTTTGTGGGTGACACTGTACTAATTACATTAAGTCTCAAGATACTAGAGAGCCTCCAAAATGAGATCAAAAGAGATTGTTCTAACAATCCATATAAAGCCGAACTGATGAATATCACCTATATTCAGACTTCCACATATAAGTAATCGATCAGGGTAGGTTATCTCGGACAGGAATAGCAGATGGATAATGAAAGGTGGGTACAGTATTTAAGAGAAAGAAAAGTACAAATTGGATTGCATTATGGAAACTGTATAGCCTTTCCTTTCCAGTTTTGAAACAAACACCCATCTTTTTAAATACCCATGCATGTTATCTGATAGACAATATGGCTACAAGTCAGGTGACACCATAATAATAATAGTCATTTAATTAAACATTTTATAAGTGCCTAATACATGCTAGGCACTGGGCTATACAACCTGGAGAAGGAAAGAAAACAAAAGACAGTTCACATTTTACAGGAGTGCAAAGTTTAATGAGGGAGAAAACATGCAAACAACTATGTACAAAGAAGCTATATTCTGAGGATTTGGAAAGCCTTGATGTAAAGAAGGGATTTAAGCTTCAACTTGAAGGAAGCCAAGAGGTGGAGCAAGAGAATTCCAGACATGGGATAACCAGTGAAAATGCCTGGAGTTGAGGGCAGCTGGGTAGCTCAATGGATTGAGAGTCAGGGCTAGAGATGGGAGGTCCTAGGTTCAAATCTGACCTCAGACACTTCCCAGCTGTGTGACCCTGGGCAAGTCACTTGACCCCCATTACCTACCCTTACCACTTTTTTTGCCTTGGAACCAATACAAAGTATTGACTCCAAGACAGAAGGTAAGGGTTTAAAAAAAAGAAAGAAAATGCCTAGAGTTGGGAAATGGAGTATCTTCATAATCATAAAAGAATAAAAATTGTGCATGATAAGGCAATGAGAGCTGTATGATTGGTAGAGTATAGATTATTATAGCATTGTCATCAATGAAGATGTGCTAAGGAAATGTATGACCAGAAAAGGAGGTGGAGCAGGCATGTAACAAGAGCAAATATATGGGTCACTTAAAACAATGTTTAAAGACTTCAAGAAAGGCCTGCAGTGCATTGGATAGATATTATGGCAGATATGAATAAGAACTGGACAGGATGACCAAGTGTGATACAACATATGGATACAATCTGGAATCTCTACCATGAAGAAGCACAGACTCATTAATGAAGTATGGAATATTACATCAATCTTCTAATCTATTTCCTATATTTATTTAAAACCTATCATGAAACTCGGGTACCTCAGAATGGCACATGGAAATAGTCTTCCACTTAACACTATGATGGCATGTGTCCCTATGTTTCAAAAATTAAGGATAGACGAAAAAGTGTCAGGCCTAGAGATGGGAGGTCCTGGGTTCAAATCTGGTCTCAAAGATACTTCCTAGCTGTGTGACTCTGAGTAAATCACCTAACCCTAGTGCCTTGCCCTTACTGCTCTTCTGCCTTGGAACCAATACATAGAAATTCATTCTAAGACAGAAGATAATGGTTAAAAAAATTTTCTTTTTAAGTTAAGGCTACAAAGCCCTGAAAATGTGTATTTATGCAATAGTTTCTTTCTACAAAACTGAGTTATAAAATTATAAAAAACATATAACAAGCCCCCTTTCTTGGTAAACTTGAAGCTTAATTAATTAAAGGAACAAAAACAATGTTTACTTACTTTCTCGTCATGGACTAACTCTTGGGATTTCAGAAATGAAGCCTTCTCTTCATCTACCCAATTCCCCCACTCTTCAGCTGGCGCATTCCAATCAGAGCTGGGATCAGCAGAAGAAAGTCCATCTGTAAATAGAGAACACCATGTAAATGCCCACTCTTCCTATTACAAAAGCAACAGCAAAATATCCAGCTTTTACAAGGCTCATGAGTTATAATGATTGCTTAATTTTATAATGGGTAAAACCTCCCCGCCTTGTTCCTCTCTCACCCCATACTGTACTGTTGTAAAAGAACAAGGAATTGGTTGAAGCTGTCATTTCACTGGGATATAGAACTCAGTGAGAAAACTCCTTTTACTAAAGCATATTAGCAACTGTTTTGTAACCTACACTCTTAAAATCTTTTTTTGAACACTGAGAGCCTAAGTTAGTAGTCAGGGTCACAAAGCCTGTATGTATCAGAGATGGAACTCAGGTCTTCCTGACTTTCTAGGCCAACTGTGATGCCTTTCAAAAAAGCATATATTAGCAGAATATTATTTTTTCCTCTCATATAATCCACTGAACTGGCTTTCTAGATATATAATTTTAGAAAAGTTATTCTACCATTTGATGATCAGTGCTTCCTGTTTTCCTTTTATTTACTGATTCTGTCCTTCCAATGATCACAATAGCTACACCAAGGTAAATTCTAAAACTTGCTGATTTCATACCTTAATTATTACAATTAACCTTTTCCTCTTAAGGTCCTTTTTTTGTAAGTCAGTGGTACATGGACTCCCTAACAGCACTGTCATTTTAATCACTTCATGTTCCTTCTAAGAAAAGTCTCACCTATATCTTATGTTAAAATTATGTCATTCGAGGTAGCATCCATCTTGTCCCAGATAATGATTTAACACTTATTAACTTCTTTCCTATCTGTTCTATCTTTTTCAAACACCTCAGCCACCTACCTCTATCTTTCTCTAGTAAGGTTCCCTTCAACCTATCTGTTCACTAGATTTAACCATAGGACAGATGGTTAATTTTCAAAATAAAATGATTCTTAAAGAGTATCTACCAAGTAATACAATCTGTGCTGAGGACTAGTTAACAAATACTAACAAAATCAGAGATCTTTGCAGCACTGAAGAAGTTCTTTTGTGATAATTCTACATCATTTCTATGCCACCTCCAGGAAATTTTCTTTGCCTTATGTCTAGAATGAAGCTCATTATTTCTCTATCTTCCTTCAGGCAAAGCTATTAAAATTCTCATTGATAGTTCCATTTCTAGCTAACCTGAAGAAATGAAATCTTGTATTTACCCAACTCAAACAAGCAACTCTCTTCACACAACATTCCAAAAGACAAGCAATTATGATATGCTCACTACCTGCTAAATGTTGAAGAAACAAAGAAGGAAAAAACAGTTCTTGTCATAAGGAATTAAACATAGCAACTTGGGAGACAGAAAGAATTTAAGTAGTACTCATATAGAGCAGATGGAAGGGAATTTCATGGGAAGACTACAGCAGCTAGGATAGAAGTATCAGAAAAACTTTCAAAAGAAAATGACTTTTAAACTGAGTTTTGAAGGAAGTAGGAAACAAGAAGGAAAAACCGCCCTTAAAACTAGAAAAGTAGGAAAGGGCCAGGATATGAAAGATTTTAAACATCAAAAAGAGGCCTTTTTGCTGAGTAGGGACACATTAGGAAAATCACTTTGGTGTCTATGTGGAGGATAGCTTGGAACTGGGACACTTGAGACAGACCTAATTCCTTGTTGAAAAACTAGTGGATCATGAGACCTCACTTAGAATATTCTCTGTTCTCTTATAGTTTGCCTATTCATCGGATTTTATTAAAATTTCTTTAAAATAACAAATATTAATTTGAGAACATTTTGAACAATGACCACTTAGTTGCAAGAGAGCAGTTTGACCTCCCCCCCCCCCCAAATCAAACTTCAGGTGTATCTTAATTCCAATAAGCAATGTACCATATTTAGTAGTATTCAACTCCTTTGAAAGTTATTATAAAAAAGCAATCTTCATTTTATGGGTCAGATAATCCAATTATTATGCCTATTTACAGATGAAGAAACTAAGGCATACATAGTTTAAGTGACTTTGTAAAAGCCTATATATCCAGTAAATAAAGGTAAGACTTAAATAGCAAGTTTCTAAACTAAATCCAGGGCCCTTCTATAGATATCATAGTTGAAACATAAAATGATTTATATATCACCTGGTCAAACTCAAAAATTAATGAAAGTAAATAGAGAAGGGGGCAGCTAGATGGCTCAGTGGATTGAGAATCAGGCCCAGAGATGGGAGGTCCTGGGTTCAAACCTGTCCTCAGACACTTCCTAGCCGTGTGACCCTGGGCAAGTCACTTGACCCCCATTGCCTAGCTCTTACCACTCTTCTGCCTTAGAACCAATACATACACAGTATTGATTCTAAGATGGAAAGTGAGGGGTTAAAAAAAAAAAAAAAAGAAATCAGGTGAGTGCTCCAACTAAATAGTAATTCATTTGCACGGGGTTATTTCTTTCAAATGTCAACAGGAAAGCATATTTCTAGTTTCCTTTAAAGTACTAAAATATCAGGTTTCAATAGTGTTAACAAGAACAAATAATGACTGGAAATAAGGCAATGGGGGAAAATGAGAGTTTGGGGAGGGAGGGAAATGGCTTACCTGGGATACCTTAAAATAAGATATCAAGACTATTTTGTAAAAAATATTAAATGCTTTGCTGTCTACAGCCACACATGAAAATCAGTGATGACAATCTTCTTTGACTTGGCAAATCTCTATATGCCTCTGTATTCTCCAAAAAATTCAAAAGAACCTCAGAGATTAGGAATTGAAAAACTGGGGAAAACTGTGAAGTCTAGAACTGATCATTATCAGTGAATAGCCCTTATATGTATAAAAGAAAAAATATAGTCTAGTCACTAGAGATTAAGATCAGGAGATAGTGCTCATCTTAATTGCCAGTTAAGTTGCCTGGAGGGTCAGGCCCTAGTCCTACTCCCAAACACAGTGCCAAGATGGGTTCAAAGAAAAAGACTTAACCCCTAGGGCACCAGCTACTTAGCTAGGAATGTCTTTGTTCTGTGTTTTAAAGAGCTTAGAGCCTAAGAATCTCTTACTGAAGACTTGGAAATAACAAGACAGGTCACTCCATAAAAGTCAAAAGGTCCCAACTTCTACTAGTGTTGTTTGATGGTTGATGATCAGGGTAGCTGCTTTTCTTTTTTGCCTTGGCTTTTGAACTAAAACATACTCATGAGGAAAAGCTAAACAAAGACTTTAATTCAGGCCAAAAGTAGCACAGCAGTGCTTGGTGAAGATGATGGATTCAGTGGAGTACAATCTGGCAGGGACAGGACCAATGGGAAGCATGATTTCACTAGCAAAATCAATGAAGGAATATGATTTGCCTTCTGATCTTATTGCTTCATCATCTGCATCTTTTTTTTTGGGGGGGGGGGAGGGGAAGGGTGCCTTTCCATTAATATATCTTGGTCACATGAGCTTCCAACATATACCCCTCTATCCACATTTCCTGCATGTATTTTTCTCACTGGCATGAAAATTGTAGCAACATTTCCCCAAATTTAATGGGGAAATGTTTTACTGCTACTTTTTTTTTTTAATTATGCCACTTCATGAAATGCCCTTGCTTTGGATTCATTGCTTCTTCAGGCTGGCTAAAAGATAACACATCGATAGTTTTTGTGGATATAAGACCACAGATGACCCTGAACTTGGAATAGCTGTTAATTGGGAAGTGTACAGCATACATTCCCAATGGAAACTTATAACTTTCAAACTTCTGATTGTTTCCATTATACAAGAAAAATCCTTCCTTTATCTAAAATTTTAAGCTCTAGAGATGGAAGGGATCTTAGAGGTCATTTATTCCAATCCTCCCCTTGATCATCTACATGTCAAATATGCCTTTTCTAAAAATTCTGTTTCTCAAAAAATAAAAGCCTTATTCAACACATTTTATCCAGTTGAAATACAGAACCAAGTGTAATTCCTTTGCTACAATCAACTCTTCTTGTAGACCATAACATGGGTATGATATTAAAATTATTTGCCATTAAAAATTAAAGGGGGCAGCTGGGTAGTTCAGTGGATTGAGAGTCAGGCCTAGATATGGGAGGTCCTAGGTTCAAATCTGACCTCAGACACTTTCCAGCTGTGTGACCCTGGGCAAGTCACCTGACTCCCACTGCCTACCCTTACCACTCTTCTGCCTCGGAGCCAATACAAAGTATTGACTCCAAGACGGAGGTAAGGGTTTAAAAAAAAATTAAGTAACATTCCTAAAAATTTCTTGTTCTCAGTTTATTCCTATGTGAATAAAAAAGGGTGTTTAATACAACTAAATTCCCACCCCCAAATTATCTAAAGTATCATTGGTTAACTGATTAGAGAACATAATTGCACTCAATTTTATGCTACAAAAATGAAAAATTGATCATGAAACAAAATATAGAATTCAATCTTCAATTATCTTCTTGCCCTTTTAACTACTTCTTTACTGGGTCCATAATTCTAGTCTGTTGGATGGCATGGTTAATGGAAAACATAACCGTGGAGGATTATAGCATGACTCTCACAAAGTTCTCTGTCTGCTATGCCATAGGGCAGGGAATGCTAACATGAAAAGCCTAGTCTTGGGAAAAAAGTTTCTACTTTAAACTTTATCCTTCACTTAAGGCAAGCTTCCCAGTTTTAGGAATTGACATGAACTCAGAATATAAAAGAAAAAAAGGAACTTTGCATTCTTTAAAAAAAATGTCCTTATTTGAGAGTAATTGGAGCTTTTTACTAATAAAGAGTTACATTCTAGCAATTTTAGGGAGTAGGAGAGCAATTCATTCCAGGGGGCTAACATGATTTAAAATAAGCATTTCAAATCAAGTACACAAAAGTAAACGGAGAACAGAAAAATTAATTTAAAAACTAAACAGGTTCTTCTCAGGTGAAAAAAGAATTTAAAATGTCACTACCATGGAATAAGTAAGAACAATGAGTATCAGAAAGGTTTTATGAGATTGGAAATATCAATGATCAAATTTAATAAAGAAGTCTCTGGCAGGACTTTGTGGGTCTGAGGAATCCCAGATAAGACCTAGTCCTAACTTTACTTTGAATCTATACAGTTGAGGTATCATAGCCCAGGCTCTGACAGGTTCTACAAACATGGAAAGGCTTTGAGTACTTGGCATATCCAGCTCAGCTCAGCATATTTCCATTTCAGGAAAATGGCCATCAAATGATAAGTTTTGGCTATAACAAATAGTATGTTTATTACTAATGTTGGGATCTACAACTAATGTAGAGAGTATCCATAGTGATGAAAGCATGGACCCTGTGAAGTAGGATAGATAATTAAGACTATAGCATCTATTATGCTTACTTTTTAAATTATTTTACTTCAGCCCTATGAATTAACTCTAAGAGAAATTGCAAGTACATGGTAAATGGCCAAAAAGGAAAATGGGTAGCAGGAGTTGGGAATCAGTGATGGCTAGTTTTGAACACGAGAGGCCAGGACACAAATAATGAAGGCTCTGAATGCAAGAAGTTCCTTGGCTCCCTTGTACCAGAAGGTCTATAATCTCAGTCAGGGTTCTGGATGCCATACTTCTATAAATGTGTTCATCACAGGGTTTGCTTTGGGTCATTTGGTTAACTCATTTACCAGGACTGCCAAATGAACCATGACTCTCACATATCTGCCACATACAACAACCAGGAAGAGACCACAATGAACAAGTACCAAGGATTCAAAGGAAGAGTAAAGATTTATAAAAGATTTATAAATTGCCAAAGAGGAAAAAAAAAAAAAAGGAATAATCTTCACTTTTCTTTGGTCTTTTCTGACCTTTTTGCCTTCTGATACAGCCTAGCTCTCTACAACATTGAGAATTACAGGAGAGTGGAAAAGTCAGTTTTAGACCTGGCCCTGCCATATAAGTTTGTTTAAATTTCTTAACATCTGCAAGACTGATTCCTAACCTTCAAATTGACTGTAGTAGTTATAGGACTGTTTGCAAGGAAAGTGCTTTGTAAAACAATGTACTGTATAAGACTGAATTGCTGTTATTAAAAATTTCTTTCACTGGGTACAGAAATTTATTGACTCCACAGAGTCTAAAAATCCAAAGCCACTCCATGTTTTGTGACCTTAATCCACTGTGTGCTACACTGAGATTTAACAGTAAAAACAGAGGCAACCATTTTGTCCTTGAATTCTCAGGGTAGCTTTAGAATAGAAACAGCAATTTATGCTTAAATATTTAAAATATTGAGTTTAAGTATGGCATATTAATCAGCTTTTAAGTAGGGTATCACAACACTTTTGAAATAAAGTTGAAAAGAAGGTATAAAATTAGAGTTAAGTACACAAAACAGTAAGGTTATTTAAAAGCAAGTTGCTGAGAAAACGTTTTGTTGTAATTTTTAAAAGGACATACTTAACCCAGACCATTCATCATCGATATGGGGTTGATTACGGCTTACATCCCACTGAAAATCAGAAGCAGTAGACTGAGAAACCTCAGTGGTAGACCCTTAAGTGAAAAAATGAACGCAAAAAAAATTAAAAAAACAATTTTAAAATGAAGCTTTTTTCACAATAATTTCTTTCTTCCCTTTTTTTTTTGGGTGGGGGAAGGGGAAACCTGAAACATAACTGGTATGATTTCTTTCAAAGAAAGAGAAATTCCTGGTGGCAGTGGTAGATAGATAAAAAGAAAAGAAACCACTAACACTTTGGGGGCTATATCAGATGGAAATACCTGCCGTGGTTCCTAACTATAGATTGGAAGTGTCTCTCTTATAGGGGAGGGAAGAAAGGCCAAGTCTTCATGTTCTGAAACATGTTACTATCACCTTGCAAAAATTATTCATGTTGATGAGAGTACTTGGAGATTTTTGCTTCAGAAAGTTCCAAGAAATTCAAAAAATTTTTAAATAAAAGATATTTTCAAAAAAAGCTTACTTATATAGCTTAAATTGATTTTACATACCAGAAACTGTAGTGTTGAGTGCCAGAGACGAAAAGGGAGCAGAATTCTGCTCAGTCGTATTATTTACCCTCCTATCCACGTTACCAGACCAAGAAGCTGCCAAAATAGAGATTACTTAGATTCTTATTTTGCAGTGACAATGTTATTAACATGTGTACAGATTTGAAATTACATTTTAAAAGACACTCTTCAAGCTAAAAACATGTACTCCAATATTGAGAACCCTATTTTATATGTAGTAATTTTTAAGAAATGTTTAAAATTTAAATTCACTATGTTCTTAGTATCCCTCCTCCCAGTAGCACAGCACCTGGCACATAGTAAGCACTTAATAAATGTTGATTAATTGTTTATTGATTGATTTATTGATGATACCATGCCACTATGCAAAGCAAGCAGTTGGGATGCCTGTGAGGACAGAGAAAATGAAGAAAAAATGGGATTGTCAAGAATACCTATGTGCAATTAGGATTTAAATGGAGGGAAAAAAATGCAATTTCAAGAACACTCATGTTCCTTAAACATTAGGTAAAAATTAAATCCATTTTATAAGAAATTTTAATAGCACTCCATTTTTTAAATGATCATTTTAAAAAATCAAAAGAGTACACTTATTCTGTACCAACTCCCCACCACCCAGCCACATTGGTAAATAAATGAGGTCTTTGCCTCTGGGGACCTTCATCAACACAAGATTCTTTCCTTGTCTTTATCCCTCACCTTTTATTCTTGTTCTCAAAGCCATAATCCCCAAAATGTTCAAAAGCAGAAGACTATCTAAGGAGTTCCATAGCCAGGTAATTGTCCAACTAAGAGTTTTAATCTGGGTTCTAAAAGGAATACTTAGACTGCTGAAATAATGAATCCTTTGAGTTTAGAATTAACTGAATAGTTTTACACTACCTTTTTAAAAAGCAGATTTTGTTGCTTTCTTAAAAATAAACAAGTAAACTTTTAAATGAATGTCTAAGTATTTTGGGGGGCCAAATTAATCTTTAAAAACTTGGGCAAAAGGCTGCTTGTTATTTATCCTTAAAAAAATTATGAATGGCAAAATATAAAATAGTGTTTTGGTGAGGCTACAAAATGCTCACACTTTCATGAGACTATCTCTTAATTTCTCTCTAAATTATAAATACCAAATTTTTATTTTACACTGTTAACTAAACTACAGAAATTTCCTGAAACTTCGCACACATAATTCCTTAGGTGAGATTTTACTGTTATACAGTATTGTTACTTTACTATCCAAGGATTTTTTAAAGGCTGGAAAACCCTAAATTTTCCAGTAACAAAGTTAGTAAATTGAATTAACATGATTTAGTAACTCTTACCAATGCCAGGGAATAATGAACGTTCACCCCAGGTCCTTCCCACCAGGGACACACCCCAGTCTTTTCCATTTGCACTAGTATCTCCAGTATCCTGACCCCAAATAGATGGCTCAATCTTCCTCTTGCCAGCTGAAGCAGATGACACAGATGTCCATTTCTCCTCACCTGCACTGATCTGTGAAGGGATTTTTATTGACTTTTCATTCCAGCCTCCTCCATTTACAGTAGGGTTTTCATTCAATCCTGAAGAAATAGAGCAATGGATGAAAGTTACAGAAAACAAATTTAAGGCAACATTTCCTAACAATTAGTGGGATAAGCTGCCAGAAGAGGATGCTTAAGTAAAAGTTGAACTAGATAGCTTCCGAGGTCCCTTTGGCTTTAAGGTTCTATGGATTCTGATATGGAATTGGAAATACTTTGTCAAATGAACATAATTTTATTCTTTGGTAGCATTATGACATTAAAGAAAGTATTACAAACCATATACACTGCTACATTTAGATATTATAAAACCTAGGTAGGAATAGGAGGGTTCTTATAATCAAATAATCAATTTGTAAGCATTTATTAATTGACAACTATGTTGGCAGTCAAGCTGTATAGTGGACAGAATGCTGGACTTGGAATTCAGAAGATTTGATTTCCTGCCTTACATACATACTAGCTATGTGACTGCAAGTCATTTAATCTCATTCAGCTTTAGTTTGCTCATCTGTAAAATGATACCTACCATGATAATATAGCACTTCCCTCAACAAGCTGTTGTGAAGAGCAAATGAGAGAAGAGATGCAAAATACAAACTTTAACGCTAATGGTTTTTGTTATTGCTGCTATTGTTATTCTTTTTTGCCAAGTTTTAGGAATATAAATACAAATCCTGCCCTCAAGATTACAGCAATATTCCACTTCTCTCCTTTGTTGCTATGTTCATGCATATGTGTGTCAGTTAGATGACAACGGTAGTTAGATATGAAGATGACACCTGAAAATGCTGTCTCCTAAAATTTACAGACCTCTAAAAACTCAAATATTTTCAGAAATAAGTGTATTATAACATATAAAGCATCAGATTTGAGGTCAGGAAAACCTATGGTTCAAAATCCTGCCACTGATACGGAGCTCTATGACAACTGCCAACTTCCCTTTCCTTTCTCTGGGCCTTATTTTCCTCCTCTATAAAATGTGGATAATAGCTATAACAGCCTTCTCATAAAGCTGAAGTGAGAATGTATGCAAAGGGAACTACTACAAACATTACAGCACAAACATTAGTTGTGCGAACCTAAAAGTTTTCTTTGTGTCCTATCTATCATGTTTTAATCTAGACTGTGGGGATGGTGAGGAGGGAAGGAGAAAAGCCTTAAGTCCAAGTATTAACCCAAAATGATTTTTGGGATTCATTAAAAATGCTTGATTGCCTAACTCCTTACCCTGAAGGGTGAGATCTCCTTTTCCAGACTTAAAGTTGCTACCTTGAACATTGAGAAGAGAATCACCTGGTTGAAACAGAAATAAATTTCACATAACATTAAGCAGAGAACTATATAGGTAAAAATCACTTAGAAACAACATGATTTCAATTCTACTGAACAGTTGTACTTAGTTACTCTTTTTTTGGTTCAGGTTAGACATCAGAATGGAAACTCAGATGTACAAGAAAAACATTTCATGTCTACGTTTAGGGAACTGTTCTTTCTACCATAATAATAATAAATTAAAAATTTGAGAAATTCTCAAATGCATAAACTTAGAATGTGCTATGAAAATAAATTCTATAACAGTGTAATTAGAGATTTGCAAACTAAAGAACTGGTTCACTAGAATAGCTTAGCCATTTTTATAAGTGAAATTTCTCAAATTAGATATTTATTCCAGATTCCTCATTTTTGACTCTTTCCTATCCTTTCTCTGCTACCTGAGAGCTAACCCTTGTTAAATAAAAGATAATAGAGGCAAATAACTGAAAAGTACTAATGGGATTGGGAGTCTGGAGACCTGGCTCTGCCACTAATAAGCTATGAGATTGTAGGTGGTAACTCAGGTGCTATGAGTCTTAGTTTTCTCATTCGTAAAATGGATTAGATAACCTCTAAGGTCTCCATCTCTAAATCTAAAAATTTAGTCATAGTTTATGAACTACAGCAGATACCTTTTCAACAATCCCAGCAGAAGCAACACTGTGACTTTGCAAATGACTATACTACATTTAGGACCAGTAAACTTTATGGAAAGCAGGAGGGAGCAAAAGTACAATTTGGAGTCCCTAGATATTTGTTCTTTGATATCTTAAGAAACTAAGAGTCAGCATTTACAGGATTGTATTAAAGAGGCTGGCAAAAAGAGCATGCATATGACAATGATAAAGAGATATAAACTAAAAATTACTAAGGAGTGAAACTGGGGAAATTCAACAAAAATGAGTCATTGCTGCATCATACTGATAAATTCCACTAAGCATATGGGCAGCAAAGGGATAGTAGGAAGCAGTGAAGACAATGATGAGGCCAAGGAAGACAACTCAAAGACTAAAGCAAACTGAATATGATCACGCTGGGCCTGTCCTGGATGAAAATGATGGAAATATACAGAGCTTCCAGATAGCTGGATAATTTAAGTATTAAAATGCTTAGTGGCACAGAACTAGTCCAAATGACCTTTAAAGGTTATCTTTTAGCTCTTATCATTTTAATATCTGTAAAATACCCAAATGACCTAATAGTTGATATTATAAACATTTAGGGAATATTTATGGGAGGATTTGTCAAAGACCTCAGAATTTATACTTCTCCAGAAATGCTTGCTTCAGAATGTTCAAGAAAGACACTAAACATGCAAGCTGTTGACAAAACACTTTAATGTACTAAATGTCTACATCATGATAATGACAAATGAAGATGACAAAAAGTATACTTTATTTTAGGGGCAAAGGAAATACAGATGAGGGAAGCAGGCTGTTTCTTTTTCTCCTCTTAGGCTATGAGTTTTTAGTTAAGACTATGCAGTTTTTGCTTTGCTGGGCTTTATTTTTAAAGGTATTGTATATAACAAGCAATGATGCTAATATTGGCTAAATCATGGTTCATAATACAAAAGCTGTGGGTTCTGAACTCATGATGCCATGTTGTAGCTCAGAATACGAGTTCATCTTTAATATGTCCCTCTTATGCTCCACTAAGTACCTTTATTCTTCCTGGAACCAACAGGAAACGAAGCTGTAATAAGCTGCTCAGTAGTTACTGTATAGGCACTTTCTATCCCCGAGACAGCCGGATCCAAGGGACCAGTATCAGGCTGCACCTTGTCGCGCTTACGCTGCTGCCGTTTCTCTCTGTTACTGACTTTAGTTTCCCAGGCTCCTGACATAGCCCCAGGGAGAAAAAAAAAGGTATTTAGTAAGGACAAACCAAAAGGGTGGCGTTGAAAAAACAAAAACAAAAACCAGAAACAAAACAAATGGAACAGGGCATCATGACAAATTTAGGTTGTAGAATAAAAATCTGAACAATGCTGGTTATATGAAATAAGAGTCTAATCTAACATTCTCTCTGGCAATGAACTACTAAGGTAACACCAACTATCTTCAAGCTTTCCTCTAGATACCTTGTCAAACTTACTACAGATAACTCTAGAAGCTGAGGGATGAGAGAAAATATCTTGTGTCTTTCTTTACCTTCTTGGGGACAGAGCCTAACAGTGTTATTTTTAAAAATACCCCATCTTTTTTTTTTAGAAAAAAGAGGGGCTCCTCAATAAGGACAATCATCATTCCCTAAAGAAGTGGGAGGTGTCTAGGGAAAAATACTGAACTTTAAGAAGCAAAGAGTAAGTAAGAAAATTCAGTTTAATGTATTCAGAGTTAAATTGAAAATTTGGAGAATGCTTCTTCTCACAAGAAGCATGACAGGTTCTTTCATTAAGAGAAATGTCAATGTTTCAAAAATTCCAGTCATAAAAGTGTATATTAGTAAAGTCACAGATTTGTATAAGATACAAAGTTATGAAAAGAGGAGTTAGACAATACATCATTAAACAAATATAACTCAGAAAAATAGATGACTGCATTCCCTTCCCTGCTCAGGTACCTTCATCAACTTCCTTTCCATCATGGCGTGTACTGTTCTGCACTGCTTTAACCTCTGACTTTGATTTCTTCTTATTTTTCTTTAACTGAAAGGAAAATAAAGTGTTAACTTATTCCTAGGATACTAGGTAGAGATATGATTTCTAAGCATATTAAGACCATTTCACTGGGTTTTATGGCTTTAAAGAAGTTAGAAAATATATAACATAATAGATATTCTTCTGAGATATATACATATGTCTATATACGCACAGTCTTAACAAACTTGACTACATCAAAACTGTTATATTTTATCCCAACATCAAAAAGAAGATGGTGTTTCCTATCTCTGGTTTACGAAAGATAACTATTTAATACATTGTAACAGCAAATTGCAAACCACTGGAGTGGGGGGGATATTTAGCTGGTTTTCAAAAGTGAGTATATGCATAGGCAACTTAAAATAATTTTTATTTGTTCCTTCTAATTATATTTGACCTTTAAAATATGGCTAATAAAATGTGACCTTAAGAATTGGTTTGGGATTCTTGACTTTAGACCAGATCTATGTAATAGACTTACTTGCTCCTAAGGTAGATGCCAAGACTTGAGTTGCTGTTAACTTGCTTTTTTATTAGGGTGAGAGCTGTGATTTCATTGGTATAAAATCCTCTACCAATATAAAATAATACCTCAAAGTTCTTCAGATTATGAATTCCCCTTTCATAGATAAGGTACATCCACAAGTAATTCAAGGGACCTTTTTGGATGCTTTGATACTTTTGTCTGTAGTCTGTCCCTAAAAGATGCTAAGCTTCTGGAAAGGAACCCCTTATTTCCCAACCCATAGAAGTCCAAACTGTGCTACAAAAAGATTCTTTCCCTTTGTGGCCAGTTCATGCAATGAATAGAACACTGGGCCTGGAGTCAGGAAGATTCTACCCTGAAACACTTACTAGCTGTGTGCTTTTGGTCAAGTCATTGAACCTGTATGCCTCATTTCCTAAACTATAAAATGGGGATATCAAATATTAGCACTTACCTCCCAAGGTTAGTGTGAGTATCAAAAAAGATATTTATAAGTAAATTAGCCAGTATCTGACATACAGCAGGTTTATGATAAATTCTTGTTCCTCCTTCCCTACTCTAGGCTGAGACTCACTGTGTCTCTATCCCAGTCCTCATGCCTTCAATATCACATGCTATGTTGGACCCTAACAACTCTTGCCCTAATGTATGAATCAATCTTAAATATTTTCTGACTACCCTCTTTCAAGATTTGAGATGTCTACCCTAAATTTGCTTGTTAGCTTTCAATTGGTGGCACTCTATTATAAGAGGCTGGCACTAAAATTTTAGAAGCCTAGTAGTCCCTATTTTTGGAATTTGATTTCTTAAAAATGCCACCAGCCCACCAAAAGTGGCAACACACTACTAATCAAATAAAAAAGACTTAAAATAGTAGCAAATAAACACACTAGAAAAAAAATTTTTAAAAAACTTACTATATTAAAATCTGAGGCAGTAGGGGTAGAAAACATAGAGCCAAAAAGACCTAGATTCAAGTTTCAGCTCAGATAATGGGTGATCCCTGACCAAGTCCCCTCAATTTTCCAGGGAACTTCCTAAAATTATGAATTGCAAAAAAGGTAATAATTTCCATTGGTAGAGGAAATTTCTCAATGAAATCACATCCAGTAGCTATCAAGGACTCACATCATCAAGATCTTAGCTGAGAAATGAAAACATAATTTATCAAAATGGCATCATACTTATAAAAGTATTAGAAATCATCATCTATCTTCCAATGAACTAAAAAATTTCTTATGACTTCGTTATCCCCAAACAATGAAGTCAGAAAACTAGTTTCCTAATGAGGGGATGTCCCTCAATTGGGGAATGGTTGAACAAATTGTGATAAGATGGTGATGGAATACTATTGTGCTACAAGGAATAATGAATTGATAAATTTCTAGAAGAACTGGAAAGACCTACATGAACTGATGTGTAGTGAAATAAGCAGAACCAGGAGAACATTATGGGATGATCAAATGTAATGAACTTATGAGAAAGAATGTTATCCACATCTAGAGAAAGAACTATGGGAGTAGAAATTCAGAAGAAACATGTGATGTGGGGTTTTGGTTTTAAAGGCTTGTTCTTTAAAAAAAAAAAAAGAAGAAGAATATGGAAATGGATTCTAGTGATAATATATTTCTGTATAACCCAGTATAATAGCTTGTCAACTTGGGAGGAGGGAGAGATGAGGGGAGGGAGAAAACATAACAATGGGAAAAATTAAAGAAAATAAACAAGAAGAAAACTAGTTTCCTAACTATACCACTAAAAGATCTTTACATTCCATGTAAAAACATTAAGGATCATAGGGTAGTTAAAAGTAAAAATCTGGGATGAAGGGAAGCTGATATGGTAATGGAAAAAGTCCAAGCAGGGATCAAAGAGGTAGCTTACTTTATGAAACCAAAATACTAAAAAAACTTTAAATAATCAAGTATGTCTCCTTATGAGAATGGCAAACTACATTTATATAATTCATTATAAGCAACAAACTTTATAAGCATTTCATATTTAAAAACATTAAGCTTAAGTATCTTATGTTCTAAGTTACCTATAAATAGAAACAATCCACCTATTAATATCCACCAAACTCAATAACAAACTGATATTAACCATAAATGCACTTTTGTCAATCCAAAATCAATCTCTTCCCTCCCTCTTCTTTCTCTCCTTCCTATATATGAAAACTGTGATGGTAATTGTATTACAACACAAGGGATAAACATCCTGGATTCTGTACTAGGTCTCTGCACTAAATGAAGTCCTTTCTCAAGTCTAAAGCTTGCAAAATCTCACCTGTACCATAAAACTAACCTCCTCTTTTAGAAATACTGATTTTGCCAATGGTCAATCTTAAATATATTATACTCCTAAACAATTTTAGCACATTGAATTGGTTTTAGTTACTTCTTGGACCTGAATATTTAAGTAGCTATCATGTTTGAGCCCTCTTTGATTATTTGGCAGAGCTTTTGGCTGCATTACAAATAAGTGGCTTTTCAGACAGCTGTATCAATGCAAAAAAGCAAAGATCTACAATAAAAAGTAAAGGTGTTCCTATTTCTTAACTTCAACAACAGAACTCCTCTCTGATTCCCTTGCAGGCCACAGCTGTGAACTTCCAATGAACGAATCCGATAAACCACTGGGATCACCCTTGTATTTTTCTGGCATCAAGAGAGCTGGTCCAAGTTCTAATCTCACTAAGGAACAGCCAAATGTTAACTGTTAGAAAATCACACTACTTCTCTCCATCTGTTCTATTATCTGCAAAATGAAAATGATGGAATATTACCTACATTTAGCACTGTTCATGAGGAACACACTTTGTGAAGTATCATATAAGAGTGTTTCTATTTTACTAAATGAATAAATGCTAAATTTTACAATAAATATTAACAAAGTAAGACTGCCTCATAAGCCCAGAATTGTGAATATTAAATAAGCAGTTTGCACAGTAAACAAAATGGTTGGTAATTCTTTCACATTGCAAAATTCTATTTCCTAAACTAATACTAAAGAACCAACTGTAGTGTTTACTTAAAATTATATACCTATAATTATTAATAAGTATACCTAAGATTCTACCTCAAGGTCAGAAACAAGTTGTTCTTATTTCTCTTTGAACAGAAAAACCCAAATTATCAGGAGTTGGTTGTAATGATATATTAGATATTTCCTCTTTTTTTCTAACTCACAAGCTAAGGCTAACACAAATCTGTATCACAATAATAAGTGACATCACTGATTAGAGCGGCAGGAGGTACAAGCAGACAGTATAAATAGGAGCTCTTTGCCTTAACAAAAGCATCCATTCATTCTAAATGACTGCCCTCCAAACCAAAGGTCTTGGCAGATCTTACCTTTGACATCAACTGAAAAACTCTCAGACTGGTAGGCTTGCTTTCTTAAGTATGCCAATTAAAGCTAACAATATAGAAGGGAAAAGATTCTTTATAGCAGATCTCCCTTCTATCTCCAACATTGCCTATTAAAATACCTACCGCCCTGGGGGCAGCTGGGTAGCTCAGTGGATTGAGAGCCTGGCCTAGGGACCAGAGGTCCTAGGTTCAAATCCGACCTCAGACACTTCCCAGCAGTGTGACCCGGGGCAAGTCACTTGACCCCCATTGCCTACCCTTACCACTCTTCCACCTATAAGTCAATGCACAGAAGTTAAGGGTTTAAAATAAAAAAAGAAGAATGAAAAAAAAATACCTACCGCCCTGCTAGGTCTATGCAACTACTAAGTTGTTTAAAATAATTTTAGGCAAAATGTATGTGTCTTTGTGGGGAAGGGAGGCTATTAACAGGAGGGATTGATAATCATTTATTGCTGATAAAGTTCCTTGTGCTATTTGCTTTTAGTTAATCTGTTACATTAAAATTCCCCAGGTACCTCCCATTCTCCTCCCCCCACTAGATAAGACATCATTTAACAAAAAGATAAGTACATATTACATGTATTGCTTATTTCTATTTACCAGTTCTTTCTCTAGAAGCAAATATACACAAGTCATTTGTCAAACAATTTCTGTTGTCCTTGAGCTGTTTTTAAGAAAAACACTACCAACAACCCAAAAAAATGAACTAAAGCAGGCCTTGGTTTTGCAATTAGTTTTGCAAACTTACTGCCAGGAAAAGTTATCAGTTTAGGCTAGGGAAAATCCCAATGAGGATCTGAAAACTTTACTGTTCTTTTACTCCTCACTCCTCCCCAAAATTAGCCCATAAAAATGTTGGTAGGCTTAAATCTTGAGTATTTATGGTCTCAGTGATAGATAGGGATCATACTAATATTATTAGGAACAATGCAAGTTAAGGATTGGCTGAAAGAACACTCAGTATCAGAAAAACACTGTAACTACTGTCCTCCCCCCCACCCCCCCCCCACCCTCTCTCTTCTCCAATCAGTTTCAGAGAACTCTCCTTTCCAGAGTTCGCCTCCCTATTAAATAATTATCTAAATGTTGCTTATTGCCAACATTTGCTCATTTGAGAATTTCTACCAATGTCTCAACAGACAAGGAAGAGCATATGTATGCAGTCATCTTTAGTCAGGACCAGATTTCAAGCAGAACTGATTTAAAAATAAGAACTGATTTAAGAGACAATCTCTGCTCTGAGGGATTTATGGTAAAGAACGCTACCCACATTCAGAGGAAGATCTGCAGGAGAGGAAACATAGAAGATAAACAATTGCTTGAACGCATGGGTTGAGGCGGACATGATAGGGGATGTAGACTCAAAACGACCACACCAATGCAACTAACAACAATTTGGAAATAGGCCCTGAACAAGGACACATGTTACAACCAGTGGAAAGGTGTGTCAGCCTTGGGTGGGGGGAGAGCAGGTAAAGGGGAAAGTAGGGGCATGAAGCATGTAACCATGTTAAAAACGAATACTAATAAATGTTTTTTAAAAAGTCAATCTCTGGAATTATATATTTAAAAATTGACTGTATTAATACATAACTTTTTCAAATAAACCACAAATGGGGCACCATTTGCATGATAATTAAAAATGCCTCAAGTTAGCTGAAATTATTTAATGGTTGACACTTTTAACATTAAAAGCCATTTTAAGGTAAAACCGAATGTAATGGACTTCTGTACCAGCAGCAATGCAATGACCCAGGACAGCTCTGAGGGATTTATGGTAAAGAATGCTACCCACATTCAGAGGAAGATCTGCAGGAGAGGAAACATAGAAGATAAACAATTGCTTGAATGCATGGGCTGAGGTGGATATGATTGGGGATGTAGACTCAAAACTACCACACCAATGCAATTAANTATTACAACACAAGGGATAAACATCCTGGATTCTGTACTAGGTCTCTGCACTAAATGAAGTCCTTTCTCAAGTCTAAAGCTTGCAAAATCTCACCTGTACCATAAAACTAACCTCCTCTTTTAGAAATACTGATTTTGCCAATGGTCAATCTTAAATATATTATACTCCTAAACAATTTTAGCACATTGAATTGGTTTTAGTTACTTCTTGGACCTGAATATTTAAGTAGCTATCATGTTTGAGCCCTCTTTGATTATTTGGCAGAGCTTTTGGCTGCATTACAAATAAGTGGCTTTTCAGACAGCTGTATCAATGCAAAAAAGCAAAGATCTACAATAAAAAGTAAAGGTGTTCCTATTTCTTAACTTCAACAACAGAACTCCTCTCTGATTCCCTTGCAGGCCACAGCTGTGAACTTCCAATGAACGAATCCGATAAACCACTGGGATCACCCTTGTATTTTTCTGGCATCAAGAGAGCTGGTCCAAGTTCTAATCTCACTAAGGAACAGCCAAATGTTAACTGTTAGAAAATCACACTACTTCTCTCCATCTGTTCTATTATCTGCAAAATGAAAATGATGGAATATTACCTACATTTAGCACTGTTCATGAGGAACACACTTTGTGAAGTATCATATAAGAGTGTTTCTATTTTACTAAATGAATAAATGCTAAATTTTACAATAAATATTAACAAAGTAAGACTGCCTCATAAGCCCAGAATTGTGAATATTAAATAAGCAGTTTGCACAGTAAACAAAATGGTTGGTAATTCTTTCACATTGCAAAATTCTATTTCCTAAACTAATACTAAAGAACCAACTGTAGTGTTTACTTAAAATTATATACCTATAATTATTAATAAGTATACCTAAGATTCTACCTCAAGGTCAGAAACAAGTTGTTCTTATTTCTCTTTGAACAGAAAAACCCAAATTATCAGGAGTTGGTTGTAATGATATATTAGATATTTCCTCTTTTTTTCTAACTCACAAGCTAAGGCTAACACAAATCTGTATCACAATAATAAGTGACATCACTGATTAGAGCGGCAGGAGGTACAAGCAGACAGTATAAATAGGAGCTCTTTGCCTTAACAAAAGCATCCATTCATTCTAAATGACTGCCCTCCAAACCAAAGGTCTTGGCAGATCTTACCTTTGACATCAACTGAAAAACTCTCAGACTGGTAGGCTTGCTTTCTTAAGTATGCCAATTAAAGCTATCAATATAGAAGGGAAAAGATTCTTTATAGCAGATCTCCCTTCTATCTCCAACATTGCCTATTAAAATACCTACCGCCCTGGGGGCAGCTGGGTAGCTCAGTGGATTGAGAGCCTGGCCTAGGGACCAGAGGTCCTAGGTTCAAATCCGACCTCAGACACTTCCCAGCAGTGTGACCCGGGGCAAGTCACTTGACCCCCATTGCCTACCCTTACCACTCTTCCACCTATAAGTCAATGCACAGAAGTTAAGGGTTTAAAATAAAAAAAGAAGAATGAAAAAAAAATACCTACCGCCCTGCTAGGTCTATGCAACTACTAAGTTGTTTAAAATAATTTTAGGCAAAATGTATGTGTCTTTGTGGGGAAGGGAGGCTATTAACAGGAGGGATTGATAATCATTTATTGCTGATAAAGTTCCTTGTGCTATTTGCTTTTAGTTAATCTGTTACATTAAAATTCCCCAGGTACCTCCCATTCTCCTCCCCCCACTAGATAAGACATCATTTAACAAAAAGATAAGTACATATTACATGTATTGCTTATTTCTATTTACCAGTTCTTTCTCTAGAAGCAAATATACACAAGTCATTTGTCAAACAATTTCTGTTGTCCTTGAGCTGTTTTTAAGAAAAACACTACCAACAACCCAAAAAAATGAACTAAAGCAGGCCTTGGTTTTGCAATTAGTTTTGCAAACTTACTGCCAGGAAAAGTTATCAGTTTAGGCTAGGGAAAATCCCAATGAGGATCTGAAAACTTTACTGTTCTTTTACTCCTCACTCCTCCCCAAAATTAGCCCATAAAAATGTTGGTAGGCTTAAATCTTGAGTATTTATGGTCTCAGTGATAGATAGGGATCATACTAATATTATTAGGAACAATGCAAGTTAAGGATTGGCTGAAAGAACACTCAGTATCAGAAAAACACTGTAACTACTGTCCTCCCCCCCACCCCCCACCCACCCTCTCTCTTCTCCAATCAGTTTCAGAGAACTCTCCTTTCCAGAGTTCGCCTCCCTATTAAATAATTATCTAAATGTTGCTTATTGCCAACATTTGCTCATTTGAGAATTTCTACCAATGTCTCAACAGACAAGGAAGAGCATATGTATGCAGTCATCTTTAGTCAGGACCAGATTTCAAGCAGAACTGATTTAAAAATAAGAACTGATTTAAGAGACAATCTCTGCTCTGAGGGATTTATGGTAAAGAACGCTACCCACATTCAGAGGAAGATCTGCAGGAGAGGAAACATAGAAGATAAACAATTGCTTGAACGCATGGGTTGAGGCGGACATGATAGGGGATGTAGACTCAAAACGACCACACCAATGCAACTAACAACAATTTGGAAATAGGCCCTGAACAAGGACACATGTTACAACCAGTGGAAAGGTGTGTCAGCCTTGGGTGGGGGGAGAGCAGGTAAAGGGGAAAGTAGGGGCATGAAGCATGTAACCATGTTAAAAACGAATACTAATAAATGTTTTTTAAAAAGTCAATCTCTGGAATTATATATTTAAAAATTGACTGTATTAATACATAACTTTTTCAAATAAACCACAAATGGGGCACCATTTGCATGATAATTAAAAATGCCTCAAGTTAGCTGAAATTATTTAATGGTTGACACTTTTAACATTAAAAGCCATTTTAAGGTAAAACCGAATGTAATGGACTTCTGTACCAGCAGCAATGCAATGACACTAGACAGCTCTGAGGGATTTATGGTAAAGAATGCTACCCACATTCAGAGGAAGATCTGCAGGAGAGGAAACATAGAAGATAAACAATTGCTTGAATGCATGGGCTGAGGTGGATATGATTGGGGATGTAGACTCAAAACTACCACACCAATGCAATTAACAACAATATGGGAAATGGGCCCTGAACAAGGACACAAGTTACAACCAGTGGAAATGTGCATCGGCCATGGGTGGGGGGAGAGCGTGG
>NC_058130.1:636287847-636317407 GCF_016433145.1 Gracilinanus agilis | reverse complement strand
GAAGAACATTGTACACAGAGACTGATATACTATGGTAAAATCAAATGTAATGGGCTCCTGTACCAGCAGCACTGCAATGACACAAGACAGCTCTGAGGGATTTATGGTAAAGATGCTACCCACATTCAGAGGAAGGACTGCAGGAGAGGAAACATATAAGATAAACAATTGCTTGAATGCATGGGCTGAGGCGGACATGAATGGGAAATAGACCCTGAACAAGGTCACATGTTACAACCAGTGGCAATGTGCGTTGGCCATGGGTGGCGGGAGAGTGGGGGGTGGGTGAAGGGGAAAGTAGGGGCATAAAGTATGTAAACAGGTTAAAAATGAATATTAATAAATGTTAAAAAAAAAAGCCATTTTAGGGCCAGGGGAAGATGTCACAGTGAACCTCAACCATAAGCACCCTGTTAACCACTGGCTTTCTCTCATTTGGAAAGTTTTTCAAAAATCTGTACTATCTTGAGTTATACCATACACCACATGGAATATTATTTTAAAATGAAATCTCATAACAGATAAGGTAGTGAAAGCAAATGGACAAAGAAAATATGAAAGTACAGGTAAAGATGAGACAAAATTATCCCTATCTGGTGGTGACATGATGGATAGCATAAGAAATACAATAAGCAAAGAAACTAAGGGAGACAATGAAAAGCTTCAGTAAAATAGCAGGATACAATGTAAATCCATATAACCAATAGCATTTCTAATATAGCAGTAACAAAATCCAGGAGAAAATTTTTAAAAGTCCAATTTAAAATGGCTACAAAACACAACTTCCAAGGCACCTTTTCAAAACTTACATATATAAAACTACAAAACACTACATACCTACTGTTAGGATAGTAATTTAAGTGGTTCAGTCTAGATAGAAGCAGAAGTTTCAGCTCAGAAGTAAGGGTATTTGGATTGAGAAATCCCCTTGTAGTGAGGAGAAAGAATTTGCTGTGGATTCCTTCAGGATTGGGGATAAGAGGGGTCTGGGAAAGAACTCGGGGCTTCTGTTTCTCTGACAAGTCTGTGAGAACAGAAGTGATTTTTGATCTCTCTCTCTCTCTGGGAATGACAGTTGATGGCAGTTGAAAATTAAGAAGAAATTTAAAATAATTAGGAAGACTAAAGAAGAAACTTAAGATTTGTATTTAATAGTGGAGTGATAAGTTCTTCCTATCTCAGTACTCAAAGTGAGAGAGGTCCAACTTTTAAGGCCTTCTCTTGTACTTCCTTTGGAGACGTTTCTCTGACTGAAAAGAAAGGTTAAAACAATTTATCTCTCTCACTCACTGTCTGTGGTTTTCACAGACAGGTTAGCTTAAATTGCTCTTCAGTGCCCCTGTGCCTCAGAAGGGCAGAACTTCTTATCAGTAACCACACTTCAACTTTTTATGCATATCTCAGCTCTCAAATAAAATTGTCAACACGCTAAATCTTCTTTCTTCACCTTAAGTTTCTTTTTCTTTCTTTTCAACTGCCATCAACTGTCAAAGTCTAGCAACCCCTATCTTCCCCTTAACTGCCAGGGGAAATAGGAATCCAGACTCCTTTTATCCCCAATCCTTAAGGGATCCGCAGCAAATTATCTTTCTCCTGATGACAAGGGGATGTCTCAAAATCCAAACACCCTACTCCTGCTTCTATCTAGACCAGTGATTCCCAAAGTGGGCGCCACCCCCCCCCCAGTGGGTGCTGCAGAGATCCAGGGGTGGTGGTGATGGCCACAGGTACATTTGAGGTCAGTGAATAACTGTAAGGGGGCAAAGGGGGGGGGGGGGGGGGGGAGACGCGCATAAGTAATGTTTTTTCTGGAAAGGCGACGGTAGGCCAAAAAAGTTTGGGAACCACTGATCTAGACTGAACCACTTAAATAAATTACTATCCTAACACTACATAAAAGAAGAAAATTCATTTGGAAGAATAAAAGATCTAGAATCTCAAGAAAAGGAAAATCAAAAAGCATTTAATGGAAGAGGAAAAAAAAGGTAGAAACAAAGAGGGGAGTAAGTACTTCCAGAATTCAAATCATATGGGTTGTTTCAAAAAACTTAACCATTTAAATCAATCAAGTTTCAAGCTTTAATAGACTTTTTGGAAATCCTGTGTTATAAAAGCACCAATCATCAAAACTTTATCACTGCTTAAAGACAAAAAAGCAGTTCATCAGAACAGATTAGATAAGAAAGACTGAGACAACTAAATCCAATAGCTCAGTGTTCCATAAAACTGGATATATAAATTACTATGGGTAAAACAACTCTACATGACTAGGATGATGAGAAATCAAGAAAGTTGTCTGGCTAAAATTAGGTTTGACTCATCACAATAAGCTCAAAATGGGATATACAACCTGAATATTTGTCACACTATCAAAAAAAAAAGGGAGAGAACCAGATGAGACACTGTTTACAATTATCGCTACAGAGAGACTTTTTAACCAAACAAGAAATAGAAGCAATCACAAAAGGTGAAAAATAATTTCAAATACATGAAACTGAAGGGCTTTGGTATATCAATTTATTGCAAATAAAGCACAATTGATGAGGGAAAAATGTGTCAAATATCCATGATAAAGTTTTGATATCCAAAATATAAGAAGTTAATAAGATTATCTACCAATGTCCAAGGATATGAACCTTCCTAAATTTCAGACAGCAGAAAAACTGTTCTCCAAGTCACTAAATAATAAGATAAGAAAATCAAAGTTAAATAACTCCAAAGTTTTATCTCATATCCAAAAAAAAGAGCAAAGATGGCAAAAGATGTGTGAAATGGTCAATGTTGGAGGGGGACAGGAAAGAACGAACACAATAATGCATTACAGCTGAAGCTGTCAATTAGTTACCTTCATTTTATTTTATTTTTTAAAACCCTTACCCTTCATTTAAAAAAAATTCAAATGATTTTTATGATTTAATGATTTTTTAAATGACTGAAATGCCTATACTTAGGATTCCATTGTTAATAATCATATAACTGACAAATGTCAGAGCTAGAAAGGTTCCACATACACCAAAATATTCATAGCTACATTCACCAAAATATCCTAAACAGTTATTTTTTGTAATAGCAAAAAATGAAACAAACTGGGAGCCCAGTGACAGGAAAATGGCCAAAGTGTGATATAGAGAAAACGGATAAACAAATTGTGATATAGAAACATTACATCACTAAGCTCTGAGAAACAACAAATATGAACAACTCAGAAAAGCATTAGTGTGTGTACACACATACATATGTATAGGTATGACTGATGTACACTGAGTAAGCTGAACAAAGAAATGATAGTAAGTGATCCTATGTAGACAGAATAATCAATTAAAATTAAAGTGAATGCTAAGTAATTATAATAGCCAACCCACAAAGAAGGATCAAGAAAATGCATCCTTCCCTCCACTTAACTGAAGAAATATGGGGATTATATGTGTGGAATATTTTATAAACTAATCAATTACTATTTGTTAAGCACCTACTTACCTACCCCCGCCAGGGGACTGTACTAAGCACTGAGGACACAAATTCAAAGAATGAAACAATTTTAAAGTTAGACATAGTGTACTGGTAAGTTTTGCTGGGCTGCTTTTTCCTCTTTATTTTTTAATGTGAGACAGCTAGTGGTGTAATAGATAGTACCTGAATGTACCTGAAGGAAGGACAACCTTAATGTGAATCCTATCTCAAGATACCTACTGGCTGTATGACCTTGGACAAGTCAAATTACCTTTCAGTCTCAATTTCTTCATCTATAAAATAAAGATAATAGCATCTATTTCACAGAGTTGTTGTGAGGATAAAATGAAATAAAATGTATAAAATTATTTGTAAACTTTAAAAGCACTACCAACAGCTAGCATTATTACTCTAACCTTTGTTGCAAAGGATGGCTTACTAAGGTGTTATACTCAATAATGAATGTGATGTATAGACAAAAAATGAGATAAAATTGGAAGGAAAAAAATGTCAGGAATATTAAAGCCCAGAATAAGCTGAAGTTAGCAACAAAAGGATAACTGAAAAAGATTATTTTTTTCCTCTTCTAGATTAGCAGAAGTTTTTGCTTCTGTTACTCATTCAAAAAAGAATGACCTTTATATTGGGGAGAAAAAAAACAAAAATTATTCTCTTTAAGTTAATTAAACTTTTTAGAGATTATTTGCGGTAAATAAATGGTGATTTCCTTCTAGCTTCACTTTAATCCCTAAATATACAGGTAATTTTCATTTATGATTTCTTGACGTGTAATATCCAGACTTTTCAATGAGGTTTTCAGGAAGTCCATTAATTCCTAAATTATTTCTTCTTGTTCTGTTTTATGCCTCAATTCTTCTTGACCTCATGTATCTTACTTATACTATCTTTTTTCTATTTTTATTCTACTATTTCCTTTCTTTTTAAACCTTTACATTCTGTCTTAGAATCCATACTACGTATTGATTCCAAGGCAGTATAGTGGTATGAGCTAGGCAATGGGAGTTAAGTGACTTGCCCAGGGCCACAAAGAAGTGTCTGAGGCTAGATTTGAACCCAGGATCTCCCATCTCTAGGTCTGGCTCTCAATCCACTGAACTGGCCCTATTATCTATTTCTTAATGTCTTGTGGAACCATTTAACATTTGTTCTATTTTAGTTTTCAAGGGATTTACCACCTCTCTCTTCCAAGCTATTTATTCTTAGTTTTATATTTCAGGAAAAAAAAAACAAACCAAATAATTCTTGCTTCATTTCTTTTAGGTAATTATGTAGTACTTGTGGAAAATCCATTTTTTCCTCTGCATCTATTTAGTTGTTTTGGAGTTATTCACTCTTTAGGGAGGAAATCTCTATATGTATAAATTTAAAAAACAAACAAACCCTTACCTTCCATTTTAGAATCAATACCTTGTATTAGTTCCAAGGCAGAAGACTGGTATGGGTTAGGCCATAGAGGTTAAGTGGCTTGCCCAGGGTCACACAGCTAGGAAGGGTCTGAGGCCAAATTTGAACCCAGGACCTCCTGTCTCTGAGCCTGGCTCTCAAATCTACTGAACCACAGAGCTGACCCCTATGTATAATAATTTCTATACTAGTATTTTCCTTGATTTACTCATCCCTCCAGCTTTTGTTCCTGAACTGGAATTTATGCCATTTTGGATTGGGTAGTTGGCTCTACTTGGTCTTATTCTAGGTTTCTGTGACAACTTCTAACCCTGGGGGTTAGTTCCTCCTGGATCTTTGAGATTCAGATCATTAAAAGAAAGGTTAGTAGGGGCCAGCTGGGTAGCTCAGTGGATTGAGAGTCAGTCCTAGAGACAGGAGGTCCTAGGTTCAAATCCGGTCTCAGATACTTCCCAGCTGTGTGACCCTGGGCAAGTCATTTGACCCCATTTCCCAGCCTTACCACTCTTCCATCTAGGAGCCAATACAATACAAAGTTAAGGGCTTAAAAAAAATTTAATTAATTTAAAAAAAGAAAGGTTAGTGAGTAATTAGAGAAATTGTCCTGACTAAAAGTCAGCAAGGATTAAAACTAATGTCTTTCTTCCTTTTTTTTTTTTGTCAGAGTAACCAGATGATATTAGGAGAATGTTGTAAACATAACATACTTAGAATTCAGTAAAAAAAAAAGGCTAAATGATCTCTTGACCTATGCTTGGGTAAAAATGGAGAGAAATAGGCAAAATGAGAAAAAAATAATGTGTACTTGGAACTAACATGGAAGGCAAAATCCAAGGAACTGTCATTAATTTATGTCAACTTGGAAGGAAATCTCCAGCTGAGTGCCCCAGGTATTAATCTGTTTTTTTTTATTTTGCTGTAAAGAAGCAGAAAGATGAAGTATGTAGAGAAGAGAATCTTCAAATTCTGCCTGGAACATATACTGGTGACAGGGCAAATCACTATATAAGCCTCAGTTCCTTCATTAGCAAAATATTGGGGTAGTTAGATGAATTAGAAAATGCCTTCCAACTTTAAGTATATAGTCTTCAAATCTATAATCTTTGTCTTCTTTCCTACTATCCCCACAGATGGAAGTCCTCAAGGGCCTGATCCTGGCTCTATTCTATGCATTTCACACTCTATAAAACAGAATACTTACAACTCCCATGCCCACTCCCAATGGTTTCTTTCCTCTGCTGAAATTATCAACTCCCTCCAATTCCAATTCATCCTTTAAAGCCAGATTCAAATGACTGATTCATTCTGTTCCAGCTAGTGTTTAACTTTTTCTCACAGATTTGTTTAAACCTCTTATTAAACATCTATGCATTATAATTTTTTAATCTTAATTTTTAGGCTACTACCAAGGTCTTATTCCACAATAACTCATGAGGGGATGGAGAAGATCCTTAACTCTCAAAGGATATATATTGAGGGTAAGGGGAAATGAAGAAAATAAGTTTATAAAGGACTCTTTTATTAAAACTCTATCAGTTTTCCAAGCACTGTATTAAGTGTTTTATAAAAATGATTTCATTTGATCCTCTCTATAACCCTGAGAAGTAGGTGCTATTACTATCCCTACTTTACAGTTGAGGAAACCAAATGACTTGCCCCAGAGTTACAAAGCTAGTTGAGTATCTGAGGTTCAAGGTTCTATCTATCTAATAACTCCATGCTCAGTGAGCATGCTATTTACTGCTTTATGCTCCAGCATGTTCCACAAAGCTGGAGAGGCTTTGAATATGGGCCCTTTCTTTTATGACCACCATTTCCTTCCTCTCTAGATGTTTGAAAACTGTACTTTTCAAGATGGGTTTTTAGGGATTGGGCATCTGTGGTTGATTTCCTTGGTATAAACAACTGTTGGGTGAGGAAACTCCTTCTGTCATTGAAGTTGGCACCTTAGTCTCATAGCAGACTAAAGCAGTCAGAGATTAAGTACACAAGGTCATAAGCCAGAATATGTCAGTTAGGACTACAACCCAACCTTCCTTGTTCTCTATTGACTATGTTATTCTGACTCTTTTATAAAGAGTTTTACCAGGAACTGAAGTCAAGCTTCCTGGCCTATAGTTTGTAGATTCTACCCTTTCCTTCTATTGAAAATTGAGACTTGTGCCTTTTTCCCCAGTCCTATAGAACCTCTCCCATTCTCTCAATGATCTTATAATACCAATGCTTTACAAATGACCTTTTCCCAAGTCTCTTTTCCTTACCTGATATGAGATGAAATTGCCTAGATTCCTTGAAACTTTTTCATCACTGTTTCCCCTTCCTATCTGAAGAGCTGCCTATCTGTCCCCACTTGCCTTCTGCTTGTTGCCCTTTCCTTTCCCCAGCTCCTACACCAAAACTGGCATGGATCCCTCTACACCCACTATGGTTGCTCTTTCTGGGAATAGGACCTATTACTTCAAATTGTTTGGGGTGTTCTACCTACTCCCTCTCCCACCTCCTGTTCTCTACTGCTAGTGAAGTACCTAACTCTAACCACTTAAGGTTTAGGAATATACTTTTTATGGATAATTCTTTCCTGACTCTTCTTCCCCTCAACCACTGAATGCAGTTATTCTTCAAGGCTTATTTCTTCTCCCTCCTGGTTCTCTCAATGCTTTCTCTCAGAAATTATATTCAATTCCTCAACTATGTCCTCTATGCAGGCAATTTTCTTAATATATGATATCTGTATAAATGGCCTTGATCTCCAAATATGGAGCCAGTAGTGAAGTGAGACAGAGATTATGGGACAAAGAATTTCTTAAATGGGGTTGGAGAAATACATGAAGGTGCAGTTCCCAACTTTGGGAACAGAACTAATCAAATGGACGATCATGTAAAGAACACTAGAGATATTGGCTTTTCCTAACTCCTTCAATTAGAGTTTTTCCAAGGTAGGGGTAAAAATGATGTTATAAGCCACGAGATTCCCCTCCTTCAAAAACCCAAAGGAAAAGGGTCCTCCTCTAGTCTCTAGAAAAAAGAAAAGAGGGGACAATGCTAGAAATAGATAAAATTGTTAAGTAGGTTGGATGCATGGATCACCACCACCCATCCCCATACAGATCAATACATTCTCTTCTCTGATACATGCCAGCACCTTGTACTTCAAAATAACCTCTTTACATTTTGCCCAAGGCCCAACACTACTCCCTTCAAATAATCTTGCATTTACTACTATTTAATAAAATGCAGCTTTTATCATGTCATTCCTCTGCTTAGACTGGCATTTTAGGTTTTTCATATTTTTGATCTGGCTTTCTAGCTTTATCTGGTATTACACTCCTCCAAACCTTCTATATTTCAGATAAATTGGAGTAAATATACCCCAGAGATCTCCAGCCTCTATGCCCCTGAACAGTTTCCTATGGCAAAAATAATTCTAATAGCCTTTTATAACATATAATAGCATTTTAAGGTTTGTAGAGCATTTAATATAATTTTATTCTCACAGCAATCATGATAATTGCTATTGTTAACCATATTTAACAAATAAGGAAACTGAGGCAGACAAGAAGTTAAATGACATGCCCAGAAATCAAAATAACCATGAGGTCTTACCTCATTCCCTAGAAATCAGCAAAAATGACAAAAAATTGTACTTGTCAATATTGGAGAAGTTGTGGGAGGTTAGCACACTAATACAATACAGGTGGAACTGTTAAATAGTCTGACTATTTTGGAAAGGAATTTTAAATCATGCAAATAAAGCAACTAAATGTCTATATTCTATTTAGAATGTCCCTGGCTGGCAGCCAAGGCTTTTCCCCTTAGTCTGTCTGCAAAAATCTGCTTTTCTACTTCTAAAGCCTATACCAATTACAATATCCTTTGAACCTAAGACTCCATTACTGAGCTTGTACTCCAAGGAAGCCAGAGATAAGGATGAAGTCCTCATATACTCCAGAATATTTATGGTGGCACTTTTTGGTGATAAGAACTAGAAACAAAGTAGATGTTCATCAACTGGGGAATGATTAAACAATTTGTGAGTCAGGAATGTAATATTACTGTCCTATAAGAAATTATGTGATATATACAGAAGCAGGAAAGATCTTTGTGAACTGATGCAGAGTGAAATAAGCATACCCCAAAATAAATACAATAGCCAAAACAATATAAACAAAAGAATGACATGCCGAAAATAAAAAGTAAATGTAAGAAAATTATAAAGATTAAGTAGGGTTTGAATATGGGTAGATCTGAGAAGAGACTCCCAACTTTTATATTAAAAAGGTTCTTAAGTGTTACCTTGCACCTATTTTTAGAAGTTTTCAATGTATTGATTAACTACTTGTGCTGGCTTCCCCCTCCTCCAATGGTATTTGTCGGATGGGATTGCTCTATAGCAGGGGTAAGGGTACTTGGGATAACCATGGTGATGTTAAAAATAGAAAATAAAAATTTATTTCAAAAAATGACTTGCTCTAGTCACATAGCTAGTCTCTTTGAACTCAGGTCTTCCTAATTCCAGATCCAATGAGTTTTTTAAATATAATATGTATACCTGCACTGAAACAATTTTTTCAACAATACAATTCTGTCAAGTCAATCACCAATATTTGTGAAGAGAGCAAGAAATACTTTATTGCAGTAGTGAGAAAAGCTGAGTTAGGGAAGATTTGTGCCATACCTTTAGACTGATTCCCCCTTTGTGTCCAACAAAGTCTCTTACTCATTATAGGTGCTCTAAAATATTTTTAACAGATTAAGAAGTTAGAAAAACCTTATTGGTCAAGTGAGTGGAGCTACTGGCACTATACCAAGTAGCCTAGTATTGACAAAGCATTTGGTTTTTCGACTACATAAAGATGAAAAATTTAAAAAGTATCTCCCCATATTCCATTTAATAACCACAAAAGATACTACTTATATTCTAGATAATTCTAGGAAGCATAGAATGCATGATTTACATCAAATGATTCCAGTAACAACTGCATGGATGTTAAAATCATGCTTCTCAAAATTCCTATGATGAAAAAGAAGGGGCTGGATTAGAGCTCTAATATACCTTGCAATTCTTTAATAACTCTATGAAAAAACATCTTTAACCCTAATATACTTGTCCTCTTTTAGTGGGTGACTCAAGTTCAAATTAAGCACAAAAATGCCACCAATTATCCAAAGCAATAATATTAATGCCATATTGTTTAAAAAGTAGAGGCAAAGATGCTGAACTAAAATGGGAGTTTTGTTCCATTTGAATCAGAACACCCTAGATTGGTGATGGTGACCCAATGACACACACAGAGTGCTCTCTGTGGGTACCCAGCCACCCCCACCAGTTCTTTACTAGAAAGGCAGAGGGTGGAGCTGCTCCCTCTACCCCTTCCACCATGCCTTAGGACATTTTTTTCACGCCCCCCACCCCCCCTTTGCCCAGCAGCCCAATGGGAGCACTTTCTCTTTCCCCACGTGGGGTGGAGGCACACCCAGCACTCAGTTAAGAGGGAGGGGCACAGCATTGGTGGGAAGGTGTGTCTGTGTACTGCACTTGGTTTGAGGGTTGGGGTGGGTTTTTTTTTAACCTTTAAAAGGTTCACCATCACTACCCTAGATTAAAAAGCACAAATCAAGATGAAGGGTGCCAAAATAATTATAAGCAGTTACAAAAATCATTAACTAATAATCATGTCAGATGTGTGTCCCGAATACTGGTTACAGTGTGAGATAAACTGTGGCCCCTTCATAAAATATGAGGCTTATACTGGAACATAGCAGACATATGGAGTGTACCAGCCACAAATCTTGAGAGTTAATTTTGGAGTATCAGAAGGGAAGTTGATTGTTTACTAAAAGTAAACTTTGTCAAACAAAGAGATGGCAATTACAACAGAATCCTGATTCATTATGAGTCACATAGATCATAAAGTTAAAGCTCTAAAGGACCTTAGAGATTATCTAGTCCAAACTCCTAATTTTATAACTAATAAAATTGAGGAGGGTTATATAAACTCAAAGATGCAGTTACTTTATTGCTTGGAATGCAATTTTATACTGGACAACAGGAAGCTCAGGATAGATTCTAGTGTTCAACTATAAAGGCATAAGTTATTAACTAAAGAGGGGGAAATTCCTTATCTTCATCTAACCTTTTCATTTTTCTTTTCAACATCTAGCTGCTGCTGTTGTTGTTGCTGCTGCTGCTGTTGCTGTTGCTGTTGGTGGTGCTGGTGCTGCTGCTGGTGGTGTTGGTGGTGGTGCTGCTGGTGGTGCTGGTGGTGCTGCTGCTGCTGTTTTACTGCTTCTCTTCGAGGAGTTGTGACCACTTCCTCCTCTGGTACTTCAAGCACAGTTCGCCCATTTGGCTGAAAACAAAATGAAAAAACATTCATAAAGTTACAAAATGACCAGGATACATCATATTAAGGCATCAAATACAGCAAATGGTACATGTTACAATTAAATGCTATTATTAGTAGGCTTTACGAATCAAAATTATTTAGGAAAAGGTGCCCAACAAATAATACAAATATTTTTAAAAAAAGTATTGAGATAAAAAAACAGGGTCATATTGAAAACTAAAGGCCCTCAGAGATAATCTAGTCCAATCCCCATAGTTTAGAGATGATGAAATAGACCTAGAGAAGCTAAGTGATTATTAGATCAAAGTTACAGAGTAACTGAAGGCTAGGTAGTATGTAATAGGGATTAAGTGCTGGACTTGGAGTTGTGAAAACTAGAATTCAAATCCTGCCTGGAAACTAACTATTGGTATGACCTTGGGCATATTTCTTAATCTCTTGGCCTTGTTTCTTCATTTATAAAATGGAGATAATAAAAGTACCCTCACTACATTATGTGAGGAACAAATGAAATATATTAAGCACTCTGCAAATCTTTAAGACCTATCAAGCCATATATAAAGTGTGAAGTGTGAATCTAAAATCTATTTTTTTCCAAATTGCTGCCCATTTCCCCCAGTTTTTGTCAAATATCCCAATAGTGGTGGCCTTGTGTCTGTCAAATACAAAAGTACTAGATTAAATTGCTTCTATTATACTATGTAGCCAATCTGTTCCACTGCCAGATCTCTGTTTTTTAACCAGTACCTAATTGTTTTAAGAATTAAGTTATCTAGTTTGAGATCTTGTACTGCTAGGTCTCCTTTGTTCCCACTGTTACTCATTATTTCCTTTTGAGACTTTTAATCTTTTTTTGCCTTCATATGAATTCTTCTAGTTCTATAAATTCATTGATAGTTTAATTGATATGGCATTGAATACATTTAGAATTTTTTATTATATGTTTCCTCTTGCCTATAAGGATTTAATACTTTTCTAATTACAGATACATATTTTTGTAGGCAGCAGTTTGTAGTTGTATTTATTTACATTGTTCTGTATGTCTTGGTTTGTAGTCTTTCTAGTATTTTATGCATTCTGTAGTTAATTTTAAGTGGAATTTGCCTTTTCCTGCTGGATTCTATTGGCATAGAAATGCTGATAAATTGTGTGGAATTAATTTGTATCCTGAAAGTTTTCTGAAATTATTATTTCAATAAAGTTTTCAGTGGACTCTTTAGGATTCTTTAAGCAAATATTCGTAAGTGCTGCAAAAAAAAGTGGTTAAGCTTTTGACTTAATGCTTAATAAGCATTAGCTATGCTTATTCCTTTAATTTATTTTTCTTGCCTTTCTACTGTAGCTAGCATTTCAAATACTCTGTCAGAGTGTTAACAATGATCATCTCCATTTCTCTCCTGATTTTACTGGAAAGAATTCTACCACAACTCCATTACACATAAAGGTAACTTTTGGTTTTAGTTATGTACTATCTATCATTTTAGGAAACATCCATTTATTACTATTTTCTAGTGCTTAAAAATTATTTTTTATTTTAAAATAAGCTTTACCTTCTGTCTTAGAATCAACAGAATATTGGTTCCAAAGCAGAAAAGTGGTATGGGCTAGGTAACTGAGGTTAAAGTGATTTGCCCAGAGTCACATAGCTATTAAGTGTTGAAGCCACATTTGAACCCAGGGCCTCCTGTCTCCAGGCCAGGATCTCTATCCACTGACTTTTTTAAAAAACAGGAATGGATACTGTAGCATGTCAAAAACTTTTTGGGAGGCATCAATTGATATAGTCATGTTGTTTTCATTTTAATATTAATATAGTTGATGAAGTTTTATAGTTTTCCTAATATTAAAGCAATCCTGAATTTCTGATATAAATCTAACCTGGCCATAGTGTATGTTTCAGAGTCTATACTAATATTTTATTTACATTTTTTTACCAATGTTCATTAGGGAAAATGGTCTATAATTTTTTTTCTGTTTTGACTCTCCTTGATTTATATATCAACACTATATCCGTGTCAGAAAGAATTTGGCAGAATCTTTTTTGGAGGTGGTTGTAAAGGGAGGGCTGAAAGCAGAATTGATGATCTCAGAGATGCTGTCTGTTAGTGGTACCTGGTCAACAATTGTTAATGGTAGTGATGAGAAAGACAATGACCTCTCTACTGAATGATGTCTATGGAGGCAGGGCAAAGAAAGCAGGTCTGTTGATTTGGGTCCCAGACTGTTCAAATTAAGGTCTGAGGGGAGACAGTGGTCAAGGTGGTGACTGTAAGCCTAACTTACCTAACACATGCAACCAACCTCCTGTTTTCCCCCCAAGGTATCCCACTGCTTCAGGTTGGCTGTCTTGCCTGCTCTATGGGTGGCAGGTTGTGATAATATCAATGCAAAAATATGTGACAAAAAAAATAGCAACAAGGATATAGGTTCTTCAGAGCTACAAAATGTATCATATTATATATTATAGTTATATTATATACATATATAAAATATAAAATCTATAGATTATAGTATTTCTATCAGAAAGAGTTGGTACAATGAAGATGTAAGCATAATCATATTCATAATAAAAACAAGGGAAAAAATCATGACAAAATACAGCCACTTATATTAAAAATGTTTAACACTTAAAAACAGAAGAAAAAATAGTAGAAAATAGAAATAAATGGATCTTTCCTTAATATGGTAAACAGTGTCTACATAAGATCAAAAAGTATCTTCTTTAAATAGAGAAAATTAGAGACTTTCTAAGAAGATCAGGGGGTAATATAAGGGTGCCTGTTTGTTGTTACCTTTATGGTATATAAATATTAGCCATAGCCAAAAAAAAAAAAAAAGATGAAGAGACAATAAGCATAGAAAAGAAATAAAATCATCAAATTTTGAAAAGAGACAAAAAGAAATTTCATTCAAAATTACTACAGAATATATAAACTATTTGGGAGTCCAATTATCAAAATACAAGAACTATATGAATATTTACAGAAAAAATAAACCATGCTGATATAAATATGGCAGTTAATTATAGATTCAGTTACATTATACTACCAAAGCAATGATTTCTAGAGTCAGAAAAATTATTACAAGATATATGTACCTAGTAGTCTGGTAAAGCTTATAGATTCCTTCTCTAAGTAATATTTTTTAAATTCATAAAATCCATAAGATTACAAAAGAAACCAATGATTCTGAAATAATTTTAAAACAAGCTCATGTAATCCAGATTAAGAACCTCTGATAAATTAAGACCAAAAAGAGGGGATAAGACCTAGTTATACAAAATATTTATAAAGCACTTTTTGTCAGAGTAAAGAACTCAAAGCAAAGTCAGTGACCATCAACTGGGGAAATGATAAATAAATTATGGTATACGACTCTTGAGAAATTTAGCTACACTTGGATGAACCAATTCAATGTGAAGTGAGAACAGGGAGAACTATGTCTCACAAATAATCTCAACATTATAAAAGAAAACATTTTTAAAAGATTTTAAAACTCTGATTAATGTACAATGACTCCAGGAGACTGAAAATAAAGCATGCTTCCCAAATTTTGGTGGAAAGGTGGTGGAGGCAGATATAGAATGAGGACATGCATTCCCATTCATGACCAATAGAATACAAATCTATTTTGCTTGACTACACTTTTGTTAAAAGGTAGACTTTTCTTTTGTTAAAGGAGGTAACTGATAGTGATGGGGAAGGGAGGAGGAAGAAAGGGAGGAAAGAGAGCTTTAATGGTATGTTTTATAAAATACACAAAAAAATCAGAAATCTTAGGCTAACTAGTACAACCTCTTCATTTAATAGATGAAGAAAGGAAGGCAAAGAGAAGTTAAGTGACTTGCTCAGTTATCACAAAGCTAAAAAGTGGGTAAGAATTTGAATCCTGATCTTCCTGTCTTTGAGATTAGCACTATATCTACATATACCATACTCACTTCACAAGCAATGTGATTTTTTTCATATAATGTTATTAAAAGGAATAAACTGGGGGCAGCTGGGTAGCTCAGTGGATTGAGAATCAGGCCCAGAGATGGGAGGTCCTAGGTTCAAATCTGTCCTCAGACACTTCCCAGCTGTGTGACCCTGGGCAAGTCACTTGACCCCCATTGCCCACCCTTACCACTCTTCCACCTAGGAGCCAATACACAGAAGGGTTAAAAAAAAAAAAAGGAATAAACCACATGTAGATGTATTTTCATATATAATTCTTATTTTCTGTGTATATGAAAATATTCAATTTTGTTTTAGTTCATAAAAATTTCTTTTTAAATTCCTACCACAATAAAAGTCTAGATATTTAATAGTTGCTGATGACAAGACTTCACCTACAGCTGTGAAAGTTATCAGGAAAAATAGGTGGAAAAAGAGAATTAGTGCTCAAAAATCTGATTTGTAGCCTCTCCAAGATTATGCCGTTCAGATCTCTCCTCCCCTAAGAAGCTGTCTTTTAATTTCTTGTCAGAAGTATAGTTTGAAAATAGCCTGAGAATTTAAAAAAATGACTTTCAGATTCACTTAATACTGCAGAATGAGACTCTCTATACATATAACCTCCAAACTCCAAAACTTTGACTCTTGAAAACACTCATTAATGCAATTTAGTAAGACCAAACTGATAGTCAAGTAAATTTTTTAAATGTCACCACAAGTAAGGAATTTTAGTTTTATCACACATTGGGTTATATATCATCCATACCCAACCTCACTGGTAATTATGAACTGGCCTGACTTTTTAAACAATAAGGGTAACAAGTCAGTAGAACCTTTGGTGAACTTCTTAAAATATAAAAATATGTAAATTTATGTACTGCTTAATACTTGTTACTCAAGTCCTTCAAGGTTCTAGGGAGAAGTGGGGGAGCTAGAGGATAAGTGAGAGGCAATTGCTGTTCAACAGTATAACTGAAGAATTGTGAAATGGCAGAGGACAATTCAGTATTTCCTTCCTCTGTAACCTCATTCTGCAACTTTTGCTATAGGGAATGACTACTTGTAGGAAACAATGAATACTGACTAAGTAATACTTAAGGAAGCTCAACAAAGCTCAGAATAAAGATGATCATCTTCAGGATGGCAACCAGGTGAAGAAAGCCAAGTCATGCTGTTATTTGCTAATGCAGAAAGGACTGCAATTGATATGAAATCACAGATGCTTAAAGTGTTGAATTAAAAACTAATACTAACAAAGTAAGGGTGGTGGTGGTAGGAAGGAAGATCTAAGAGTTGTAGGTACATGTCCACATCCACCAGATTCAACTTCCCTGCATCAGCAGTACACTTCCCCAATATCTACAGCTGCCCCAGGGACTAAAGCAATGTACTTTCTATAAGAATATTCCAAGTGGTTACAACACATTTGTAGGAATCAAGAAAAAGGAAACAAATCATGGTGACAGCTGCAGTAGTTAATTCCTTTTGAGTCTGGTAGCAATAGCAATTAGCTGGAAGCCAGGGAGCAAATAACTTGGTTGATGTTTGGATAAACTGTACAAGGAATGCCACTAGTGTTTTATGAATATTATGTATATTATTAACTTAGACCTAGCAATTGATTCCACTAGTTTTATTCAAATGTGAAAAATAAAAATACACTTGAGATGAAATTCCATTATATTTGGGCAATTTAGGCTATAGGATTCATTCTAAGAATCTGGCAATATAAATTTATAATGTTAAGTATACAGAGGGTTTAACATTTAACTTAAAATGTAGCTTAGAACCACATCTTAAGTTTATTTGAAACCAAAAAGTGGAAATCCTATGACTTCTCAAATTATGTCAAAACGCAGAAATCAAATACAGAAATTAGAAAGTCCAATTCTGATTTAAATGTCATAAGTACTACTATCCATCTACCAGGAAAGGCTGGCAGTCAGGAAAGAATACTAGATTTACAGCCAGAAGGCCCAGGTTTACATCCTCTGGATATGCTTTCAAACAGGTCTGGACCTCAGTTTCCTCACTTTTAATAAAGAGATTTAAAAAGAGGCCAAGATTGCCATTTCTGGCTTCTAAATTACAATTCTATACCTCTCCTAACCTATGGTAAGACTATTACTTTGACCTATGAACTAGAGATGGGGAAGAGAGCTTAATGTGCATTTTTGTACTACCAGAGATGATCATTTCCCTGCTTTTTATAGGTAAACTATATTAGCTCTGAAACAGCATTAATATTATATATCTACTTATATATAAGCTTCTAGGATTCAACACTATAATACTCAGTCATTCACTGGTTTATTGACCTGGTAAGACCTTGTGCTAGACTTTATATTCCCTAGAGCTTCCAAAATACAGTTCCTGTCCTTAAGAAGCTTACCATTGTACAAGTATATTCAAGAAAGGATGTGATAAATGCCAAGTGGTATGAGAAAAGTGTTATGAAAGGCCAGAAAAGGAACACACATATAAGGCCGGAAAACTTATTCCTGAACAAGACATTGGTTTAAAATGTGAATACTATTTTTTTAGCACAATGTCAGGCAAAGTAGACTAATAAGTATTTGTTGAACACTGTTCACAGAACAATTTTTATTCAACAGATTCCTACTACAAAAAAGTATACATGCTATAATCTCTAAAGCAGTAGTTGACAGCACTAACATAATCCACAATTTTATCCACAAATTCCTCATCTCAAACCATTCAAAGCACAGTGGGTAAATAAAACACTAGGATTTATGATTTATATTTACAAAGAACTATGAAAAACACATTGGAAAAATTATTTGAAATTTTATTTTAGTTAAAATTCATGTAAAATGGAATTTCATCAAATTCTTGCTTATATAGCAAAAATCCCGCTTATATAGCAAAAATCCCTTTGTGGTGTTCACCACACTACTTTAATCTAAAGAGCTGGCTTAGATTATATATTCAAGATTTAGAGCTAGAAAAAGCCCTAGATAATCAAATAAAATATCGTCTTCTTTTTTTTAAAAGGCTTACCTTCAATCTTGTGACTCCAAGGAGTCACAAGCAGTGAGGGCTAGGCAATAGGAGTTAAGTGACTTGCCCAGGGTCACACAGCTAGGAAGTATCGGAGGCCATATTTGAACCTAGGACCTCCTGTCTCTAGGCCTGGTTCTCAATCTACTGATTGATTATATATATATATATATATGAATTTTTTCTTTTTATAGATTAGGAAACTGAAGCCCAGAGAAGTTTACAGGAACTCTTAAAAATTCCTTTGGAAGGTTGTGAACTAGTTTCTTTGATCCTTTTAGAGTATCAGAGAGGACAGTCTCTTTTATATAACAGGCAGTTAATTCCTGAACTAAAGTAATAAGAACTGGAATAAAGGGGGCAGCTGGGTAGCTCAGTGGATGGAAAGCCAGGCCTAGAGACTGGAGGTCCTAGGTTCAAATCTGGCCTCAGACACTTCTCAGCTGTGTGATCCTGGGCAAGACACTTGACCCCCATTGCCCACTCTTACCACTCTTCTGCCTTAGAACAAATACATAGTATTGAGTCTAAGATGAAAGGTAAGGGTATCAAAAAAAAAGAATTGTAACCCACTAGCTCTTATAATTATATTGCTATGGGACACATGACTGATGTATATAGTGTGGAAAAGGAGCACTGACCTCAAAGAGATCTACATTTGAATAATGACTAGCTTCAAGATTAAGGGCAACTGTCATTAAACTGCTCGGCATTGAAGTTACCTTCTATGTAATAAAAAGAAGTTAATACTGGTATCACTTCATAGTCAGATGGTATGATTAGCTGGTTTTTGCTGAAATGTACAGTTTACATTAGCATTACTAAAAAAAAAAAAATTCTGTTGTATTTTTTTCTTATCGGCCATTTCTGAAATATCCTTCCCCTTATTTTCAATTCTGTTTAAAAAAGAAAAACTGGAGGCAGCTAGGCGACTCAGTTGATAGAGGCAGGCCTAGAGACCGGAAGATCCGGAGGAGTTCAGATGTCACCTCAGATACTTCCTACCCATGTGAGCCTAGACAAATCATTTAACTCCAATTGTTTACTCCTTGCTGCTCTTTTGTCTTGAAACTAATGTTTAGTATTAATCTTAATACAGAAAAAGAGAAGCCCTTGATATTGTGACCTCAACTTTGATTGTGTATAGTATACATATTGTGATCTTCCAAGTCCTCCACCTCTGTACTCCCCAGAACCATTATACAAGTTGTTTCCTTCTAAAAAATGTTCTTTAAAAAACAAAAACAAAAACCCTTACTTTCTGTCTTAGAATCACTACTGTGCATTGGTTCCAATGCAGAAAAGTGTTAAGGGCTAGGCAATGGGGGTTATGGGATTAGTCCAGAGTCAAGTAGAATTTGAATCCATGACTCCTCTGTCTTTAGGCCTGTCAATCCACCAAGGCACCTAGTTGCTTCCCTCTTTTAAGTGATTTTTAAATTTACATTGAGGCAGTTAGATGGGTCCTTGGTTGGAAGGGTGGCTAGAGTCAGGAAGACTGGAGTTCAAATCTAGTCTGAGATACTACCAACCTGTGTAATTCTAGGCCAACTCCTCTAATCACTGTTTGCCTCAGTTTCCTCAACTATAAAATGGAAATAACATCTTCCCAAAATTGTGAGAATCAAATGAGTTACTTGTAAATTACTTAGCACAGTGCCCAGCATATAGTAGGTATTTAAAATGCTTGTTTCCTTTCCCTTTAGTGATATTTTCATTTACACCAGTGATGAGCAAACTCCAGTCCCCTGAAATGTTCTATGGCCCAGCAACATTATTCCTAATCTGAGGAATACAATACAATGAAACTTGGAAAGAGTTGCCTTAGAAACAGACTGACAGATGAGCATTTCCTTTCCTTTGGCTCCCTCTTTAAAAAGCTTTCCCAACACTGATTTACCCTATGATAGTAGATATGGATACGGATATATATCCCCATTGAAGTTTCAATTTGTCATGGGTTGGAATAAGAAATCAACTGGGAATTTTTATGGGAATTTCATGGAAGACACACAAATGGAATAAATGGGAATTTAGACACACAAAGGCCAGGAGATAAGAGAAATTTAGAAACTATATAGCCTATGACCAAATGCTTAACCCAAATTTTACAATAAGATACTGTAAGCATCCCATAAAAAAAAATTTAAAAGAATTCAGACTTCTCTGGTAGGAAGGGATAAAAAATTGTATGCAGATTTTCCAGATAGCAGAGGCATTGCACCCCTAACTCCAATAATGTGGAAAGGATGCCTGTATTGTTTTTCTAGTTTTGCTTTATTTCATACATTTCCCATGTTTTATTGCACTGATCTTCAAGCATAGAATCCTTAGGAACATTCCATGCCTTTGGTAATCAGAAGGTCCTGAGTTGTAGGCGCTCAAGTAGTGGAGGAAATACATATCCATTATGAACATCCTTCCTTTCAAGGAACTTGAATGTAAAACTGGAATTCAGTGGAACAGTCTGGAATTATTGTTATAGAAAAGATTTAGTTTAGAAAGCTGAATTTAGGAGCAGCTAGGTGGCTCAGTAGAAAGAATCAGGTCTGGGAAACAAGGTTCTGAGTTCAAATCTGGCCGCAAACAGGTCCTAGCTGTGTGACCTTAGGCAAGTCACTTAACTCTGATTGCCTAGCCATTATGGTTCTGCCTTGGAACTGATATTTTGTATTAATTCTAAAACAGAAAATAAAGGTTAAAATAAATAAAAGAAAGCTGGGTTCACTTAAATTTTAATCAATTAAAACATCAACTGATTATTCCATGGATTTTAGTAGAATACGATAGTAAAAATTATATACATTATAACCCTTTTAAAGGTTTGTGAAATGCTTTACTTACCAAATACATTTCCACCCAACAACTATAATGTAGACACCAGTGATGGGCAAACTGGGGGGGGGGGGGGGGGGGAGCCTGGGCCTGAAATGTTCTATCCAGCCCAACAACATTACTCCTAATCTGATGTATACAATGAGTAGGATACAATATAATGAAACTTCAAAAGAGTTGCCTTTCAAAAGACTGACAGATGAGCATTTCCTTTCCTTTGGTCCCCTCTTTTAAAAAGTTTGCCCATCACTGATGTAGACTATGAGTGTCACTAGAGGAGAGGAAACAGGTTCAGGGAAGGTTAAATGACTTTCCATGATCACACAGATATCAGAACAAAGATATAGCCTCACAGTCTGACCCCCAAATCAGTGATTTTTCAATAACTAGGCTCTTTCAGAAAACACATTTTAAAGACGCTTTTCAAGAAGCAGTCCTATGTACTTACAAATTTGTTGTCATACTAAGATGAGTGAAACAACTATGACAGCCTCTTCTAAATGAGATTAGGTAGTTATTAAATACAACCAAAGGCACTAAGAGCACATTGCAGGTCTTTGGGCAAAGCTCCTAGCATTATCATGTCTCATACACAGATAGGACGTTTATGAAATGCTTGCTGAATGAATGTAAGGAAATTTTAAGTTCACTGTGATAATCTGTTTTCAAGTGAAATTCAAAAGATGAGAATTTCCACAAGAGTTGAAAGTTTTTAGATTGTGGAATGCCAAAAAAAAAATTGAAATTTCTCTCTAAAGTTAAATCAAGAAACAAAATTTCTTTACTAATTTCCATATTCCAGTAGTGTGAATAAAGCATTGTAGTTAGGGGACCCTGGAAACCAGGAAGAACTGGATTAAAATCCCACTTAAATATCAACTCTCACTGTACCCAGGCAAATTTCTAGTACTGTAAAGTGGAGAACAGATGCCTAAAGATCTACATTGGTAAAGGAAGTTTCATCACTAAGAATCCCTCACAGAAATGCAAATCAAAACAACTCTGAGGTATCACCTCACACCTAAAATGGCTAAAATGAGAGAAGGGGAGAGCAATGAATGTTGGAGGGGATGTGGCAAAATTGGGACATTAATGCATTGCTGGTGGAGTTGTGAACTGATCCAACCATTCTGGATGGCAATCTGGAACTATGCTCAAAGGGCTATAAAAGAATGCCTGCCCTTTGATCCAGCCATACCATTGTTGGGGTTGTACCCCAAAGAAATCATAGATAAACAGACTTGTACAAAAATATTTATAGCTGCGCTTTTTGTGGTGGCAAAAAACTGGAAAATGAGGGTATGCCCTTCAATTGGGGAATGGCTTAACAAACTGTGGTATATGCTGGTGATGGAATGCTATTGTGCTCAAAGGAATAATAAGCTGGAGGAATTCCATGTGAACTGGAAAGACCTCCAGGAATTGATGCAGAGTGAAAGGAGCAGAGCCAGAAGAACATTGTACACAGAGACCAATACACTGTGGTAAAATCGAATGTAATGGACTTCTGTACTAGCAGCAATGCAATGACCCAGGACAGTTCTGAGGGATTTATGGTAAAGAACGCTACCCACATTCAGAGGAAGATATGCAGGAGTGGAAACACAGAAGAAAAGCAACTGCTTGAATGCATGGGTTGAAGCAGACATGATTGGGGATGTAGACTCGAAACTACCACACCAATGCAGCTATCAACAATTTGGAAATAGGTCTCGATCAATGACACATGTTAAAACCAGTGGAAATGCACATTGGCCATGGGGGGGCGGAGGGGGAAGTAAGAGCATGAATCATGTAACCATGTTAACTTTTCTAAAAAATAAAAACTAAATGAAAAAAGTAAATAAATAAAATAGAATCCCTCACACAAATTACACCTCCAAGGATTAAATTCCGTCCAGAACCTTCATTTTGAGGAAATTGCCTATCATTCCTTATAGCAGCTATGCTTCACTCTAAGGACTTTGTCATTCTCTTTCTTTGTCCACCCCTTCTTCTACTAGTTACTTCCTCCACTTTGAGGTGAGGCCCAGATCAGCCATTCTCTACCTGGACCTCCTCACTGCCACCATGCCCCTAAGTAGTAGGCCCTCACAACTTTTAGCAATTTTAATATGTTATCTTATCCCATTAGAATCTAAGTTCCTTCAGGGGAGAGAGAGGCTGTTCTTTTTGCTTATATTAATATTTAAGTTATTTACCAGTCTGGTGCATAAGTCCTTAATAAATGCCTGACATGTCACAGGTCTGGAACATTATATATCCGTGCCCACTTGACATACTGTTTCCTATCCACATACATACATGTATATATTTTTCCACCTTGCTCTGAGGGAGGCATTGGAATAAAAGGGAGAGATAGCACACAGTGGTAGAGACCCATTAGGTACATGCCCATCAAATTTATAACATGCAATCTATTATTTAATCAAATGCTAAACTGTACAACAGAGATGGTATGGACACTTCAAACTCAACATATCCAAAACAGAACTCAAAATTGTCTTTTACCTCAGATCCACACATTTCCCACATTTTCCCTCTTTCTGTCAGGGTGCCTAGTTATCCAGATTCATTACTGACTATCTTAGAAGACTGACTCTCCCTCGCCCCAGAGCCAAGAACCAGAACAAGTCAGCTGCACCTCCACAACACTTGGTTCCTCTTCTCTCCATTCATTTCTCTCCTCTCACTTACACCCTCTCTATCAGACAATAATTTCCTAGGTGATTTTCCTACCTCTTTTCAGCTCTGTCATCTACTCAGCTGCCTAACTGATATTCTCATTTAAACCCTCTCTACCAGACAATAGTTTCCTAGGTGGTTTTCCTACCTCCTTTCAGCTCTGTCATCTACTCAGCTGCCAAACTGATATTCTCAGTCATAAATCTGCCTTTCCTTGCTAAGCAAATTCCAGTGGTTTCCTATTTACTTCTAATACCAAAGAGAAACTCTTGCTTCTTATTTAAGGAACTTTGCAACCTGGCTTCAAAGAGAACCTCTTATTCATAGATTCATAGATATTCATTCTTCATGAACTCTCTGTTCCTAATAAACTTGTTCCTTCATATACAACATTGTATCCCCTCCTTCCCCTCTGTCCCACATTTGCCTGGAATGCACCTTCTGAGTACTTCTGACTTAGAATTCCTATTTTCCTTCAAATACCAGCTCTAAAGCTTCTTATGTGAGGTATTTTCTAATCTTCCCACTTTAGTTTCTCCTTCCAAAATTACCTTGTATTCTGTACATCAATATAAAATGTCTCCCCCATAGAAGATTAAGCTCCTCAAGGGCAGGACTGTTTCATTTTTCTTTCTAGTACAGTGCCTGTCACACAGGAGGCACTTTCAATGGCTGTCCTCCCATGCCTGGAATTCTCTTTATCTGCTGGCTTCCTTCAAGTCCCAGCTAAAATCCTCTCAACCTTCCATAAGAAGTCTTTCCCAATCCCCATTAATGCAAGAGCCTTCCCTTAGTTGAGGACCTCCATTCTATATACACCTTGTTTGTACATAATTGTTAGCATGTTATCTCCTCTGTTAAGACTGAGTTCCTTGAGAGTAAGGGCTGTCTTTCTTTGTATCCTCAGTGCTTACAAAGTGTCTAACATATAGGAGACACTTTGATAAATGCTTACTGACTTAACTTTAATAGGAATTCACAGAAGAAATGTCCAAAGTTAAGTAAAAAACTCTTATTGCCAAATTACTCCTTCTAGCCCAGGCCTTACAGACATTATCCAGAGTAGCAACTACTGGAGAAGAGGCCAGGCATCAACTTCCAATCAATGGCAAGCAACTCAGCTGAAACAACTAGACACTGAAGGAGAAAGAGTGGGTGGTATATGCCAGGCAAATCAAGCCACCACCTTGAAAAACCATTCTCTCAAACAAAGGAGACAGCTGAGGATCCCAATCCCAAGATCCTCTGCAACACCAGCCCAGTTTCCATTTAGTAGGATCTCAACACTTAATTCCTATGGAGAAGATACCTGTCAACTGCTTCTGTTGCCAGAGCTATTTAAGATCTCAAAGTTTTGGTGCTGTCAAATGGTTCAATATCAGAAATGGATATTATTTTATAAGTAGGAGAAAAACATTAAAGAAAATGTATTATCTTCTGCTTTACCGCTGCAACCTAAGGAGTATGAGGTCTTTCTATCTGCCTTACATATAGAAGAAACCTTCTATAAGGATTGCCCCTCATCAGAAAGTGAGCTCCTTCAGCAACTCTTTTTCTTTCCTATTTTGTCCTATGAGCTCAGCACATTTGTTTTTTGCACATAGGAAACACCTAATAAATGCTTATTTATTTACTTATTTTTGGTTTGTTTATAAGAGTTTAGAATAATTCAATTTCACTTGAACTGTGAAGTTTTCCGAAGAAAACTACACAATTTGAAATTCACTGTTTCTTGATTTAATAAAATATTACTATAGAATATTTCAGGACATGAATCACAGCAGGTTTTCCTCTACTTAAAAAATGTTGATGGGATGAAATCAAGTTGGGGGAACCTTTATTCCAAATTAGAATAAAACTTGGCATTTTGAGAAATTGTTACTAATAAACTGTATCACCCTATAGAAATAAAATATTCTAATCTGAACACACTACCATAAAAAATTTTCAAAGACAATATGGGAGCATGCTCCCACAATGTACACAAATTTGAAAAGATGTAGTAGTCCACTGTGCCAAATCATAAACAAAAAATGAGACATTAGGAACAATTTTGAAAAGACTCTGGGCAAATCATTTAACTTCTCTAGGCTTGTTTCCTCATTTTTAAAATGAAGGGATTAGGTATGTACTTTATTTATTCTTTAACTTCTATCTACATCTATAATTCATCCTATGAATATTATACTCATCAAATCACAAAGTTCAATAAAAGGCACTTACTTTATCTGAGGGGGGCCTCTAGGTGGCACAGTGGATAGAGTGCTGGGCCTGAAGTCAGAAGACTCATCTTCCTGAATTCAAATCTGGCCTCAGACTTACCAGCTGTGTGACCCTGGACAAGTCACTTAACCCTGTTTGCCTCAGTCCCTCATCTGCAAAATGAGTTGAAAAAGGAAATGGCAAACCACTCTAGTATCTTTGCCAAGAAAACCCCAGTGTCAAAGTGTCAGACATTAAAATTACTTAAAATAACAACTCTTTATCTGAAATGGTCAAAGAATGCAACTAATAGTAATGAATGAAAATATGAAAACAAAAATATATATCGAAGAAAATACTTTGATAGAGATTTTTAGGTTCAATAATGATTTCTCCAAAGGGACTATGGGAAAATTACATCAACAGACCTAGACTCCAGGTTTCCTCAGCAATCTTAATCTAGAATAGCTAAGTATTTCTGGGAACTTAAGTCAATTTAGCAGACTCATAGTTGTTGAAATGTTAAGGGACTAGCACACCTCTAGTAAAAATCAAAGGTAGACTTTATGTGCTAATTAAAGGACTGGCCCCAAAGTACATAAACTATTATTATTTAAGGATAGATCATTGAATAAAAATATATTTCATTTATAGGTTGTGTCTCATATTTCAAAGCATTGTATAACAAAATATATACTTACAGCTTGCATTTATATACTTCTAGCTTATATTTTATAAATGAGTTGCCTGAATCAAATAGAAAGTTTAAGTGATTTATAAAAAGGTCAAAAGGCCAACTCATGTTTGTGAGTTCAAGTATGGCCGGCCTCAGACACCTACTAAGTTTTGTGACCCTGGGCAAGTCACTTAATGCTAACTGCCTCAGTTTCCTCATCTGTAAAATGAGCTGGAAAAGGAAATGGTAAACCACTGTTCTTTGCCAAGAAAACCCAAAGTGGGTTATGAAGCATCACACTGGACTTCTGCCAATTAGAGATAATTGCACCAGGAACTAGAGTTGGGCATTTCCCCTTTACTCTCATCTCCCCTGGTTCCCCAGTACCAACTCACTATTTCTATTCAAACTCTCCAGATTCTCCTTTCAAATACAAATTCCTTACTGAGTGCCTTTAAATTTCCCTTCTCCCCTAGTCTTCACTGAGCTATAGTAGTTAGAACCACGCAAATTGACTTGTACATAAGCCTAATTTCCGACTAATTAATTTTTTGACTCAGAGACCAATTTTTTATATCCAGCAGTACTTGGCTGGTTGATACTTAAGCAAATGGCATATTGAATTTGAACCCCTTTTATTTTCAAAGTAAGAAATACTATGCTATTCTTCCCTATCCCATTACTCCTATATAACCTCTTTGAAAGCAGGGACCTGTGCTATGAATGCACATTTCACTTATTATACAATAAAAATTTGTTTTGTTAATTTCTAACAACTATAAAAATAAGACTGAGGGTGAAAAATGTTTCTATATTCAACAAAAAAATAAATGGAATTCACTCTTTCCCATTGCACTTTGACAAACCTGTCTACCTAAAGTCTATTTAAAACACTATTAGGTTCATATTGGCAGTCTGAAAACAGATCACAGTGCCTTAATTTTTTCAAAATAGAAATTTCTTTCTCCCTCTCCTTAACCCTTGTGTTATCTATTCTTAGGGGTTACAATTACACAGCTAGTCCAGTAGGCCTTTTTTTAAAGAGAACATAAATTTAGAAGTTATGGAACATGAATATAAGAGAGGTTTTAATCTTCATTTCCACTTTGGCCCAGGAAGTGCCTGGACCTCCTAGAGTTTTGCTCAGTCATACTACTCTTACTCCAGTTCATTCAACACAACTTCCAAACGTTGGGGGGTACAGACAGTACAGGACAAAAGGCATTAAAGATTATCATCCTGACCTTTGAGGGTTGTGTGATTCAACATTTTGTTTTACTGGCCTAAATGCCGGTCCCATCTTCCAATGGAAAAAGTATTTCATTCTGCTCACTCTCTCCCCATTCATCATGACCAGAGGAAACATCCATTTCCCTTCCAATATGGAAGGCTGGTGGGGTGGGTGCCGCTAATTCAGACGCATAACGTGTCTTCCACGTGTCTTCTCCCTCAGTGAGCACCTTCTAAATATATATATTGAAATTGCATCTCTTCAGGCTTTCTCCTCGCCAAATCCTGAATTCGTCTCCACAAACTAACTTCCTCTTGCCACCACCATGACATCTCATCTGAGTGTCAGTGCCTGCACATGTCAGCTAGGCCTCGGAAGACTCTCTGGGGTCATAAGGGACCACCAGAGTGGATCTTGAAAGAACACCGACATGCCTCATCGGCTCTCTTTGTCCACTCTTCGCCACCAGCCTTCGGAACCTCCCTACCTGTCCTGGCGCCGGCTCCACCTAAGTCCCAAGTTCACGTCCATATCTAAGATATCCCCTCTTAGGGAACCTCCGCGTCTCCCCATGTAATTAAATCCCGGAAGGGCTGTGACTCCCTCTCTTGCCCCAGTGCATATTAGGTCTGGGTCGGGCCGGGGTCCCTTCGCCCCCACCCCAACTCCCGCTCTCTCATTGGGGTCTCACCTTGGGCTTCTCAACGAGTCTCTTCCGGTTCTTCTTCCTCGAATCTTCGCTCTTGAGATTCTTCAACAGGGCTCCGTCCTCCGGGGCAGGGGCAGGGACCGGGGCCGAAGCCTCCTCCCGCCGGCGGGGAGGGCTCCTCCGCCTCTGGCGGGCGCCGGCGCACGCTGCGGCCCAGCCCAGCCCGAGTAGGAGTAGCAGCAGCAGCCCGAACGCGGCCGTACCCAGCAGGATCACCCAGGCTGGGTAGCTGTGCGGCTCCAGCCCCAGGTCGAGGCCCAGCTCGGTGCGCAGCAGGTAGAGACCGGCCGACAGCAGCTCCCGCAGCGGGGCCGAGCCCTCCTCGGCCTGTTGGGCCAGCACATCCTGCCAACTCCGCGCTGCTTCCGCGGCCATCTTCCCTCGGGGGTCCGGGGCCCCGCGCGAGGAGCCGCCGGGGAGCAGGGACGCGCGGGGTGGCCGAGGGGCCGCGGGAAACGAGGGAGGGAGGAGGCGGCGCGCGGGCGCTCTGCTCAGACCGACCTCATCACGGCCCGAGCCACCGCGGGGGACAGGACTGCTCCCGGGTCCCCCAGGCAGCCTAGCTCGCCCGCCACCAGGAGGAGGAGGAGGAGGAGGAGGTGGTGGTGGAGGAGATTGAAGAGGAGGAGAAGGAGGAGGAGCGGAGGAGAGAGTAGGCAGCCTCTCCAGGGGCCACCGCTAAGTGGCGTGTCGGCGCCAGCGCCAGGGACCAGGCCTCCTCCCGCGGCTGAACAATGGCGGTTCGGGAGAGCGGCGGGGCGCGCCGCGCTGGGTTAGGGGCGGGGCGGGGCGGGACTGGCGGGGCAGGGTGGGGAAAGGGAAGGCGGGATGGCGTGCGAGTCACGTGGGAGAGGGTGGTGGGCGGGGCCAAGCGTCAGTGCGCGAGCTCCGCGCTCTGGCCTCTGAGAATGGCCTTGCCTTTGGTTATGACCTGGCGGGGTTGGGGGGGGGGGGCAGGGCAAGTGAAAGGGGATTTTTCTTGGGGGAGGGGAGGTAGGGATTTCGCGTAGTGCCCGCACTGCGGCTTGGGGTCATTTTTTTTTT
>NC_058130.1:636274850-636285042 GCF_016433145.1 Gracilinanus agilis | reverse complement strand
GGGGGGGGGGGGCAGGGCAAGTGAAAGGGGATTTTTCTTGGGGGAGGGGAGGTAGGGATTTCGCGTAGTGCCCGCACTGCGGCTTGGGGTCATTTTTTTTTTCTCGGCTGAGTCCCTGGGAGGTGGGGCTCACGAAGGAGCTGGGGAAAGGACTGAGGAAAGACCACCGATGGGAGAAGGAGGGAAAGGAGGAAGACGAAGAAGGGCACCTCCCCCACCGAGCTAGAGGCGTGTTTTCAAAAATGGCTTTTAACCTCTTTGGGGCCCAAAAGCAGTTGTATTACCAACCCTTCCCTCCCTCACATGGCCCTAGGTCGAGGAGTCCCATGTTTTATAAACTGGAAAATTGGAAACAATACTTATTATTTTAAGTCCAATTTTTTAAAACTATGATTTCCCAGACGTCCTTGGCTACCCAGAAATGGAACTGTTTGTCCTTAATCTGCTGCCTTCCTCCCAGTTCCTAAGAATTTATAAGTAGAGAGGCCTGTGATTTGCACTGTGATTAAGTACCAAGAAAAAGGCATAAAATAATCATCCTGACCTTAGATAGTTCTTTCAATCCACCAACAAACGTCAAAGCAGATTTAGAACTAGAAGGGACCTTAGGGATCACCTGACCTTCCTTGCCTGCTCTCCCTTTTTACAGATCAAAAAACTCAAGATTATTGAAGTGAGGTGATTTGTCCAAGATCACAAAGAATTTATCTTTAATTTTACTACCTAAAAGTCACTACAACTCCTTGAGGTTCAATTTCCTTATCTTTAAATGAGAAAGTTGGATGTAAAGACCTCTGAGGAAGCGGCTAAATGGATGATTATATAGAGCCTGGCCTGATGACTAAAGATCTTAGGTTCAAATATGAGTCAGATGCTTCTTAGCTGGGCAAATCAATTAATCCCAATTGCCTAGCTCATAGTGATGGACAACCTTTTGAGCTCGGTGTGTCAAATTTCGCCAAAAAACCGAGCATAACTCAGGTGGTGTGTCACTTCAAGAAAAAAACCATAATTTCACAATATTTATAGTTTAAATAACAAAAATGTATAATTGTAATATATAACTATTTAATAAACCAAAATAGGTAAATTAATATGCGTAGAATTGTCATCTATAGTGCACAGAGTATCTACACTACAGCAAATGTTGCATCCTTGGCCTGAGGCCCCGTACTTCTCTGTATGTGGCCGTGTGTCATTGAAAATGGCTATGCCTGTCAGTGCTGACACGCGTGTCATTGGTTTGCCATCGCCATATAGAGATATTGATTTTAAGAGAGAGGGTAAGGATTTTTTATAAAAGACCTCTTCCAACTATATAGATAGATGATTCTGTGATATATAACCAATATAGAGAGGCAATTTCAAAGTCAAAAAGACCTCAGTTAAAATTCTGCCTCTAACATACTAGCATAGCAATATGCCATCCAGGCAACTTTTTAAAGCTTAAACTTGAGCAGTAGGTCAATAGTAAATATTAAGTGCCTACTAAGTGCTAGACTTTGTGTTTAGTGTTATGGATACAAATTTTTATAAAAAGGCAAAGTCCCTACCCTCTTAAGGAACTTACTTAGGATTTAAAGAGGGAAGGTGATGCAGGGAAAGGTCACTGAAAGGAAGGTAAAAGGGGTGGCAACTTGCAGTTACCCACATCAGTGAAATTACAGATCTCCCCAGAAACAGGTTTTCTTTATTAACTATAACTGAGAGGAAGTATTGAGACAGAAGTGAATTACCCTATCAGTTCTGTCCCTACTTGCTATTTCTAAAATATTTTCAACATTCTCATCAACATGAAAGCAATGAATGAATGAATAAACTTTAAAAATCGCTTATTATATACAAAGCAATGTGCTGGGAAGGGAGTCGGTGTGGGGATACAAATAGAAAATATAGTCCTTGCTCTAGGAGCCAACATTCTAATGGGGGAAACAATATATATGGAAGGTGAAGATGTTAGTACTTCTTTTTTAATGTCATTATTTTAATATCACTATTCCCAGCACTCCTGGACTGTCCCTATCAGGGTCTGACCTATTATTTAACTCCATGCCACATGCTTTCTGGATTAAGTGAAGGTTGATTTTAGGCTTGAAAAATGGGGATAATATTAATGAACATTGAGTAGCAAGTGTTTAAAGATATATTGACCTACTTCACAGAAATGTTCTGATGGATGTTGTGATTAATAAATGGAAGGGAGTAGAATGAATGATAAATAATAAAAAAACAAAATAGTTTCAGCTAGGCTTATAAATTAAGGTCAACAAATTATAAAGCATCTGCTCTGAAAATAATGTTCCAAATGTACAAGCCATAGGCTCTTAGATCTAGAGCCAGAAGGGACCTGAAGGGCCACTGAATCCAACTGCCATCTTTTACAATTAAGGAAACCAAAACCCAAAGAGATTAAAATCACTTGTCCATTGCCATATGGGTAGTGGCAAAGACAAATTTGAACACAAGTCCTTTTTCAAGGCACTTTATGAATATTTGATCACAATAACTCTAGGAGGTAGGTGCTGTTAATATCCCCATCTTACAGTTGAGGAAACTGAGACGAACAGAAGTAAAATGACATGCCTAGGATCACACACTAATAAGTGTCTGAGGACATAGTTGAACTCAAATAGGACATCATAACTCCAAACCCAGCATTCCAGCCATTGCACAACCTAGCTGAGAGGTTATTAGGACCTGAACTGGGGTAGTGGTTATACAATTAGAGAAGGGACTTTTATGTGGGAGATATTGTGGAAAGAGAAATAAGAATTGGCAACTAATTTTGTATGTGGGGTGAGACTGAGTAGTGTAGTATAACCCTGAGGTTGTAAACATGGGCAAATGGAAGTATATAGTGATGCTCTGAAAGGAAATAGGTGCTTTGGGAAGAAGGATAAGTTTTGGAGAAAAGATGAATTCTGTTTTGGATGTGTAGAATTTGAGATGCATATAGGATATACAGCTCAAAATATCCCATAGGCAGTTGATGATGTGATTAGAGCTCTGAAGAGAAATTAGAGCTCAGTATATAGAGAAGTCCTCTAGGTAGAAATGATAATTATACACATGTGGACAGATGCAATCAGCAATAATACCTAGCACTTATGTAGCCCTTTAATGTTTGCAAAGCAACGCGATAACATTTTATCTCATTTGATCCTCACAATAACCCTGTAATGTAGGTGCAATTATTATCCCCATTTTTCATATGAGGAAACTAAGGCACAGAGAAATTAAGTGAGTTATTGAGGGCCTACGGAATTTGAGGTAGAATTTGAAGTTGGGTCTTCCTGACTCTAAATCCAGCACTTTATATACTACCTACCTAACAAAGGAGAGAATGTAACAAGGAAAAGGGAACACACATTTATAAAGTGCTTACTCTGCAGAAATTATGTTAAATTCCTTGTAAAAACTAACTCATTTGAGCCTCACAACAAGCCTAGGAATTATTATTATCCCCATTTTACACTTGAAGAAATTAAGGCAAACAAAGGTCAATTGACTTGCTCAGGGTCTCACAGCTAAAAGTGCATTTGAATTCAAGTTTTCTTCATTCTGTGCCCAGCACTATATTGACTACATTAACTGTTTTTTGAGAAAAGATAAGGTGACCGAAGACAGAACACTGAGATACACTCACAGTTAGAGGGCATTTAATAGATGATAATCAAAAGAAAGTGAGAAAGAATGATTAGGGAGGTAGAAAAGCCAAGTGAGATCAATGCATGGAAACCAAGAAGAATTATGATGAAGAAAAGACTACTTAGATTTAGAGAAAAGAGATCCTCAGTAACTTTGGAGAAAGCAGTTTCAATTGGAAAGATCAACTCATAAGCAGCATTTTTGCAAGGAGTTTATTAGAGAGAAAGGAAAGCATAGACTGAATTTCTCAGTATCACCACCTATTAAAACTAAAAGCCCTACTGAATTGCCATCTATTCCATGAAGCTTCCTCCCCTCCTCTAGCAACTCACATTTACATAGCTATATAAAGCCAGAAAAGTACTTTCCTCACAACAACCTTACGAGATAGATAGTATAAGTATTGTTGTCCCTATTTTACAGATGAAGAAACAGGTTAGAAGTAATTAAGTTTGTGGTCGCATGTCTAGGGAAAAATAGGTTGGGGGTACGCTGGAAAGATGTGATATCTAAAGGAACTGAATTTAATTCAAAGCAACGCTCGACTTTTTGTGTGATCTGGGGCAAATTAATTAACTTCTTTGGGCCTCACTTTCCTTATCTATAAAATGAGGACAAGAGCTGTTGAACTAGATGGCCTGCAAGTTTTTGTCCAGTAAAGTTATGTCTGAGGTAGGATTACCTGATAGAACCCATGTCTTCTGACCCCAAATTCAATATTGTTTCTGCTCCATTGTGCTGCTATTCAAAAGTGATTCAACTCTAATGTGAAGTTGGAATAAGGGACTGAATATGAAGCTATTTGAAAACTCTAAAGACCCATATAAAGCTCAGTGCTCATCTACTTTATTAAAGACTTCTATTTTTAAACACTTCCCCCCACTCCTTTGCAGAGGTGGGAAGTCCATGGGTACGGAACATTGCATATCTTTTCATATTTTTTCAATGAGTTAATTGCCTTTACTGATTTGATTCTTTGTTTCTTTTTTTCCTTAAAAAATATTCTTTGTTATGCGGGTGATGGAATACTATTGTGCTAAAAGGAATAATAAACTGAAGGAGTTCCAGGCGAACTGGAGAGACCTCCAGGAACAGATGCAGAGCGAAAGGAGCAGAGCCAGAAGAACATTGTACACAGACACTGATATACTAAGGTAAAATTGAATGTAATGGACCTCTGTACCAGCAGCAATACAATGACCCAGGACAATTCCGAGGGATTTATGGTAAAGGATGCTACCCACATTCAGAGGAAGGACTGCAGGAGAGGAAACATATAAGAAAAACAACTGCTTGAACGCATGGGTCGGGGTGGACATGATTGGGGATGTGGACTCGAAACTACCACACCAATGCAACTACCTACAATTTGGAAATTGGTCTTGATCAAGGACACAAGGCAAAACTAGTGGAAATGTGCATCAGCCATGGGTGGGGGGTGAAGGGGGGTGAAGGGGAAAGGAGGAGCATGAATCATGTAACCATGTTAAAAATGAATATTAATAAATGTTTAAAAAAAAAAAGCTCTGCAAAAAAAAATATTCTTTGTTATGTGGGATGGCTGTCTCAGAAGTGGAGGAGGAGGAGGGACAGAGAAGGGAAGTTAGGTGATGTAAATAAAAATACCAATAAAGAATTGTGAGTCTGTGAGTTGGCTGGGGGGGGTGGAATTGGGGGAGAGGGAAAGAACAGGAAATGTGTAACTATGGGAAAATATTCAAAATAAAATAAAAAATTTAAATTAAATAGATAAAAAATAAAAAATAATGAAAAACAAAACAAAATACCAATAAATTTTTATTTTTTAAAAAATTCTATTTTTTAAGTAAAAGGGATAATTGAATAGAAAAAAAACAACAATTTCTGTTAACCACATCTAACTGTTCTATCATACAGCCCATCTTTCTCTTCTGTCTACAATGATATCTTGAAAGATTTTGTTAATTGCCTTGCTGAATTCCAGAAATATAATTGGGCATTCTTCTGATTTACCAAGAAATGGAGTTAATCTGGCATATTTTGTTTTTAAAGAACCCATTTCATGTTTACCTCTTCCCTTTTTAAGTATCCACAGCCAATAACCACTTCTAGAATTTAACCAGAAATTGAAGTCAAAGCTCATATAATTAGGAAGACTTTACTTTCTTCCATTAAAAAAAAATCAGGACAATATTTGTCCCTAGTTCTGTGTCACCTCTCCCATTTGCCATTATTCTTTGTAGAAGTTTCTGTCTTTGCCATTTGCTTCATATGAAATCTTTGTTACCTCAAAGGCTGGTTGTTTAGGATGATGGGTTAATGTCCAGATCATTGGTTGTGTGAAGTCCTCTGATGAATTTTACAAAGCTACCTTGAATTTGGTCATTATAACTCCCTACCTAGACAATCCTGGAAGCGACCTGCCTCCTACTTTCTCTTATCACCCTGCTGGATTGTCAGCACAGTAGCCCCAAACCCCTGGGAATGGCAGAGATCGGAAGGGAGGCTTCAGCAAGAGATCAGTAACAAGCTGGCACCGGTGGAATTGTCTTGGTTGATGAGAGCAGTAGTTAATGTTTTACTTTGGCTGCTGTTTTTTGGCATGAGAAACAGAACTGCTATTTGAGTCTACGAATCTGGAACAGAGTTTGAACCAGACTTCAGAGGAGTAACAGGCCATGTGGTGGATGTTATTTGAAGGGTATGCTGAAGCTCCTTCAGCCCCAGAATATCTCCTGCACTAACCTCATGACACCTATATGCCCTGTCAAGAATATGAACTATTGCAACTGAAAAACAAACAAAAAAAGGAAATGCTTTGAGGCTTTTGGACACAGATGTCCCACAATAACAAAAACTAGCTTTACTTGTCAGTTAATTGCCACGTCATCCCAGGCATCAGAGCCTGCTAGTACAGAGAAGGGTTTGGAGGAACCCAGTGAGAGAGTTGCTAGAGCAGGTTCTCATTAGCTGCCACACCTGTCAGCCTGGGCCTATAAATACCAACATCAGAAACTCTTCTGATGTTGTTCCCTTTTTTTCAGTCTTGCTGAAGGAGGTTCTTACCAAAGACACAGCCAGAATTCCATATCCCCTAGAGAACTCCTTTCCTGGAATGTCTGCGAAGAGCCCTCAACTGATGGGCAGTATGATACCCTGAAAATAGTAGTCACTCTGTAGGTCAAAGGACCTGCATTCAAATTGGATGTTTACTATTTTGTGACCTTCAGCCAGTCACTTAACTTCCCTGGGCTTCAGTGTCCTCAACTTAAAAATGAAGGGCCTCTGATATCCCATGTCCTTAGTGGGAGCTTTATATCAGGATGCTGCTATCTACTCTTGTAACTTTGGACTGATCAGCTGAATACTCTGGACCTGCCTCCTTGCCTGAAGAATATATGAAGTGGACTAGTATCTGAAGAGTTATCCTAGAGAAACCCTTCTTGGCCCCAGAGGGCTGGACTAGGAGCAATGGGTAAAAGTTGCAAAGAGGACAATTTTAGGCTTTGATGTCAGGAAAAACCTAACAATTAGAAGCTGTTCCAGAGTGGGATGGGTTGTGGTGAGAAGTGGTGCATTCCCTGTTCTTGGAGGTCCTCAAATATGGGCAGGATGACCCTTTGTGTTGGGTGTGATATACTGAAGACTCCTTTTGTGTATGGGCTAGACTAGAGGGTCCCTAAGGAGCCTTTTCATCTCTCAAATTCTGTCATTAGATGACTAGATCATTGTTAATATTTCTTCCAGCTCGGAGGCCTATATTCCTATAGACATCTTTGTGAGTTTGAGGGGCTTTTTATGGATCAGCCCATTCAAAATTAGCACAAAGAAAAGATGGACTTTGTCAAAGATAGCACCTCTCCATTTACGTAGGTTGTGAGATGTCAGAAGTAGGAGTTGAACCCAGGGCTTTCCGACTGTGAAACCACTGCTTTTATCTACTCTACCATGGTTGCCTCTAGAGGAGAGGGCATAGAGAAGGAAAAAAAAGGATCCAAGGCCCACTTCAAACAACTGAGAAGGAAGAAAGGAATCAAGGATTTAAGTGCCTAAGAAAATGAAAGACCTGGGAAAGAGAAAGTAGGAAGTTAAGTGAAAAAAGTAGGAAAACCAGAATACTGTGATCTCTGGGTGAAGCTAAGAGACAAGAACCAGAAGGAAAGGATGAAGGCACAAATGCTTCGATGAGGTCCCAGAAAGGAGGCATTGGATTTGTTGATTAGAAGATCTTTGAAAGAGCAGTTTCAGTAGGATGGTGGTGGGTAGGATCTAGAGTGAAAGGAGGTAAAGAGAGAGAGGTAAGAAAATGGAAACATTAGATGAGAACTTTTTCAAGAAGCTTGTCTCTGAAAGAAAAAAGAGATGGAATGGTAGTTTAATGGGAGAGAAAGGTTAAGAAAGAGATTTTTAAGGCTCGATTGGGAAACCCCAGACATATTTATAGCAATATAGTAAGGGACCAATGGAGAAGAAATAATTAAAGATGAGACAGATACAGAGAAAAAATTTCTTTAAAAAATTATTCTTGTTTATATGGCAATAAAATTTTAAGTAATCATTTTCTGACATATTATGATCCATGTTCAGAGAGAATATTTCTTGAAAAAGGCTCCTGGAAGAAATAAGAAAATAAGAAATCAAGGGATAGGTAGAGTGGTTACCTTAAAGAACTCTAGGTATTGGAACTGAGGGTACAATTTCAGGTTCGAAAAGAGAAGGATAGATTTATAACTTTTCCTATGGAGAATAAGATTTTATAAAAGAATTTTAATATCTTACTGAGGTCATGCATCATAAATTTTGTAGCAGGAAAAATAATTTTAATATTTCTTTCTAAAGGTTGAAAACAATTCTTGTCACAGCTTTGGAAGTCAGTTAATTTATTAAATCTTTTCACTTCTAAGAACTCTAGTATATGCATGATGAAATTTTACTTTGAATCTATTATAATACTACATTCTTAATAATTTGATCTTTAATGGCAGATATTATGATTTTTAAATTTAGTTTCAGTAGTAGAGATGGAAAATGGCAGATCTTTAATGAACCAGGTATAGCTATACTGGAGAGCTACATTTTATAAACCAAGCTTATCTTTAATGATATCTCTTTATCTTACCAAGAAAATAAAAAAGACACCTAAAAGTCCAAGCAGAGGTTTCTTTTCCTATATATCTTTTTAATAGGCTTTCAATGGGTTTACTCATAGTTCCTCATAAAAGTCTTTATATAAAATATATCTTATAGAACAGTTAAAAAATAGGATAGCGTCAGAAGCTCTTGGTTTCAGAAAAAAAAAATTTCCACTAATTAGCTGGGTAACCTCAGGCAAGTCATTTGACCTCTTTTAGGACTATTTCCTCATCTGTAAAGTAAGGGAGTTGAAACAGATGACTTTCAAGTTCCCTTTACATTGTAAAAATTATAGGTTTCTGTTTCATAAGCCACCATAGTCAAAAGTTGCAGACTGTCTATAAGCATTAATTTAACTGTTGTTAGTCTTAATAAGGCAAAACTTGTCCATGAGGTCATATATTACATGTGATGCTAAGCCACATCTATTTTGGCTTTCATATTATATAGGTAAAGCCCAGAACTCAGAGGAAAAAATGGATGCTCTCCAGGCCACTGTGAAGAATAGGGAAGGGAGTGGCACCAGAGGACTGATAGACTGGCCTATAATCCATGCAGAAACCCCCCCAAAATGAATGACATATATATTCCATACAGATTATGATATATAGTTGGTTGGGGAACCTACTGAATTAAACAGGTGCTCCAAATGGATGACAAGCTGAAATAAAATTGATTAGGAAAGTTTTATATGCTAAAATGTGTTTGGAAAATGAGCAACACTATATTTTCTTTTTTTTCCCCATGTAAAACTAAAATTTAGCTGCATCATTATAACTTATGGAATCACAAAATGTCAGAATTGGAAGAGAATTTAGTAGCCATCTAGTATAATCATCCCCAAAATTCAATCACCATGACAATATGCCCAACAAATAGTCATCCAGCCTTTTCTTGAAGAGCTGCAATGACTAGAAACTACAGACTATCCCATTTTTAATGTCTTTAATTGTTAGGAAAATGTCCTTTATAGGAAGCCTAAATTTGCCTTGTAGGGGTTCCACTTTAGTTCTATACCTTCTGGCCAAGCAGAGCAAGTGTAATCCCTCTTCTACAGGAGAATCTTACAAATACTTAAAGGCAACTGTCATGACCTTCTTGAGCCATTTATTCTCCTCAGTTCTTTTAAGCAATCTTTGTATAGCATGACTTGATTGAGCAATACTTCCAATAATTTCAAGTTGATCACCATCCTAATCTTGTTTGGCTTCCTAACATTGTTTTCAATTCGAATTTGTAGGATCCAGTGATGTTACAAATTGTAGAACACTATAGTAGAAGAATCACAATTGCTTGTGACCTAAAAAGTAATGGAAAAGTCCAAGATAGTTATAAATTGGTGTGATTTTAAAATTTACAAAAAAAAAAAAAAAAATATATATATATATATATATATATATATATATATATATATATATATATATAAAAACAC
>NC_058130.1:636202338-636272134 GCF_016433145.1 Gracilinanus agilis | reverse complement strand
GATTTTAAAATTTACAAAAAAAAAAAAAAAAATATATATATATATATATATATATATATATATATATATATATATATATATAAAAACACCATGGGGGTATGCTTAGAAAAAGAAGTTCTATCATGCAACAAGAGTTTTTGATAACAGATGGAAAGTCATTTCCACTGCTGTGGCATTCTCACAATATTAACAGAGCCAGAAGAAGGACACTAGTATATTTTGTGGGTCTTCTATGCTGGTTTTACAGTTATACATATACAAAATCGGGATCTTGCAGACTGAGATGGTGTGAATTTGCCATCATCTGCACCAGCCCATGTTGATTGCATCACAGACCTAGTGAAGCTTTGAAGCATTTTCTTTTCTTTTCTTTTTGTTTTTTAAATAAAACCCTTACCTTCTGTCTTGGAATCAATACTGTGTATTGGTTTCAAGGCTGAAGAGTGGTAAGGGTAGGCAATGGGGGTCAAGTGACTTGCCCAGGGTCACACAGCTAGGAAGTGTTTGAGACCAGATTTGAACCTAGGACCTCCCACTTCTAGGCCTGGCTCTCAATCCACTGAGCTACCCAGCTGACCTCTAGCTTTGAAGCATTTAACTGGTCATACTATATAGTGTTATATTATGGAAACCCACAATCTTGGGATAATCAAAATGGAAATAGACACGTGGTAGGTAAAAATAATCTGTTGCCTAAGACTTATGGGCAAGAAGTGGTGTCAAAGATATCATTAGAACAATGTAGACTTGGAAAAGGAGGTGGATTGGATATGTAGGAAAAGTGAGAACTGAGACAGCCAGCCAGAATGCTATGTTAGTTCCTGTGAAATGTCAAAACCCAAATCAAAACCAAACAAAAACCAGAGGAAGGTCTCTGGCATAGTGTGTAGCTTCTTTTTGGAGAATTTAGTGAAAGACATAGCGAAGAATTGTATATAATGAGAAGGTATAGAGGGGTCATGGTCTGTATTGTTGGAAGGATCATTTACTTGGATGAAATTAGCTTCAAAATATGCTTTGCAAAAATTCCTCTGGAAAAGCCATACATAGATTTAGTACTAGCAGGTAAAGCTTACTTGGAGAATGGACCCTCAAACAAAAATTACCATGGGTACGAGGGTCTCTAGATTTACAACCACTCAAAATCATCTCATAAGCCCCTCCCAATGTGTAGCCAGCCAGAGGATACAATTAGTTCAAAGCAATGGCATTTAATAAAACATCAATTTCACTACTAATGAAAATAATAATAGCTAGCATTTATATAGATAGTGCTTTAAGGGTTGCAGAACACTTTACCTGTGTTGACTCATTTGATCTTCACAACATCCCTGAGAAGTTAGGGGCTATTATTATCCACATTTTTACAGATGAGGAATCTAAGGCACAGAGAAGTTATATAATTTGCCCAGTGACACACTGTCTGAGGCAGGATTAGAACTTGGGTTTTACTGAGAATGTCTTGCTCTAGGGAGCACGGTGCTACCTAGTATTTGTGATTTCATTGTATAGAGAACTCCCTGGTGAGAAACTTTTTCCACAATTTTAGTAGCCTCTTCTTTAATGTATGCTTTTAGAGAACTGTTTGGAGCAGTTAGAGGTTAAGTAATTTGCCCAGGGTCAGACACAACTACAACCCAAGTCTTCCTGACTTACTTATTATACCACACTGTGTCTTTTAGCAACAAAACATTTCCCCCATAAACCTGGGGTACACTTTCCACAAATATATATATATATATATATATATATATATGGCATCAGTGAGCTGAGGAGTCCCATGCAGAGAATATGAATGGAGAGGCAGACACCCAGGGAAAATGAATGACCCAGCAGGTGTACAGAGGGACGCTTCCTCACTGGGATGCTACAGGGCCCTAATGTCTTCTGGTGACGTCCTCATGCCACTTCCACTCTGGCAGTCATGTTTCCTGCTGGCCTCAGGCCTGCTACAGTCTCCACTAGTCCCTGCTCTGCTAGGCCTGGGGTCAAGGCTGGTCACTGTCAGCCTTGTCCTCTCTTTCTTGTACCTTCTGGCTTCTGCTGGAGTCCTTGGCCAGAATGTTCTTTTGTACCTGTCTAGAGTGGATTCTGCCAAGCTCTTTTATCTTACAGCCAGGAGGCTCCTTCAGAAAAAGCAATACTAAACACACTGAGCCATTTGATTCTGGTTTTCAATTTGTTTTGTTTTTTCTCAAGGAGGGTCTATTTCTCAGAGCCTCCGTTAGAAGAGGCTTTTCCTCTGCTCAGAAGGAATCTTTTTCTAAGTACTAAATTCTTTAGAACATTTCCTCCTAAAAGGTGCCTTCAGCCTCCAGTCAGTCCTTTGGAATCAAATTTCTTGCTCACTGGGGCTTGCTCTCTCTCCATTGATGATCTCACAGTAGCTTAGAGTGGGCAGTCCTACCAATTTAATACCTGCATCATATTTAATTTCTATCTGTCATAGAGCCTGTCTTTCCAACTAATCAATTAATCAGTAAATATTTATTAAGTGCCTACTATGTGTCAGGAAAACTATGAGGAGAGAAAAAGAGGTCCGGGGTCCCTCAGTTTTTAAATCCTCAAAACCCTTCTACTCTCCCAAGTAAGGGAAGGAAAGGGAAAGAAGGAAGGAAGGGTAGAAAAGATAAAAGTAAGCCCTGAGACTAAAGTCTTTATTTTCCCCTAGCCAAGCCACATTCTTGCCTTTCTTATATATACACACACATGGTCAGCATATCCTTCCTAGGCTTGTTATTATGAATGTGCTTAGACAGGCCTTATCTTGATTCCAGATCCTTTACCTGGATAGGGACTTAGAAATCTGGTGCCTGAAAGTGGGGAAAGAAATTCAATACCTAGAAATTCCCTATTTCTAAATTGAATAGTTTCTTGCTAACCTGAGCAACAAGCAAAGTGATTGTAGGATTCTCCCAAGTTCTTTGCACATTTAGCCAACACTTACTGAGTACCTAGCACTAAGTTCAGCCCTGAGAATACAGACAATCAAAAAGAAAGACAGTCCCTGCCCTCAGGAAGCTTATATTTGAAGGAAAGAAAACAATTCTTAAAAGTCAGCAGAAAAGATCAGTGTCTGGGCAAGGTGGAGAATGAATGATGCCTAATCTGTGTCCTTCCCCAAAACACCGGTTCTGGAAGAAACTTACCAGTGGGTAAAGGAAGAGATGCAGGGATTTTCTAGAAGGCATACAAAGCACATAAGAAGTTTAGCAACGATATTTACTAGTATTTTGGCGACATAAGGTTTCTTTACTAAAATACCCCTAAAAAGATGGGGAAGTAGGACTATATTTGACTTTTCACAGTAAATATATTCCTAACAATTTTAAAGAAATGTTACATTTTCATATTAATTTACATATAATCACAGAGATGTCTCTCTCATAGCAGTTGTTGGAGTCACTCCCACAAAATAATCTTCCATTTCATCCCTGTCTTTGTCTCCTTCCTTTCAGGTGGGTAGCCCTCCTTATCTCTGCTTAAAATAAAGCCTGGAGAGCATTGTGCATATCCTAAAAACACACACACAAATGGGCCTTTAAATCCAGCCCATCTAAGCACTGGAGAGATCCCTGGAAAAATAGAACTTGCAAACTCATTTATTGTGATTAGAGACACATTCCAGGGAACCTGTTCCTCCTTACAGTGCCTTACTCTATTTAAAGGCCTAAAGATTGGAGCTTGTGCTACCACTCAGCTGTTTCTTGTTGCCTGCCATTCTTTAAATAGAATGAGGTCTTGTAGACTGAAATGAAGCCAAAAGAAACAGCTGATGGACTGTAAGGGATCTCCTGATAGCTCTGGCAATAGAAATGGTTTCCAAAAGCAGTTCAAGCATCATGGACATCTATGGTGGTTCAAAAAACAGGAACGGTTGACTGACAGTAGAAGGATTGCCACTAAAGCAGAATTTTGTAGGTGAAAGAATCTGGCATTGTAATAGGAATAGTCACAGAAACACTGCATATTTTGTGAGCTAGTATTTTATTTTCAACATTCAAAACAAATGTTAATAAATTATTGAATCAAATAATAATAAACCACCAACAAAGACTAAAATTTAACTAATTACAGTTTGGATAAGCAAGAAACTAATAAAATATAGCAGGTAATGAATGATGCATACATTTTGAGAAAATAAAAAAGATATACACATATATAAACATTTACACAGACATATGTACGGATAGTTGCATACTATATACTGTATCTATGAGGTACGTGGACTGTTCAGAGAAGCCCAGCACCTCTGGCACCAGGGCTTGCTGAGCCCTTTTCAGGGCTGCTCATCCACCTTTGGGGGTACCCACCCCCCCAGCTCTGGTAGCCAGGGCAGAGCCACATCTTTGCCCCACTATCCAGGTAAAGGGGATCTAAGAGTTTCCCTGATCAAAAAGGTGGATGAGAACAATTCAGTCCATTAGTCACCAAGGTGGCTTAAGCAGGTGCCCTGAAAAGATCAGAGTGTGCTTAGTCCTGGAAGAAGCAGAGGTCATCCCCTGAGCCATCTCCAGTTGTCTTGACTTTTGTCTTGCCACTGTACTTCTCTGACTGAAAGAATAAATAAGGCTAGGGCAGCTTGGTGGCTCAGTGCACAGAGTGCCAGGCCTGGAAACAGGAGGTCCTGGGTTCAAATGTGACCTCAAACACTTAGTCACTTAAACCCTACTGCCTAGCTCTTACCTCTCTTCTGCCTTGGAACTGATACTTGGTATTGATTCTAAGAAAGAAGTTATCGGTTTAAAAAGAAAAGAGAAAGTAATGCAGAAGATTTTATGCAGTTCTGCCTCGCTTAAATCTAATTTATGTCGAGTCAAAATTCATGACCCCATGATATCATTCAGGTCTTCTTCAAGTATAAAGGACAACAATCCAGCAATTCTATCTATATAACATATATAGTTGTAGCCTTGTTGATACTATCTTCCTAACATCTCTTGTATTGTCTCTTTCTCTGCTCATCCAACTGTTATTCTATTTTGTGGACCTAGGACCATTTACCTAGATTATTGCAATTGACTTCTAATCAATCTATCCTATCTTTGCATTTTCTCCATAGCAACCAAAGTAATTTTTCTAAAGCAAAAATCTAAAGATTTTTTCTAAAGTTTGACCATGATCAAATTCAAATTCCTCTGTTTGGCATTAAAATCTATATTTGGCATTAATCTTTCTTTAATCTACCTTTTAGGTATAATATTTTTACTAAAAATTATTTATTTTTTAGACATTTATTTTTGTCATTTAAAATCCTTTTATCTTTGAACAATTAAGCCCTATGCTTTTGTTAATAAATACTTTCTTCCTCCCACTGAAATAAATATATTAGTCCAGTTTCTTGCAGTTTTAAAATAATTCTTTAAACATTTAGATCATTGATCTAGTTAGATCTCCTTGAAGTGGGTAGTATAAGGAATGGACCTAAACCCTTTTTTCGCCATATAGCTAATCATATTTTTCCAAAAGTTTTGATTTAATGATTTCCTTCCCCAGTGTTTTTTAGGCATTGATTTATGAAGTAGTAACCACTTACAAACATCCGGTTTTTTGGGTGAGTTCTTTATTCTATTTCATTGATCTCTTTTTCTTTTCTTTTCTCTTCTTTTTTTTAGTACTAGGCAGTTTTATAATACATTTTGAAATCTGGTGGGACACTAGTCTTCTTGCCTGTTTTTCCATGAAGATTTTATTATGACTATATCTAATTCTATGAAGTATTGGAATTGGATTGGTACTGAATTCAATCAGTCACTATAGGCCTTTGCCCAAAGAAAAAACTCTTCTTTGGCAATAGACAACCCTGTAACTTCATGGAAAGCCATGTTTCAAAGAGTTTTTTCCAACAGCAAAGAATCTGCATTGGTATTTGATTTTACTACTATATAATAATAATAATAACAACAACAACATATATTTAGAACTTTAAATAAATGTTTTCCAAATCCGGCCTCAGACACTTCCCAGCTGTGTGACCCTTGGCAAGTCACTTGACCCCCATTGCCTACCCTTGCCAATCTTCCACCTATAAGTCAATACACAGAAGGGTTTAAAATTAAAAAAAAAAAGTTAAAAAAATAAATAAATGTTTTCAAAACACTTTGCAAATATCTCATTTGATGTTATAATATCATGTTATTCCTTGTTATGATGAATTCAACTTCTGTACCCACCAATCTACTAAAACAGAAAGTCAGAGATGACTTCCTAATCATTAAATTCATGGCCTTTTAGTTCTTTGACTTGCCTATGGAAACTGTCCCCAAGCTATGGACAACACTTTCCCGGAAATCACCTGTTCCTTTTTCTTCTCTGAAGATATAAAATCTACATTGACTAACATAGGATCATAGTTGGGATAGGTTCTAGGATAGATTCTTAAGACCTATAGGTAGACGGAACTTATTCTCTCTCACCACTCTTTTTGCCTATCTCCTTTACTTCCTTATCCCTTTAATTTCTTTTCTATGCCTTTTTACAATAGCTAACATTTCCAAGAAAGTGGCTAATATTAAGAGATAAATTAGTACGGCCCCGCTTTATTAGTTTTTTAGTGAAAATGTTAATACTTTTCCACTTTGGTATCAGTTTGAGGCTTCAAATACATATATACATACATACATATATATATATTTCTTACCTTATTTGATAAATCATTCAACAAATATTTAAGTACCTGCTATATGCCAAGCACTATGCTGAACACTGAATATAAGAAAGGCACAAGAGGGGCAGTTACATGACTCATAGAGAGCAAGGCTTGGAGATGAGAGGTCCTGAGTTCGAATGTGACCTTAGATACTTCCTAATGGCATGATCCTGAACAAGTCACTTAACTCTAATTTCCTAGTCCTGATTGCTCTTCTGCTTTGGAACCAATAATTAGTATAAATTCCAAGACAGAAAGTAAGGTTTTTTTTTTGTTTTGTTTTTTTCAAGAAAGAAAGATAAGATTTTCTCTAATCTCAAGGAGTTTACCACCTAATAGAGAAAACAACATGTAAACAATTACATACAAACAAGCTATATACAGGACAAATTAGAGATAATACAGGAAGGGCTCTAGAATTTAGAGAGATTGGGAAAGGCTTCCTATAGAAGGAAAATTAAAGATTCTTCTAGCATATGTATACATATACATATGCTTATATATGTATATATATTTAAAACCCTTACCTACTGTCTTAGAATCAATGCTGCATATTGATTCTAAGGCTGAAAAATGGTAAGGGCTAGGCAATGGGAGTAAGTGACTTGCCCAGGATCATATAGCTAGGAAGTGTCTGAGGTTAGATTTGAACCCAGGACCTCATATTTTAAAAAATAAAAATGGACACTATTTTATCAAAGGAATTCTAATCCAAATGTATAATTATACACACATATAAGATCCTAAAGTTAGAGAAGTGGGGGGCCGGGGGGAGCCTCAGAGGCTATTGTAGTCTAACCTCCAATGTCGTATATGGACAAGATAACTGAGGTCCTTGGGTATTAAGTGATCTGCCAAGGTCATACAGTTAGTAAGTGCCAAAGCACAAACATTGAATCAATGTGTTTTGTTTAAGGGTGAGATCTATGATAAATATATATTTATTAGTTGCTCATAGGGTGGTTGAACAGCATGGATTTTCCATGTCAACCAAAAGTCCGGAAGGGGTTAGGGGGTGTGTGTACCCAACTGTATTGCTTCTGGAAAACTCAAAGTAGTCATCTCAGACTGCAAAGCTTGCCCTAAATTTACAAATCAAGAGGAGAATATTTAAGAGAAAGGAAAAACAAATCAAAGATACATTTATGGTGTTAAAAAATCATGATATCAATAATAAATAACATCCAGGAGGAATTGAAATTACAGATCTGAGCTCTAAACAAACCATTTTGAAAACAAAGCATGATTTTTATGTGTTCACATTCCAAAAATTGTTGGTATCACCTAATACTTTCTTGCATATTCTAGCACTGGCACTTAAGCTATTAATCTCAACTGTATCCTGGGGTTAGAAGCCTAATTGATGCAGCTAAGCATTTAAGGCCTTTCTTAAATCTAGTATGCTTATACATTTGAGACTAATATTCTACCCCTTCATAGATAGTTAAGAAGACTTTAACCCAGATTCTTTGACTATCATACTGGAGCTCTTTCCATTATTTCACATTAGATAAGCTTTGCTTAAACTCCAGATAGCTAAAATGGGAGCTCATTATCTTTCCCCAAAATCCTATCAGTTCTTATCTAGACTATTGCTGTTGAGGGAAAGAGTATCTTCCCAGACCCTACAGTTTAAGATCTAAGTGTCATCCTTGAATTGTCATTCTCTCCCTTCTCCCCTCATTTCCAACCTGTAGCCAAAGTCTATTAATTTTACCTTTTGCAATATCTCTTGAAAATGCTTCCTTTTCTCTTCTTGCTGCCATCACCCTGGTGCAAGCCTCCATCACTTCAAGTTAGTATTATTGCAATACTCTCCTGGTGGGTCTGATCAATTCTCTCCCCACTTCAATGCATCTTTCATTCAACCATCAAAGTGATTTTCTTTGTGATTCTAAACATGTTCCCCTCCTCCACCCTCCCAGATACCCTCAATAAATTCCAATGGCTTCCTATACTTCTAGTATCAAATACAGAATCCTCTTTGTTATTCAGAGATCTGTACAACCTTGTAGCTCCTCTCTCATCTTTCTAGTCCTCCTTCTTACACCCCATCCCTACTATATACTCATGGATCTAATGAAATTGACTTCTTTACTGTCCCTCAACAAAGACACTCCATCTCTCTGCTCTAGTAATTTTCTCTGGTTGTCCTCATGTCTGCCATTCTCTCCTCCCAATTTCTACCCACTGGCTTCCTTCCCTTCCTTCTATTCCAAAATCCCATCTTCTACAGTTTCCCAACTCCTCTAGTCTAGTGCCTTCTCTTGAAAATTATTTTCTATTTTTCCAGTATATGTTTGTACATATTCATTTGCTTGTTATCACCTCCATTTGATTGTGAGTTCCTTGAGGGTAAGAATTGTTTATTGCCTCTTTTTGTATCATCCAGCGCTTAGTTCAGCTCCTGCCTGGCAATTGACTGAATATGTTTTTTTTTTATTAATAAGATTTATTATATAGCTCATCCCCACATACACATATTGAAACATCTTTTTATTGGTCTTTATATATCTTTTCAGCTTCTTCATTGCTGGATTATCTTTACCATGATTTCAGTTTTATTTTGTTCCCATATTCATTAATGATATTAGCCTAAAATTTTACTTTTCACTCTGGCTATTTTTCCAAGACTTCTTTGAAGTGTGTATGTCTTGTCTTTTCCTTCTTTCTTTCTTTCTTCCTTTTTTTTGGAAATTGGATCTCTCTATCTTGATCAAATTAGATTCCACTGGTGATCAGCTCAGAAAGATTTTATCTTCCTTATTCCAATTTTGGCTGGTTTTCCCCTCCTTAGTACCAATACCGGATTGGCCTAGCCCACATCAGTTCAGAATTCCCCAGTTTAAGTAATCCACAAACCTAAGCCTCCTCAGTAGCAGGAATTCCAAGTATGTGCCATGATGTCTGGCCATATTCTTTCAGCAAATATTTTAAAGAACATATGATTTTCAAGTATTCATCTCTTGCCTTAAAAAAGCACACTTAATTTTTCTAAATAGATAATTCTGAGTTTACTGCTCATGCTTCTTAAATTTACCTGTCATATTTTAATTTTCTTAAATTGTTCTTAGTCTTTCTGAAGAAATCTTTTGTGATACTGATTAATTTCCTTTAATATTTCATTTTTCTGATTGAAGCCTATAAATTTGTCAATGCTGTTTCAGAGATTCATAATAACATGTTTTGGAGAGTCAGATTTTAAGATTTTCCTCATCAAATTCTTGTGAATTTTTTAAAAATTTGTAAATTGTCACTTGTTTTTTGTGCTTCTGGAAAGTTTCCTTGAGTGATTTCCTGGAATAAGTTAGCTGTTTTTTCCCCTTTCTTTTCCAGGATGTCAATAACCATGCAATAACCTTTCTACATTAAGGTCTGGTAACTTTTTCTCCAGATCTATTACCCAGAGATCTTATGTGTTTTCATGGTTTCCAGTTCTCATAGTAGTTGAATTCTTTTCTGAATGTTTTTCTCTTTATTTCTATTAGTTCTTTTGAGTTTTCTTCATATTCTCTTTATTAGATTTCTCATCTGCACCTCAATTTCAGTCAGTTGAAAATCAAATTCATTATTTACCATCCCAAACCTCTTCTTTCTGACTTGCCTTTCTGCACATAATCATCTTGAGTACAATCAGTTCTGCTATAACACTTATTTCAAAAAAGTGAATTTGTTCAAATGTGATTGCTATATTAAAGAAGATTTTCAACATTACTTGTAAAATATTGTACTTATTGTACAGCTTTTGGTATAGTAGGAGCTGTGGGCAGAAGAGGGGTAGGGTAGTCCAACTTTCCTGTCTCCTCCATCTTCAACCATGTTTCAGCTCACTGAAGGTCTGTCCTTTAGCTCAGCCAGTGGGAACCAGGGTACAATGCAAACAGAATGTATTTTTTAACCATTTAATATTTATAAGACCTCACTACTATTTTTATTAGGTTTTTATCTTTTTTTAATGTATCACTGATGAAATTTTTTGAGCATTGTGTCCCTAAACCAATTTTTTCCCTTTAGTTTTTAATTGCTTGATTTTGTTCAGTAATGTGCTTTTTGGAAATTGTAAGTTGTTACAGCATAACTGACTACATATGTTATGTAGTAGTCACTCTAAAACAAGAGAGTATCTTATTTGTGCTGCTTGCAGAATAATTCACACTTGCAAGAAAGTGGAGCAGAATTTTAGCTCATTTTATCTATCCAACTATAATTAATATTCATTTTTATTCACACATTCCCACAACAAATATAGCAAGCAACACCTACTCAAGAAGATTCAGCAGTTTGGCTAAGAAAGGAATGGGCTGGAAGATACACACCTTGAAGCCTCCCTTTCTTTTGTTTTAATGGAGATAGTAAAACTTCATTTTGTCCTCTCCAGCCTCCAAGCATTTGAGGATCCAGGATCATCTCTGGTCCACCAAGAAACATAAAAAGGACTTTTGTTGAAGAGTCAGCCATTCAAAAAGAACTAAATCAGGCTTCTCTTCATGCCAGTTTATTTAATCTGTGATTTGAGGGTCTTTTCCCTCTTCAAAAAAAGTTAGGCCTCCTGTTTGCTGATGCCTGAAATTCCTTTTCTAATAGGTTTTCATTCTCCAGTTAGAATTAAAGGGTTTAAATGGTAAATTCTTGATTCAAAACTCCCAGGTTTAGAGACTTGGGTTTCTTCTACTTCCTTTTTGTGTGACCTTTGACAGGTAATTTCAACTTCATTGGCCTTAGCTTCTTATCTAGGCAATTCTAGAATTGAATTATGTAATCTCCCTGGGCCCTTCTAGCTATAAATGTCAGGAACTTTGCCAGGGACATCCTCAAAATCAGCATTTAAATGTACCTTCAAGATACGTTATGTGTCAACATCCACCCAGAACCAGAGTTCACATTCCCCCACGGATATGTCTCTTCTACTAATCTAGCCCAGCTAACATGATATATTGGTTCAAAGGGAAATATATTTAATTAAACAGCATAGCAAAATAAGTGACAGGAATGTTCCCTCCCTATATGTATACACAGGAGTACAATCTTCTACAGATTTTCATACCAACAGTGTTAGAGTAACGCATACAAGGAAAATGTGTGGCCAGTATAATTCTTCTAGAATTACAGAAAATCAGAAAAATGAAATATCAAGATAAATTAATGAGGATCCCAATGCTTCTCACACTTGTCTTCCTGTGAAGCCATCAGAGGCCTCTGGTGATACTGTTGTTTCACAAACTAGCATCTCCACTGAGCTGCAGTCTAATGCTATCTTTTCTCCTGGCCTCTGCAATAAGCTATATTCCAAATTTCCTATTCTCTCTCTCTCTCTTTTTTTTTTTTAAAACCCTTAACTTCGTCTTGGAGTCAATTCTGTGTATTGGCTCCAAGGCAGAATAGTGGTAAGGGTAGGCAATGGGGGTCAAGTGACTTGCCCAGGGTCATACAGCTGGGAAGTGTCTGAGGCCACATTTGAATCTAGGACCTCTAGTCTCTAGGTCTGGCTCTCAATCCATTTAGATACCCAGCTGCTCCTCCCCCCCCCCCCCCCATTTTTTTTAAGGAAGGAGTTTTTAGCTCTTAAGCACACAACCTCAGGAGCTCTCTAGACCTTTAATGATTTAAACCCCAAAGCCATAGCTAGCTAGCCAGTAGAAACCTTCAGGATTAGGGCAAATTGTTCTTTTGAATTTAACTACTTTGCTGACACTTGGACTCTCTTTCTAAACTCTTATTTCAAGTCTGGTGAGAGAGTCCTTTTAACTCCCGTTATCTTCCTGGTGGCTAACCTAAATCCCTAAAAAGCTATCCCAGGAGAAACACTGAATGGAGCTGGATTGAGCAGGTACATCTAGTGACTTTTGCTCTACTTCCTTTATCTTGCCTCCTCCCCACTAAAGTACTGCCCTAAGGAATTTGTGACCTTTCTCCTACTTTCTTCCAGCCACTGGGAACCAAAATCTTGGTGCCCTCTACCTAGGTAACAACTCTTTCAATTCAAGGCATAAGAACCATTCAGACTGCAAGAATAAGTGAGGGTTCTATCTTGGTACACTGAAGTTGTGTTGTTGCCAAGTTTACATTTTGACATTTAATTCTCCCCGTTTGCTTTCAATTATACGTAGAAGTATTTTTTTATCCCTCACAGCGGGCTGTACCTTAGCACCCTCCCATGATCCTCCCCCACCTCAACCCTTATTTTGTCCCTGTATGATTCTCAAGACTCGCCTCCCGTAGGTAGGTCTGTCCCTGAGAAGAATCCGTGATGCTGAGTCTTCATTGAGTTGGAGGAAGAGGGTGGGCTGTAGCTGAGAATCATCCACAAGACGGAGCTCTCAACAAATCAGTGTCAGGAACCAAGTAGAGAGATACTGGGGTTGAAAAGGTCAAAGGCTAGAGTTGAAGGCTGAAGCAGAATTAGGGTGAAAATCAGAAATTATAAAAAAGACTAGGAGTTAAGATACTAATGGGGCAAGAGGCAGACTGCACGCTGTAGTAGTTTGGCAAGGAACTGGAAGCTGAGTTTCACAGAATCATCTGAATTTTTGCTATCTTTTTCTACATCTTAGCTCATTATCCCAAATCCCACTCATAGGGACATCTGGGTAGCTCAGTGGATTGAGAGTCACGCCTAGAGATGGGAGGTCCTAGGTTCAAATCTAGCCTCAGACACTTCCAAGCTATGTGACCCTGGGCAAGTCACTTGACCCCCATTGCCTACCCTTACCACTCTTCTGCCTAGGAACCAATACACAGAAGTTAAGGGTTTAAAAAAACAAACAAACAAAAAACAAAAAACAAATCCCACTCCTACTAATAGGTTCCACTTCAGAAAGTGAGTGGTTACCTTGATAATTGTTCAAGAGATTCCCCAAGTGTTCCTCCCAAGATCTATTAACCAGTTTATATCAATTAACCTTAAAAAAAAAAATCAACAAAGGGATGTTAACAGAAAATGTAGCAAGTACAGTAGAGAAAACTCCCCCTTACCCCCCCCACCCCCACCCCAATCACAACACACACACATACTCCAGAGAGCTCACTCTTCCCCTGGACAGAGTGGTTGCAAGTTGTAAAGAGTATAAAACATCACTTTCTCCCACACTTCAGCTTGTATACATTATGGTTCTTGAAGTCCTTTTTCCCCAATACACAGTATTGACTTCAAGATGGAAGGTGAGGGTTTCCCTTTTCCCATGAAGGGAATCTCTGACTAGCAGTTGCAGTCTGAATAATGGACCCTAAGGTAAATGCTAAATATTCTTTTGTCTTAGGTAGTCTTGCCCAAGATATCAGAGATCCTTTCTCTGGAAGACACTCCTGGGCGGGGACCTTCCTTTAGTATCCATTGTAGGTGGCTCCTTCCCTTACACCCTAGCCTCTGGCCATGATTCCTTTCCCAAGCTTGAGTGTATCCTGTCAGTATGATAATGTCAATCATGTTTCCCAGTCCCTGGATCTTCCCAGATGGTATATAGGTTCCCCAATTTCTTTTCTTTTTTTTTTTTTTTAAACCCTTACCTTCCGTCTTGGAGTCAATACTGTGTATTGGCTCCAAGGCAGAGGACTGGTAAGGGTAGGCAGTGGGAGTCAGGTGACTTGCCCAGGGTCACACAGCTGGGAAGTGTCTGAGGCCACATTTGAACCTAGGACTTCCCTTCTATAGGTCTGAGCTACCCAGCTGCCCCCCATTTCTTTTGTTCCTTGGAGTCCTCATCTAGTTCTGTGGCACTCCCAGGGGGCAGGGACCAGAGCAAGCAGAGTTCAATCCTGGGACTCTGCATAAGTTGTGTAGTGAGCAGTTCAGAGCAGGGGCCTACTCAGCCTGTTACCCCATTCCTTAATTAAAGAGTGGCTTTTCTGACTATTTAATAGTTCTGTGATTTTTCAAAGTCAACAGTTCTAAGGAAGAAAGAATGTATTTTGTGAAAATTTAAAGTCGATTAATATTTCTCCATAAAATTAAAGTAAAAATCATGCAGTAGGAAGTAAGAGAATAAATTCATGGCTGATTGATTTTAGGAACCCTATGGGAAAAGATGTTAAAAGAATCAATCAAGTAAATAAATTTTACAAAAGTATTTATAATCTAGGATTGATTCTACTTCAAGATATTTTGGTGACATATGTGTAATTTTGGTTTTAGTTATGTTCAAGGAATGAATGATGTACTTTCCCCTGTTTTACATGTGATAAAAAAATGAGGTGGAAACTTTTTGGTGTTTTTTTTTTGTCCTACATGGATTAAATGAATCTGAGTTTTTAAGTGGATATAGAACATGAAGATAAAATGAATTAGCTAAAGACTTGTTTAGATAGTGAATTTGGCAGTCATTTAAAAACTCAAGACTCGATATTGTTTTAATTTGGAATTTAACTTTTTAGATAGCCTTTAATTATGGGAAATAATATGAATTACTATGCTAGCTAGCTAGCTTTACTTCGTATCATTTGAAAATTTGATAGAGGCAATATGGAAGGGTAGATAGAAAGATGGCTTCAGAGTCAGTAAGACCCAGGTTAGGGGTCAGGTAGGTGGCTCAGCAGGTTGAGAACCAGTTCTAGAGAAGGGAGGTCCTGGGGTCAAATCTGACTTCAGACATTTCCTAGCTGTGTATCCTGGGCAAGTCACTTAACCCCCATTGCCTAGCCTTTACCCCACTTCTGCCTCGGAGCCTATACACAGTATTGATTTTAAGACAGAAGGTAAGGGTTTTGTTTTGCTTTGTTTTGTTTTAAAAGAAAGACCTGGGTTGAAGATCTCTCACTTACTAACTACATGACCTTAGGCAATACAGAAAGTGCCTCTCTAGGATTAGAAATTACAGAATTTTTATTGATCTGCATTGGTTGAGGAAGTTTACTCACTAAGGAATCTGCTTTGTAAAAGATTTTAGCAGGAACATCTAAGTAATCTCTATAAGTAACTTAAAACCAAAGATGCAAGAATGAAATAACAGATCTAGCTGAAAAAGAAAGAAAGAAAGAAAGAAAGAAAGAAAGAAAGAAAGAAAGAAAGAAAGAAAGAAAGAAAGAAAGAAAGAAAGAAAGAAAGGAAGGAAGAAAAAACTCCCTTATGACTCCATTTAAAGACATTAATCAATAATATACAAAAAGATCTCCAGAATGCCCAAATACAGAACTCAAATGAGTTTAACAGTTGTTAACCATTTAAAACCAGAGAGCACTAGTTATCCTGTTCCCCATAAAAACCAGCTACTTTGTTTATTTCCTTTAATGGAGAAAAAACAAACACAAGTGTGGAAGTTGGGATAGAGTCAAGCCCTGGGAGGAAGAGGAGTTTACAAGTTTTGTAGTATTCTAAGAAAGAAAGGAGGAGATCTCTGAGATTGAGTAATAGAGGAGAAACTCCTGCTTAGCAGCAAGAGATGTGTCAACAGCTTGGGATATAGACTAGGACAGTGATGGTGAACTTTTTAGAGATAGTGTCCCCCCAGAGGTCCAGACCCCCACCCCGACCCTCACCCCACACAGGACAGGGATTTCCATTGGACTGTTGGGCAGAGGGGGGAGTGGCCCCAGCATTCTGCTCCCCTTCAGCTATGTGCCACATTGTGAGCTTTACTTCCCTCCAACCTAGCTCCTCTCCAACCCCTCTACAGGAATCACCTTCTCCACAGACTCAACAGTCTGTGCCTCCCTGTCACACAGCATATAAGCCTCCCACACACACACCTTACCTCAGACAGGGGAGGGAGGAAGCACTCCCATTGGGCTATAGGGCAGAGGGGTAGGTGATGTCCTTAGGCTAGTGTGGAGAGGGGAAGGGGAACAGCCGCCCCAGCCTCCCTCTGGTTTTCTAGTAACTCTGGCAAACTCTGTGCTGCAGCAGTGGTGGATGGGCATATCTGCAGAGCAGTTTCTGCTTGTAGTGTGTGGCATGCATGCCGTAGGTTCACCACCATGGGACTAGGATATAACTTTGATAATGTGGAAGAAGACAGCCTTGATATTATCTGCAGAAACTCGGGGGCTGTTCAGGACTGGTCTAAACTGTTCTTATGTAGGAATATTTGCAGGGTTATTTTCAGGGCAGCCATCATTGTTTTATCAGGTTCATCTTGATGTTTCTCATCAGGATCTAGAAACCAAGGCGATTCTGAACAACACAGAGCCATAGAAACAGTATCACTTTGATGTTTCTCCGTTTTGACCAAGAGATCCTGGAAAGGACCCAGGATGGCCAAAGAGGAACAACTTGGTGGGCATAATTTTTAGTCACAATCTGTTGTGAGTATCTCAACATAATATCTGCAAAAATATTAAGAAACAGAAGTATTCAGTATATAGATATGATGAAACAAAAAGCCAAAGTAATACAATAATGAATATCACCATTAACTAACATCAAGTCTCTTTGCATTTTAGTAGCCTATCCTCAAAGTCAACAAATTTCATCTTAGATATCAGATATCCTATGTGGTTGTTTGAACTATATAACATCTTCTCTCCATCTCTTCTCTAATAGGTCTTGCTTTTTTGTTTCTAAGTTACTTATAGAGATTCCTTTGATATTCCTGCTAAAGTCTTTTAAAAGCAGATCTTAAGGGGGCAGCTAGGTAACTCAGTCTGATTGAAAGCCAGGCTTAGAGACTGGAGGTCTTGGGTTCAAATCTGACCTTAGATATTTCCTGGCTGTGTGACTGGAGAAGTCACAATTCCTAGCCCTTACCACTTATCTGCCTTGGAATGAATATACAATATTGATTCTAAGACAGAAGGTAAGGGCTAAAAAATAAATAAAATGAAATAATTTAAAACGAATTAGTGCCAAGCTCTGTACTAGCTACAAAGGATACAAAGTAAAAAAAATAAAATAAAATATTACATAAACATCATATGCATTTTGAAAGAATGAGATATTTCAGAGCCTTATCTTATATATGACTATGTAAGTATTAACAGACAGATAAGTCCAAATACTAATTGACTTTAGTTATTGGGGATATAGAATACCTACAAATTCAGATTGATGACAAGTAATATCTTGCATATTTGCTTTATGCTCCTATCTTTTTCTATTGACCATATGCTCTGATTATAGAAATCTGCTACAAAAGGAAAAAAGCAGGGACATGATTAAAACAGTTTATACCAAGATAAAGAATCTCTACTTCTATTTCAATTCAGATAAGAATCATAGTTGACAGTCAAACAGTAATATTCCAACTCATAGCCATCCTCAGGGATAATCAGGTGGGAAACATTCCTATTCAAAAGGAAATAAACACAATGGAGAAACTGAATCCAATCAGATCTTACATTTTATGGCATTTCTCTTGAATGGTGAAATACTGACTTAATGATCCATCAGATAACTATTCCTGAGTTCAAAACTCAAAATGATATCAGTTACAATCCCAAAGATTTTTACCTTAAATGACAAATTTTACTAACCACAGCTTAGGGCTGAATACAATTAATTTTACTCTCATGGAGTTGCAATAAAAGTTTACCAGGATTCAACACATAGAAAAGATTTCATTGGATTCTCTTCTCTTCTTAAGTTATAAAGTTATCCAGGCACAAAGATCAAACATTAGAAATAATTTCTATGTTTTAAACAAACTTGTAAATTTTTGGTAATCCAGTTTCATTGTTTAGAAATTTCATAACTCAAGCAAACTCTTTTCACAGAGATAATAAGAGTTAGGAGAAAAGGACCTACCTGTACAAGAATATTTTTAGTAGCTTTTTTTGTAGTGGCATAGAATTAAAAACTGAGGAGGTGCCCACCAATTGAACAATAGCTAAACAAGCTATAGTATATAATTGTAATGGAAACCTACTGTGCTACAAGAAATGATGAACAGGATAAGTTTAGAAAAACCTGGAAATAGTTATACAAATGGATGCAAAGTGACAGAACAGTACATATGGTAACAAATATTTTATTATGATCAACTGTGAAAGAATAAATTATTATCAGTGAAACAATGTCCTAAGATAAGTGCAAGAGACACATGTTAAAAAAAAATGCTACCTACAGCCAAAGAAAGAACTGTTGGAGTCTAATTGCACCTCAAAGCATGCCATTTTTCACTTCATTTCCCTCATGAGTTTTTTATTGTTTATGTGATATGTATCTTCAGTCATGATATGGGGAATATGGAAATACATCTTGCACAAAAACACTGATATAACTATATCAGACTGTTTATTGCCTCAGGGAGGAGTGAAAGGGAGGGAGGGCAAGAATATGAATCACAAAATGTCAGAAAACAATTGTTAAAATTTGTTTCAATATGTAATTAAAAAAATAAAATTTAATTCTAAAAAGTTTTTAAAAAAACCTCAGCTGAACAAATCACAAAATGGAAAGGAATCTCATGTAGTTTGCTGCAAAGTTTCCAATTTCTTTAAAACTTACCATTGCCACTACCAACTCAGTCTTTCTATAATTAGTGACGTCTAGATGTTTAACCATAAATCTGCCATTCTGGGCTCTTCTGAGTATTGGGAGATGGGGAAACACTCTTAATTTAAAACTAAGCAAATTAACATTAGCCCCAAATTTATTATTAGCATTATAAAACATTCAAATCTTTTGTCTTCAAACTCACTGTTCTCATTGTTAAAGCAAATAGATTACAATTTTCTTCCAGCCTTCATTCCTACTTGCTTAGAACTTCTATATTCATTCCCCATAGCCTCTCATTTCTTCCTTTGGACCATATTAAGGCTCTTTCACATGCCTAGTGTCTTTCACATTCAGAACCAACATGCTCTGGATTTTCTCCTACTTGCTTTCATCATTATATCTCAAATAATTTTCACTTCACCAAGTATTATTTTCCTTTTTAAATTATGCCCAGTTGAATGATTCCAAGAGTTCAATATCAAGGCATAGATCTCTAAAAACTTAAGAAATTAAACAGTAAGAAAAGTACTATCATTTACATTTCCAAATAAATAATTTACATCATTCTTTCAGCATTTAAAGCTGGAACAGTGTAATTAAAAATGCAAAAGAATACAGATTCTAAAGAGAAAATTTACCATTTAAACACTAGACCCAATACGGAGGCATATAAATTTGTCAGGTATTAATTGTACAAATTGGTAAATTGAGGTAACTTCTCATAAGATCACAAAATCAACAAAATTCCTGATTTATGTATTTTGTACCAATCACATTGAAAACTTCAGGCAGAATTATCCAGTATGAGACTTTTACATCCAATCAATGAGATAAAAAGGCAAATATGCGATGCTTGGGGCAGCTGGGTAGCTCAGTGGATTGAGAGCCAGGCCTAGAGACAGGAGGTCCTAGGTTCAAATCCGACCTCAGACACTTCCCAGCTGTGTGACCCTGGGCAAGTCACTTGACCCTCATTGCCTACCCTTACCACTCTTCCACCTATAAGTCAATACACAGAAGTTAAGGGTTTAAAAAATTAAAAAAAAAATATGCGATGCTTATCACATCCCAGGTTCTGTTAAACAATTTACAACCACAATTTAAGAGCATATTCAACTTTAGTTCAAATCTGATTTTCTTAAATACTAATAACACTTTTAACTAACCGATAAATCTCCAACCTTCAGTTTACTCATTTCCTTCTTTATATGAGCATATAATGTTGTTGAGAAAAATTTTCTTTACTAAAACTTTTAAAGCTTTCATTCTAAAACTGTGATATCAACTATTGCTTTTGAATCACTGCCTGTTCCACAATTCACTATGAGATGGAAGCACCAAAAATTCTTTAAGATGCTTTTTTGCAAATGTAAAAAAATCCTTTAAAGAAATTACATCTTGGAAATTATTCATGGAAATAGCACAAAGAATTTCCCCAAATAACTGTCATGGGAAGTTTCAGTTGTTTACTTATATGAACTTCTCTCTTTTGTGGGAGTGGGCAAAAAAAAGAACTCTTAAGAATTAAAATACATAATAATCATATAATTCATAGTAAAATTTCAAGACACATCCAAAATGATTTCTACTTTACTTCAAGTTTGGAAAGCATCCAATTAAGTGTCCTAAAAACAGCTTTTTACCTTGAATTTTAAACCCCAATTTACACCAGTTTTTCTTGAAATGTAAGCTGTATTTCTGCCAACTTTGCTCCCCATCCAGAAGAATGGCTTTACTTTCTTGGCTGTTGAAACAATAACTCCATCATTCTGAGGGGTGCCCTTTATTTCTTCTGTTACATTTATTTCTCTTAATTTAAAGGTTAAGGAATATCAACTCAAAACTCACTATATAATTGCTCCAATTGTGTAAGAATCATTTAAAGCACAATATGGAAGTTCCCAGTTTCACAGCTTCTAATTAATGATACCATAAGTTCTTTTTATCCCCTTATCTTGCTCTCTCTTTTTCTCAAAATATTCTGTGTTTAAGAATGCCGGGAGTAAAGCAGAAAAAGTTCTAAAAAACATAGATCACTTTGTGTGCACAATTATTTGAAAAGAGACAGATGAAACACAGATATGTAGGCAACAAAACAGTTAACAGCCTCTCTAATTTACTACTTCTGCCATTTGGCTGTTTCCATAAGCTGGAATGAACTCAGACAGACACATAGTACAGATAGGAAAAGGCAGATTTTTTTTTTTAAGACCCAATTTAACTGGATTTTAGAGCTGGCTTTGTTTAAACAATTAATTTCATCCTGATCAAAGACTCCATTCCCCCTTCTTGTGGCTAATAGTCACAGAGGTTATTTTTATTGTCCATTATTAAACCCTAAATCCTTATGCAGAAATAATGGACAATTCTCTTACCTACTGACACTTCCTACTGAAAATCTCCCCAGGGTCCATAAACCAAAAGCATATGCCTTGCCACCATGTTCCTTTGGTGGCTCTTCCTTCGTAACCAGATTTCCCATAATCCAAGGGGAATAACCAAACCAGAGGCACCTTTAGCCTGAAGCCAAAGGTGTCTCAGGAAGAGAGACGCTAGTCTCATCAATTGTAGCATCACCTATGCAACATCAGGAACAGTTGTACTGTTCCCTTGAAAAACCAGAAAGCCACAGAAAACCAGAAAGTGTGTCTAGCAATTTTGTTTATTTCCTTTAAGAGAAAAAAAAATCACTAGTGTGGAAATTGGGGTAGAACGAAGCCTGAGAAGGAGGAGGAAGTTATAGGTTTTATAGTATTTTTAGAAAGAGAGGAGGGGATCTCTGAGATTGGGCAACAGGGGAGAAACTCCTGCTTGGCAACAGGGGATGTTTCTCAACAACTTGGAATGTAGATTAGGATATAACTTTGATAACATGGAAGAAAATAGCCTTGGTGTTATCTGCAGCAACTCAAGGACTGTTAAGGACTGGTCTGAACTGTTACTTGTGCAGGAATATTTGCAGAATTACTTCTAGGATATACATCATTGTTTTTATCAGGTTAATCCTGTTGTTTCTCATCTAGATCTAGAAATCTGGACGATTCTAAATAACACAAACCTATTAGAAACAATACCACCTTGATGCAGTGGTCCATTTCTTTATCATAACCACAAGCTTAAAAAAAATTTCCTTTGGAAAACAAGATATATTCATTAGGTTCAACTAGTCTTGAATCTATATAACTATATAGTTTTCCAGGCCACAAGGATATCATGAAAGGCTTCATTAATTACCTTACTAAAATCCATTTATGACGTGTTTATAATATTTCTTTGAGCTACCCTGTCAAAAACAGAAAATAGTTTAGTCTAATATGGCCCTTCCCTGATGAACCTATGCCAGTCCTTAATGATTGCGACTCCCCCCACCAAAAATACTAATAAAATTTCTCTTTAATATGTTCTAGAATTTTTTAATAATCATAATGAAGTTTGCTTTCTTATAATCTGAAAAAACTATCTTCTTTCCTTCTCTGAAAATTAGAACAATATTTTCCCATTTCCTGCAGCACTATCTCTATTCTAAGTGATTTTTCGAAATCATCAATAGAAGTTCAACAATCACATTTGCCAGTTTTCTAGTACCTTTGAATGCAGTTTCTCCTAGGCCATGTGACTTGAACTTACTAAGAGAAGCTGGGCATTCTCCTACTAGTTCCTCAGAGATTATCATTTTTAATTTCATATTAACCATTTTCGTACTGTATTTTCCAGCCTAAAGAGTACACAATTATGTACAAATGACATATGCAGGATAAATTGGAGATGGGAGTCTATCTCAGAGGGAAGAAGCTACTATTAAAGGGATTCTGGGAAAGTGTTCTTGCAGAAGGTAGGAATTTAGCTGAGTCTTGAAAGAAGTCAGGGGATGGACATAAAAGGGGAGCACATTCCAGGCATGGAGGACATCGAATGACAATGCACAGAGGAGGGAGATGGTGTTTCTTGTGAGAGAAACAACAAAGAGGTTAGTATAACTGAATCACATTATATGTATTTAAGAAGTAAAATGTAAGAAGACTGGAAAGGTAGGAAGGGACCATGTTAGGAAAAAAACGCTAAACAGAGACTTTTCTATTTCATACTAGAAGCATTAGGGAACCACTGGAATTCATTGAAAAGGGGAGTAACATGATTAAATTTGCTTTTAAAGCAGATTTCTGTGATATTGAAAGGAATAGCATGGCAAGTGGTTAATTGTGGGCTTTGAATGAACCACAGTGACTCCAACTCAATTCTTGAGCTAGCTCAGTTTCCTTTCTCCCACCCCACCCCCCTTTTTAAAAAATTAAAACCCTTACCTTCCATCTTGGAGTCAATATTGTGTATTGGTTCCAAGGCAGAAGAGTGGTAAGGGTAGGCAGTGGGAGTCAAGTGATTTGCCCAGGATCACACAGCTAGGAAGTGTCTGAGGCCAGATTTGAACCTAGGACCTTCAGTTTCTTTTCTATTAAATTATTGGTCTAGTCCAACTTCTGTCTTGTTAGAGAACTTTATTCAGTTGTTGGAACTGAGAGAAAACTTTATTGTATTGTTCGAACCTAGCCCTTTGTGGCTGGGAAGCTGGACCACCTATACCCGCTGTTTAGAGATCCTGAACTAAGGACCTAGGTTACCAAAGGATCTAGGTTGACCAAAAACCCAGTCAGACCCAAAGACTGATGCAAGGAATTTTCTCACAGTTTTATATCTCAAGCACCTATAACTTTTATTTGAAAACTGGCCTTATACCAATCAATCAGTTATTGTTTCCATGGTCCTTTCATTGTTCACAGACACTCTTTTTCTGATTTCAGGGAATTCCATCTGTTTATTCTCCTCTTCCCAACTTGGAAAGTTCCTAATCTTTCCTCCTCTTAGAAATCAAATTACCTAATTTTGTATCTGGTTTAATTGTTTTCTCTTAATTTGTCTTATTCATCTAATTGTTTTTTTTTTTAAACCCTTAACTTCTGTGTATTGGCTCCTTGGTGGAAGAGTGGTCAGGGTGGGCCATGGGGGTCAAGTGACTTGCCCAGGGTCACACAGCTGGGAAGTGTGTGAGGCCGGATTTGAACCTAGGACCTCCCGTCTCTAGGCCTGGCTCTCAATCCACTGAGCTATCCAGCTGACCCCCCCCCCATCTAATTGTTTTTAATGTATAAAAATCTTCCTCTTCCTATATTCAAGGTTCAATGCCAAAACTGAGGAGGGCTACTAGTCCTGATTTGTTGAGCAATTGACATGCATTGCTTAATAAATTGATATGCTCAGAAGCTTTAACCTTTGTTTTCTCCATCATTTCATCTTTAACCTGACACACTAGCTGGCTGGAGGATGAAATGGGAAGGGACCAGAAGCAGGGAGACCAACCGGAAAGCTTTTGTAATGGTTCAGGTTTAGATGATGATGACATGCACTAGAGAGGTGACAGTATCAGAGGATAGAAAATGACATATATGAAAGATGTTGTAAAAGTAGAATTTTGACTTGGCAACACATTAGATGTGAGTAGAAAGAGGAAGAGTTGAGAATGACAATTCAGTTATAAGCATGTATGACTGGGAGGATGAGAGTACTCTTTTTTTTTAATTTAAATTTTAAAATTAAAAAAAATTTTAATTTGAGTATTTTCCCATAGTTATATGTTTCATGTTCTTTCCCTCTCCCCTGAGCCCCCTATCCCCCCCTTAGCCAACACACAATTCCACTGGGTTTTACATGTATCATTGATAAAGACCTAATTCTATATTATTGATAGTTGGACTAGAGTTATCATTTAGTGTCTACATCCCCAATAATGTCCCCATCAGCCCATGAGTTCAAGCAGTTGTTTTTCTTCTGTGTTTCTCCTCCCACAGTTCTTCCTCTGAATGTGGCTAGTTTTCTTTCTCATAAGTCCCTCAGCCTTGCTCTGGGATGATAGTACTCTTAAAAGTAATAGGGAAGTTAGGAAGAGGGGAGGGTTTAGAGGAAAAGATAATAAGTTCAGTTTTGTACATGTGGCATGTAAGATGTTTAAGGGCATCTAGTTCTATTTGTTGAATAAGCTGGAAATATTTAGCTGAAAAATTTAGCAGTAGAAAGGTTAAGGCTGGGCAAATAAATCTGAGCATCATCTCCACTGAGATGATAATTTAGTCCATGAAAACTGATGAGATCATCAAGCAAAATAGTATAGTGAGAAAAGAGAAAAGGGCTGGGAGAAAGCCTTTGGAAACACCCATAATTAATGGGTGAGACCTGGATATGTATCCAGATTGAGGAGTGGTCAGACAAGTAGGAGAAGTACTCCCTTTATTGCTAAAACCAATATATTTTTCTCCATCTTTATTAATCTTTATTTTTCTGTAGTAATGACTATACCATCATCTTGGATATGCTTTTCTTCCTGTGTTTTTGTGACACTTCTTCAGCCTCATTTTCTCCTCCTACTTGTCAGACTACTTTTTCAGTCGCCTTAGTAGGATCCTCATTGATGTCTCATGGCCTCTGTGTGGGAGTTCTCCTGGGGCTTTGACATTTTCTTTCTCTAAGCTCTATTGATGATATCATCAGTGTCTAGGGTTTCAACTTCTCTATGTAGATAAATCCCAGAAACACATATTAATCAATCCACAAGAATTTATTAAGCAACAACTAAGTATTAAAAGGCTGTTCTAGTCACTCGGGCAATAGAGATGGAATAACGTCTGCCATTTTGAAACATACATTGTCTCTGGGGAAAGCACACACACACATATAAGAACATACAAAATAGAAACAAAGTAGAGAAATGGGTAGGTGGTTTGGTATATAAAATGATGCTCTTAGAGTCAGGAAGACTTGGATTCGAATCATGCCCCCATAGTAGCTGTGTGACACTGATTAAGAAATTCCCTTAACCTCTTTAAGTGTGGATAACAACTCAACTATATCACTGATTTGTTGTAAAAGTCAAATGAGATAATATATTTAAAGCATTTTGTAAAACTTTAAGTAGAATATGAATGTTATCTATTAATATTAAATGCAAAGTAGTTTTGGCAAGATCTGTTGGGGTAGACTAGAAGCTTGGGAGATCAGAAAAGACCTCCTGTAGGATTTGGTACTTGAAGTTGAGAGAAACTAAGGATACTAAGAGGAAGAGGTAGGAAGGGAGTGCTTTTTTAGGCATGCCCAATAAACTGGGCAAAGACATGGAGATAGGAGACGGAATGTATATATAAGGATTAGCAAGGGATGGTTGGGTTGGAATATAGAGGGTATGAAAGGGAGTAATATTCATATGTATCTTCTCTTCTAAAATTCCATTCCTGTTTCTTCAAATGTTCATTGTAATTCTCCACTTAGATGTCCCTTGAGCATCCAGATTGTAATACATCCAAAATCAGCTCTAGATGTTTCCCTTTAAATTCACGACTCCTCCTAACATCCGTATTTCTGTCCTGGGCACCGTCATCTTTCCAGTCATCCAGGCTCCTCACCTGAAAGTCATTCTTTACTTCACTTTCACTTACTCCCCTATAGCCATTCAGGTGCCCAAACTTGTAGGTTCTATCTCTAAAGCATCTCTCAGGTCTGCTCCTATATATTCTTGTCCCTATCACTTTTTACTATAACATTGCAATAGCTTCCTAATAGTTCTCCTTGCCTTGGGTCTTTCCTCTTTCTAATCCATCCTCCATCCTGCTTCCAAAGTGATATTCTTAATATACAGGTCTAACCAGGTCACCATCTGATTTCCCCTTAACTAGTCTCCAATGGCTGCCTATTGCATTTGGGATAAAATACAAATTACTCCAGCATTTAAAACTCTTCATAATCTGACTGAAAGGTAACTTTGTAAACTGGTTTTTTATGATTATTCTTCCTCTCCTCCCCTAAGGCCTCCACATTCCAGGCCAACTGGCCTTCTTGCATTTTTCCTTATCCATAACATTCCATTTACTATCTCTGCCTTTACATAGACTTGGAATGCTCTCTCTCAATGACCTCTGCCTCTTATATCCTCCCTTCAAGGCTTTAATTAACTACCACCTCCTACAAAAGCCTTTTCTGATTCCCCTCATTCTACCACCTACCTCCTGCCCTAACAATTTCCTTTGTATTTATTTTTTATATATTTTGAGCTTACTTATCCATGTACATGTTGTCAGTTCCCTCTCCCCCAATAGAATATAAACTTCTTGATAATAACAGTAATAATAATGATAGAAACAATAGATAATATTTATATAGCACTTTAAGATTTACAAAGCATTTTACAAATATCTCATTCAATCCTCCCAACAACCCGGTAAAGTAGGTACTATCCTCATTTTGTAGTTGAGGAAATGGAGGCATGGAAACAACAAAGAAATATTGGTAAATTTTAGAGCTGTCAAAGAAGAAATCCACAAAAATTTAGAAAATTTAAAACAAAGGAAATAAATTTGGTCCAAGATAGTAGATTCTTGAAAAAAAGAGAATTATTTAATTAATAAAGATACAGAGGCCAAAGTAAAATTAATTGCACAAAATCAAAAGACAACAAGATTGAAGAATACCTGTGAGTTCTATAAAGCCAGAATACCATCCTTGAAGATAGACTCAAATAATAATCTAAGGGGGGCAGCTAGGTGGTTTAGTGGATTGGGAGCCAGGCTTAGAGATGAGAAGTCCTGGGCTCAAATGTGACCTTAGACATTTCCTAGTTGTGTGACCTTGGACAAGTCACTTAAACCCCAGTTGTCTAGTCTTTACCAATCTTTTGTCTTGGAACTAATATACAGTACTGATTCTGACCATAGGAAAGTTTTTTTTTTTTTTAAAGATAATCTAAGGATTGTAGATATTCCAGGGGAAAAAAATTATTTAAAAAACCTAAATACTGTACTTTTGGAAAACAAAATTGTCCAGAAATGTTAAAAGCAAACGAATAGTATAGGTTGTCAGACCACACACACCAACATGAAGGAACCTTAAGTTTAACTCACCAAACTAATCTGTAATATATAAAACTGATGATAGAACTCCCCTAATTAAAAAAAATATTAAGAGAGAAAATAAATAATAAATACTACTAAATAAAACTCAAATTCTTTTGCCTCACATTTAAGGAACTCTATATCCTAGTACTATTCTACCCCTTTATAACCTTATCTCAAAATATTCCTTTTCCATGTATTTTAAAGTCTAGCCAAGAGGGAGGAAGAGTCAGAAGAAGGGAGAAAATTTAGAACTCAAAATTAAAAAAAAATACTAAAAAAGTAGTTTTTACATGTAATTGGGAAAAAATAAAATACTGTAAAAAAATGAAAAAAGACCCTAAATTTAGTGAGCTTTAAAATGTTGGGAGGGGGTGTGCGCAGCTGGGTGGCTTAATGAATTGAGAGCCAGGCCTAGAGGTCTGGGTTCAAATTTGACCTCAGACATTTCTTAACTGTGTGACCCTGGGCAAGACACTTAACCCCCATTATCTATCTATCATTCTACTGCCTTGAAATACAAGTATTGATTCTAAGACAAAAGGTAAGGGTTGAAAAAAATAAAATAAAAAAGTTTGAAATTTTTTCTCTCCTAAAATACTATTAAAGAAAAGACAAAGTATTCAGATAAAAATAAATAAATCAATAATGTCCAGCGAAACTAAACAATTCACCATCCCTGGAACACACTGCACTTTTTCACCTTTATGCTTTTATTCTGCATGCTTGGAATGTTTCCTCTCTTCTTTTTCTCTCATCCTTTAAAATTCAGCTTGAATATCTCCTCCCATGAAGTCCTTGCCAACACAGTTATCATTGTTCAGTCACTTTTTGACCCTATGGACCATCGCACTCTAAAACTGGGCAAGGGGCTTTCTTGTCAAAGTTACTGGAGTGATTTGCCATTTGCTTCTCCAGTGGATTAAGCAAACAGAGTTTAAATGATTTACTCAGGGTCACATAGCTAATTAAGTGTCTGGGACCACATTCGAATTCAGATATTCCTGACCCCAGGCCCAGCTCTCTATCCACTGAACTACCTAGGTTCCTTGCTATCCTACCTAGGTAGTGATTCTTCTTTTCAGATTTCATACACAACTTAAAAAAAATAGCAAAACAACTTTTTATAATATATACTCTGTAGATTTTCTTCTATAATATTTTTCTATATGCCATATCTCCTGAATGAAGCATAAACATTAGATTGCAAAGATTGGAGCTTTTTAGAGAATTCTTTCTTTCTCTCCTCTCTCTCTCTCTCTCTTTTTTTAAACTCTTACCTTCCATCTTAGAATCAATACTGTGTATTGGTTCTAAGGCAGAAGAGTGGTAAGGGCTAGGCAATTGGGGTCAAGTGAGTTGCCCAGGGTCACACAGCTAGGAAGTATCTGAGGTCACATTTGAACCCAGGACCTCTCATCTCTAGGCCTAACTCTCAATCCCTTGAGCCACCCAGCTGCCCCCTTGTCTCCTTTCCATACCTCCTTATCTGATATCTTAGGAAGTATCTCCATTCCTACTTTTCTTTCAACTTCTGGTAACAAAGTGTTAAACAATATAATGTTCTACTGAAAGATTTTTTTTTAATTTGTAAAACTATTACTTCATTGAAAGATTTTCATTAAAGATGCCATTATGCATTCTAGTGAAAAGGACATACAACTATTTATTTGGAATAAAGTTCTAAATAGATTCTCCTCCAAGGCTGACCAATCATAGAGAACTAGTCTAACTCTTTTGTTACTTCTATTTCTCCATTTCTAAAAAAGAGTATATGGTATATTTATATATGCTATGTAAAAGTTATTTGAAAGAATAAACATATGTATAGGAACACACATATATATTATTATATTAATAACATTAATATATATAATTATATATAATGTGTATATTTGTGATATACACCTACATAGAGAGATACTATTCAACATATTGTTTTAGACAGAATCTCAAGAACTACTTGCTGATAAATGATCAATGGATAATCATCAGTGATAGAAATAATGACTATAAGCATAAAAATTATATTCTAATATTTTCTGAGGATCCCCCTCCCTCACTTCACTCTAAGCTTAACTCACTCTCCATTTTTCTGCCTCTTCTATCACAACCTTGCCCTTCCCCACTTCCAACTTTCCTTTATGTGTTATCTTCCTCTAATATTCCATTATTTCAGTAGTGTTTGACTCTTCATGATTCCATTTGGGATTTCTTTCTCAAAAATACTGGAATGTTTTGCCATGTTCTCCTCCAGCTCATTTTACAGATGAGGAAACGGAGGCAAGTAGAGTTAAGTGACTTGCCCAAGGTCACACAGCTAGAAAGTGTCTGAGGACAGATTTGAACTCCGAAGACTCTTATGAACTGTGTCACCTTTCAGTCTCAGTTGCCTTCCCCTATCAGAATATAAATTTCCCAAGGGAAAGGCAGTCTGGCTTCCTTCTAATTGTATTCCCAGGGCTTAGCATAGTGCCTTGCATAGGCATAGTAAGTATTTTGTAAATAATCTTTCCCTCTATCTCCTTCTCAGTCTGGCCCCTTCTGTGCTTGCATCTGCCTTGCTCTGTCCTATCTCCCTCCCTCTCTCACTATCTCATTTCTCTCCTTTCCCTCTCCACCCACCTCTCTCTCCTTTTTTCTCTTCCTTTCCCTTTCCCAACTATCTATCTTTTTCTTCTTGCCACTCAGAACTGACTATCCCTTGAGTATGCAAAATACTAGGCTACCTTCAAAGGAAGAAAAACTGAGAAGTGATTAATCCTCTTTTCTTGTTACTACAAAAAGGAAAATTGCACAGTGATCTTGGGCTTCCCCATTTACTTACCTTTACACGCCTCCAAGTTTCTCCAATTTTCATTGTTTTTTCCCCTTCACTTTAGATTATGAAAAATTGATGTATTTATTTTCCCAACTCTGACAATTTTATTGGATTTTTCTCATAATGTTGTGCCACTTCTTTACCATAAAAAGCCTTTATGTTTAAGACTTGCTTTAAATGCAGCAATACTATTTTAAGAACATAGCCCTGCTGTGACAGGTTTTTCTCTCTATGTGTATGTTTATTGCTAAGAGTATTTGCATGAAAATAGAATCTTCATTTCTCCAAATTCCTCTGTTCTTCCTTTTTTTATTTCTAACCTTTATAGAGGCATTTATTACTCTGTGACTCAGATGAAAGGCAATAAATGCTTATGACAAGATAACTCCCTGCTTATAATCCTTACCTAAGGGGGAGAGGTAAGGTGGAATAGTTGCTATGCATTTGCTTTCCTTAGGAAGCTGGTAAGATTTATAAAAACCACCTTTCTTCAATAAAATACTTAATCTACGGCCTCTGTGGAATCCCCCTGAACATGTGTTTCTATTTCTTTAGAGCCAGATGAGGGAAAGAATCAGGCCAGTCTCTTGCTACAGTGAAGCGTTGTTTCCCTCTTTGGGCTGAAACTGTGTCTTGGAGAGAACTGTTTTTGATCTCCAGGCTATATATCCAAGTCATACGCTTAATGGCTAGGCCATTAAACTAAACAGGATGATAAAGCTAGAATTCCTAGGGTTCAGACAGGGAAAAAGATAATCTTGTTCTTAAATAGGTCTAGCAATGTCCTCTACACCTATTTTCTAAGTCCTTTGTCGCGAATCATTCTCAACTTGCTTTTTTTATGCTTTTGAAAATCTCTCTTATTTATCTTGATCTGCACCATATAGTTTCCTTTCCTTTGAGTCAGGGATGTTTAGGAGTGGATAACCATAATTTCAGAATTTCATCTACTAATTTCAATTCTCCTCATCACAGTAATGTAACAATGAATAAAACCGGAATATGCTAGTAGCTATTGTGTAGTGGACTCTTCCTTTTTTCCCCCAGATGGTCTCACACAGGAGTCATTTGGGTCATTGCCAATATCTTCTGATTATTATTTGAAAAGTACCAGTCTTCATACAGCAGGGGATCTAAGTTGCAGACCGTTTCCATTGTTCAGCTTTTCTAACTCAAATTCATGCTGTTTTTGGGATAACTTGTCTTTTTTGCCTCTCTGCTAATATTATACTCCCTTTTCCCTTTCCTTAAAAGACTCAGCATTTTTTTTTGTATTGTCTTTGTCCAAGTTGGCCCCAGATTGTGAATAGACGCTATGTCATATTTTCCTTTGTACAGTTGGAGCAATTAGACATATTATTGTATCCCTTATTATTTTAATTATATAGACTCTATGAGTGAGGTGGGTGAGGGAGGATGGGTATTTGTGTTCCAGTGACTAATATGCAGCTAGATAATCTGTAGGAAAAAAAGCATTCAGCCCCTTACATGAAAGATAGTCTCATGTCATGAAGAACCCAGGCCCTTGGAGGATTTTCTCACTCTTGGCTTATGGTTGATCTAGAAAAACTTGGGGAAAATGTATTTCATGGCACTCCCAAATATATTGAAATCAAATTTGTGCTTGCAGGTCACAAAAGGCTATTTATTGTTTTGTTTTCTAAAGATGGAAACAAAATAGGAACACTAGATAGTTAGAGAGACAGACAGATAGTTAATCACTGATGTCCCAGGTGCTGTGATAACTTCTGGAGATAAAATGATGATAAATAAGACAAATAGTCCCTGTCCTTTGGAGTTGTTCTGGAGTAAATGAAGTGTGGGCCGCAAGGTGAGAGGATCAAGATAAAGAAACAGATCACAACCCAGGGTAGTTCCAGAGTCAGTGTCCAAGATTTTACATTAGTTTCAAAGATGTATATAAATGTAATCTTGAATATGAGGGATACTCTGGAAGAAACACTTCCCCTATAAATCTTGTCTTTTTTCCTGCTATTAAAAACATTTTTTTTAAAACCTTTACCTTCCATCTCAGAATCAATACTGTGTGTTGATTCCAAGGCAGAAGAGAGGTAAGGGCTAGGCAATGGGGGTTAAATGACTTGCCCAGGGTCACACAACTAGGAAGTGTCTAAGACCATATTTGAACCCAGAACTTCTTGCCAGGCTCTCAATCCACTGAGCCACCTAGTTGCTCCTTTCAGATTTTCAAGTCAGATTTTGCCCATTCTCTATGGTGACCTTTAATCTGTTAATATTATCTCTTCAGTATAAGGTGAGGCAAGAATAAGAGTCACCACAGTTGTTCTCATTTCCTCTGAGAGAAATATTATATATATATATACATATACATATATATACCTCTGTATTGCAAAATAATTGATTTCCTTTATAATTCTAAGTATTTTATGCATTTAAAAACATTATTCTGATATAGGTTCCCCTGGACAACCTCCATAGACCATCCAAAGAGATTTATGATACCAAAAAAGTAAAGAACTCCTGCTGTAGGTCCTTCTTCCTTTGGTATTTACCTGCCAGCCCAACACATCAGCCTACTTATCCTTTGGAGAGTATTCAGGAATATGGAGCACATAATATAGTTTGATGGGTAAGGAAAATTGTCAGATGGAGCACAAAATGAAGGAGAATAAATATTATATTTATTTATTATAAAGTGGAATCCTATGGGGATGATTGGATGATGTAGCAGATAGTAGAAAAGAATGACATGGGAAGGAAGGATGGAAGAACATCTAGGAGATGATGGGACCTTAGGACAAAGCTCTGTTGGCCAAATGCTAGTTATAGCTCTACCCTTGAGGCAGACACAGTATATTCAAAATGGAAAGGGAAAGGGAAAGGACAAATATCCCAATATTTACTAATCACATATTAGATTTAAAATCAAACTCAAATTTAAAAAAAATATTGAATATTTAGGTATTTGTTGGTATAATACTCACTACCCTGGCCCCCACTGCCTTTGACCTTGAGGCTCAGGTAACTTGTTTCTCAGGGCTTCCCTGCTAGACTGACTAGCTTCAACATCCTACCTGGAATCCTGGTTCCAGGGTCACCATGACTTGAACCCTTGGTTAGCTGGGGATCACCATTGGTACTTGGAACTGAGGACAGATGATGCAGAACAGGATCAAACCCCTGTAGGTCTATTTCTCATAGCCGGAGTTAAAGAGAGGAAAACTCTTCCCCTTCCATCTATTCAGTTCATGGTGCAGATCTTGTGAATGAACTCTGATCTTCATCCTCTGGAAATATCAGAAAAGAAAGTATAGGAAAAAGAATCATTGCCTCAGTCTAGTGCCTTTCCAACCAAAGAAGGCTACTCCCATCCATGTGGTAGAAGAACAGAGGACTTCCATGTTTTTTCTTAAATGTGAAAATTTGAATTTTTAAAAAAATTATATGTAAAAACAATTTAAACTTAAAAAAATTTTTTTGAGTTCCAAATTCCCTTTCTTTCCCCTCTTCTTCCTCCCTGAGATAATTAGCAATTAGATACAGTTTTAACATATGCAGTCATGCAAAACATATTTCCATATTAGCCATGTCACAAAAGAAAACATAGCTCAAAAAAAAATAAAAACAAAAAATGAAGTAAAAAAATATATATACTTTGATTTGCATTCAGACTCCATCAATTCTTTCTCTGGAGGCGGATAGCATTTTTCATCATAAGTACTTTGGAGTTATCTTCAGTTATTGTATTGCTGAGAACAACTAAGTCATTTATAATATTGCTGTTACTGTGTACACTGTTCTAGGACAAGCTTTTTTGCTTTAGAAACTGATAGCTTACTATTAGTGACCTGGCAAATCATTTAACTTCTGTCGTTCTTAGTTTCTTATTAAATGAGAGAGTAAGAGTTTTTGGTCTCTGAGGACCCTTCTGAGGATCCTTAGGCAGCTAGGTAGTACAGTGGGGACTCATTTTTCTGAGTTCAAATCGGTCCTCAGACAATCATTAGCTGTGTTTCTCTGGGTAAGTCCTTTAACCCTGCTTGCCTCAGTTTCTTCATCTGTCAGATGAGCTGGAGAAGTAAGTGGTAAACCACTCTTGTGTCTTTGTCAAGAATACCTCAAATGGGGTCATGAAGAGTCAGACAGGGTTGAAAAAAATAACTAAGCAAACAACAAAGGATCCCTTTAGCTAAAATATCAAATATTCTTATGGTTTTAAGCAAAGTCTCATTGACTGAAAAATCTTGTATATGTGAGTATATATTTAGCCACCACTTAAGAGGACAAAATATACCTATTTTCTTATCTCTTGAAACCTCTTTGAGAATGTCTTATATAATCGTCTAAGGTATCCTTAATGAAAGCATGAGATAGAAAAAGGTAATATTTTCCAGCTGATCTTTCCTAGTGAACCATTTCTTCCACAGTATCTGATTGGCTGAAAGGTGTAGAGAATGATACTGCTATATCTATTATTTATTATTATTTTTTAGCATTTGATTTGGTAGTACAAATATAGCTTTTAATACTCCTCCAGCAATTTGTTTGAAGAAACAAATTATGGCTATTTAATATAATTACATAAGGAGAGAGACAGTTGGGTGGCTCAGTAGACAGAGATCCAGGCCTGGAGAGGGGAGGTCCTTAGTTCAAATCTGGTCTTAGATACTTCCTAGATATGTGATCCTGGGCAAGTCACTTACTCCAATTACCTAGACCTTACTGTTCTGTCTTGGAACTGATATTCACTATTGATTCTAAGACAGAAAGTAAGGGCTTAAAAAAAAAGTATATAAGGAAAAATTATAAGATCAGCATAATTCTCATTATGGTAAAGTGTTGTAATCAAAAGAAATAAAAAAAGTAGTCAGAAATATTATCATCCTTGTATAATTAGATTTTTCTCCCCAGGACCCTAAATCCCAGCTTCCCATGTACCTTCTCAAGTTACGAGTTAATGTAGGGAGGATATAAGTTTTGTCTACCTCTGCCTCACCCTCTCTCTTTTCACTGGATCTGACTGTGGCTAGGAAAGTGGGTTTTATGCCAGGCAGGAGAATCTACACACGTGGGTTTACTTTTTGTTAGTAAGGTTTGAACTTCTATTTCTTTTAGTTTATTTTCTTTCTACCTCAGGTGATTTTAATAAACTTTATAAAATTAATACTTGGAGTTATTGGATATTGTAGTAAGGGGATAAGAGGAGATGGTAATGAGGGGGTCCCAGGGGCCTAGGAGCCAGTAATTAAACTAGCTGGAGATTGGAGTTGGTGTTATCAGAGGGGAGCAGCCTCAGCTGAACTGCCCAGTGAGTCTCCACTGCTAGCTGAGGCTCCTTTAAGATGTGGGGTTGGTGGCCCCTCCCTGCTGAGGCAACTGACTTCCTATTGGGTGAGAGCAGAGCCCAACAGGAAACCGTGGCTCAACTTCCTGGCAACAATGGAGGCTCAGCTTTCACTTCTCAGTAACTCCTCACTTCTCAAAACTCTGTTCTCCCCTTAGTCTCCTTAGCCTTGAAGGTGTTAGAATAATCACAGGAATTCACAGATTAAGGCTAAGGGATTTATTTGAACTGGAAAGGGAAAACTAAGGTAAGAGGGCTTAGGTTTGCTAAGCTGTTGTTAGGGGCAACTGGCAGGTGCTGGCAAAGGAAGTGAAGGGTCTTTGACTGGCTGAGGGCAACCAGCCCCCAGCCAGAGATGACTAGACTCTGGCTTGGTGTTATTGATCAGCTAGGTACACCGATGATGTTGTTGAATTGCTCTATAGAGATGGCCCTAACCACTAGGCTACACTATCTAAATTCCTGCCCAGGATCCTCCTCCCTTCCACCCTTCCCAATCAGGGGCCCCAAGGGGAAAGGTCAAGGATAGCAAGTTGTCCGGGTGAGGTCAAGGGAAAACAGAACCCCAAGGTTGGGTTTGCAGGGCCTTATATAGTCACAGCCCAACTGCTGGTTAGCGCCCGGCATCTGGCACATGCCACCCCAGAATTCCATTCTGATAACTGACAGGATTTCTTAGGGTAATATTTCAATGCAAGAAACCCTGCATTACAATATTAATTTAAATCTTACATCCTATTTAAGTGAATTCATGATTTCCAATAATTACAACAAAGGAATAGGAAATGTTTTCAAATATTAAAATATTAGATAATGCTTAAGCTATAGCACTTAAAGCTATAGTTAGATTTTATTTTATCAGACTATCATTTTTAGTCTATAGGATAAAAAGAAAAAATTGAACAGTATCACAACCAAGACTTTTATGGAACAGGAATAGGGAGTCTTGAATAAGGAACTAGAAACTTTTAAAGAAGGCACATTTGACAGATGTGGGGCTTTTTTGTTTGTTTGCTTATTTTGTTTCTTTCCTAATGTTATTTTAAAATTTGATGCACCAGCATAGTCAGAATATGTAAAATTTGCCAAATATTATGCTGCGAATAACATCAAATGTTTAAAAATGAGATTAGAGGGATATTTCAAAAAGATGGGATTACTAAAAAATAAACCTACTTAAAATGTATATTCAAATTTCCTTTTTCATGAACAGAATTAATCTTTTTTTGCATTCCTGACACACCCCAAGCAGGACCAGAAGTTAGAATTGAATTTATAGTGTCAGACCTAGAAGGGACCTTCGAGATAATCTCTAAAACTTTATTTGTAAGGAAACTGAGACTCACAGGGGTAAAATAACTTGATTACACAATAATCAACAAACTCAGGTTCTCATTCCCATTAAACAAACATGCCCTTCTTTGGACAATGTATTATGCAAGGTATTGGGGACATAAGGACAACAATTAAATAGTTCTTCATAAAATCTTATTCTAGGGGCAGCTGGGTAGCTCAGTGGATTGAGAGTCAGGCCTAGAGATGGGAGGTCCTTAGTTCAAATCTGGCCTCAGACACTTCCCAGCTATGTGACCCTGGGCAAGTCACTTGACCCCCATTGCCCACCCTTACCACTCTTCCACCAAGGAGCCAATACACAGAAGTTAAGGGTTTAAAANTAGGGGCAGCTGGGTAGCTCAGTGGATTGAGAGTCAGGCCTAGAGATGGGAGGTCCTTAGTTCAAATCTGGCCTCAGACACTTCCCAGCTATGTGACCCAGGGCAAGTCACTTGACCCCCATTGCCCACCCTTACCACTCTTCCACCAAGGAGCCAATACACAGAAGTTAAGGGTTTAAAAAATAATAATAATAAGATCATTATTCTAGAGTTAAAAAGGAATTCAATGGCCACTTCTTTCATCTTACAGATGAAGAAATTAAGGCTAAAAGAATTTGTCACTTTTCCAAGTTCACAGAGGGGAGCCCTCTGACTCCATAGTCACCGCTTCATTACACCAGTTTGTCTCCCTAGCCCACTATTTCTGTTACCTTGGACAAGCCACTTTCCCTCATGAGCCTTTTTTTCTTATCTGTAAAATCAATCAATAAGAATTTATTAAATGCTTATTAAACTCTGGGTTAAAAACAACAAAAGGAAAAAAGTAATTTCTACTCTTAAGGAACTTGCATTCTAAAAGGAGGAAGACAACAGGTACCCATATAAGAAAACACATGATACATCTAGAGTAGATGGAAGGTAAGAAAATGATTGCTTTGGACTGGGAAAGACCTCCTGTAGGAGGTGGTATTTGAGCTGAGTCTTGAAGGAAACCAGAGATTCTAACAGGCAGAATGAGGTAAAGAGGGAGAACATTCCACGCATAGAGAAGCCAGGGATCTAATTGGCAAAGGAGATGCTTTGATTGCTGCAAAAGCCTGCTAGAGGGTCTGCCTGACTCAAGTCTCTCCCCACTCAAATATGTTCTTCCCCTCATTCACTAAAATGATTTTACCTAAAGTACAGGTGTGATTATGTCACTGCCCTACCTTCCCCCCAATTCGATAGACTCCATTGGTTTCCTATTGCCTCCAGGAATAAATACAAAATTCTCTGTTTGGTATTCAAAGACCTTCACAAATTAGTCCTCCCCTACCTTTCAAGTCTTCTTGTACCTTCCATTTAGTGACACTGGCCCTCTGGCTGTCCCACAAACAATACATTTCATTTCTTGACTCCTGGCATTCTCTGACTGACTGTTCCTTTATACCTCAAAGGATCTCCCTGCTCTGCTCCAACTACTAACCTGCCTGGCTTGCTTTAAGTCCCCAGTAAAATCCCTCCTCCTACAGGATACCTTCCCCATCTTATCTTTTTTTCCAGAGCTTTCCTTCTGTTGATTATTTCCTACCTATCCTGTGTATAGCTTGCTTTATTTGTTTGCATGCTGAATCCTTTCATTAGATTGTAAGCTCCTCAAGGACCTGTCTTTTGCTTCTTTTTATATCTCCAGAACTATGTATAGTGCCTGGCACATAGCAGATTTTTAATATTTATTGAGTTGAATTGAAAGGGGGAGAACATTCCAGGCATGGGTACCAGTCAGTGCAAAGACAAAGAGATGAGAAATAGTGTTGTATTTGAGAAACAGAAAAAAAGATATTGGGTTAGATGGTGAAATGCATAGAGAGGAGTAATGAATAAGAAACCTGTAGAGATAGGAAGGGTCAAGTTGTGAAGTTTTTTTTTTAATGACAAAGGAGCTTTTACTTGGCCCTAGTGGTAAGAGAAGTAATAGTTTACTGAGTTGGGTGGTTAGGAATGGTGACATAATTTATTTAATTTTTTTCAGTTACATGTAGAAATAATTTTCGACAATTGTTTTCTGACATTTTTGAATTTAGATTTTCTCCCTCTCTGCCCTCCCATCCTTTCCCCAAGGGAGTAAATAGTCTGATGTAGGTTATACCTGTACTTTCATGTAGTACATATTTTTATATTGCTCATGTCATGATAGAAGACACAAATCACATATATAATAAGTCTCATGAAGGAAATATGGTGGAATATGGCCTGCTTTGATCCTCACTCAGATTCCAACAGTTTCTTCTTTGGCTGGGGATAGCATTTTCACCATGAATCCTTTGTAGTTAAACTTGCTTTGTTAATAATGGTTTAGTCCTTCATGGTTGATCATCATGTAATGTTTCTGCTTTGTGTCAATGTTCTCCTGGTTCTACTCACTTCACTTTGCATCATTTCATATAAGTCTTTTCAGGTTTTTCTGAGCTCTTCCTGTTCATCATTTCTCATGACACAATCATATTCCATTACAACCATATACCACAACTTGACATCAGAATGGTGACATGATAGTACCTGCATTTCAGCAAAATCACCTTGACCGGTGGGTACTTTGATTTAATCTCATAAAATCAGAAATCTGGAGCTGAAAGTTACTTCAATAACTAGTATCTATAGTCCATCCTCCTCATTTTACAGATGCAGACATTGAGGCTTGTTCAATGACACAGAGGTAAGAAGCCTCAGAGGCAGGATTTACATTCAGGTCCTCAGACTCTGGAGCCAGAATTTTTTCTACGGCACCAGACAAGAGTGGATGAATTGGAATGGGAAGAGTCTTGTGGCCCAGAGACCAGAGATGATCTCTAATCGCCCTTCTGCCTCTACGTTCTGGGATTGTATAGCAGAGTCATGGAAGGCAGCTGGGTGGCACAGTGGAGAGAGTGCTGCACCCAGAGTCAGGAGTTCGATTCTGACCTTGTTGTTGGTCCTTTGTTTTCAGAGAGGACCCATGACATCATAATGGTGATGCTGGACTTGCTGGGTTGGATCTGAGTGAAACAGAGTTGCACAAAGTCATCAGCTTTGCCCTGTCTCCCAGAGACAAAAGTCAAGATGACTGACTGGTGATGGCCTGGGATGCGGTGAAGGACTTTGGTGTCTTTGATGTCTGACCACACTCTAAGCACCCCAAAAAGCCTGCTTGAGCCACCTTCAAAGCTGTTGGAACAAATTGTTTTCATCTACCCATTCCAATTGGATGAAGTCTTCACAGGCTTGGGGTCGTTTCTCCCTAACTCCCCAATGGATCTGAGGACTGTTGGTTATTACAACCTAGTTTAGCCCATCTGCTAAAATGGTTTTGCAGGGTGTGGGGCATGTTACAGTTTCTTGGAGCCACAGGTGGGAATTGGGCCAATGGGGGACAACAAAGGTATAGATGAGGAGCCCTGAAAAGGACTTGGTAAGTCCCTACCTCAGAGGTGCTCATCCTCCCTGAGCACTTCATCTTCCTCACATCTGACCTTACAGGCTTGCTAGTTGCTTTTGGGCAAGTTAACCTTTATTTACCTTAGTTTCTACATCTGGAAAATGAGGGTAATAATACCATCTACCTCCCAGGGTCATTGTAAGGATCAAATGAAATAATACTTGTGAAGCACTTTGCAAACCTTAAAGTGCTATAGAAATGCTTTCTGTTATTATTAGTCTGTCTTTGGCTCTTGAGTGGCATATCCTTAATACTTTACCCAAGCTAATCTGCTTTCTATCCCCTCTACATACTTATTAATTTCCACTTCTATGTTCTAGCTCAGGCCATTCCACATCTGGTATATCCTCTTTCTATCTTTTTTTGGTTGGGGGCAATTTGTAGACATGGATAGATAGATTTCCCTTGAAGGTCTAATTTTAGACTCACCTTCTCCAAGCAGTGTCCCCTAACTCCATTCTGCTTTGATCACTCCTATATTTAACATTCCCTCAACACTTATTGTGTTGTCATATTATCTGGAACTTTTTTTTAAATCCATATTGCTTTTATGTCAATGTTTTTCTCAAGGTAGGAACTTCGGCTACAGGGACATTCCACTCTCCAAGTTCTATGTCCTTGACTACTCCTCAATCACTCTTTTTTTGTGTGTGATTTGAAAAAATTCATTTAATTAATTTAGACTATTTTTCCATGGTTGCATGATTCATGTTCTTTCCCTCCTCTCCTCCCACCCCACTCCTGTAGCCAACGAGCAATTCCATTGGGTTTTACATGGGTCATCCTCAATCTCTTTTGATGTATCATTATTCTTCACACCCCTAAACATGTATGCCACTCAAAACTGTTCTGGGCCCTCTTTTCTTCTCTCTACATCTTTCCCTTGGTGAACTCAGCTTCCATGGGTTTATTTACTATCTCTAAGCAGATCACTCTCTAGGCCATATGTTTAGCCTAAATTTCTCTCCTGAATTCAAGTTGTATAACTCTATTTGTTTGCTCAAAGTCTCCACTCAACTGCCCACATTTGCACCTGAAATTCAAAATGTCTAAAAAAGAACCATATTTCTCTGCAACCTAACTCTTCTCTAATTTTCCCTATTTCTCTTGAGCGTAACCCTATCTTTCAATTCATTTACCCTCTCAACCTCAATTTCCCCATTGATGATAATAATATCCTCTGACTTACAAGTTTGTTGTGAAGATTCATCAGTCATTCAGTAAACATTTTTTAAACATCTACTATATGTAGGGAATAGTGCTATGTGATGGAGATACAAAGGCAAAATACAATCCCTGCTTTTAAGAAGCATAATGGGGGGTGGGGATAATATGGAAAACAAGCTATATATGGAAATCAACAGAGGAAAGGCATTTGAATTAAGGGAGTTTGGGAAAGGCTTCATGCAGAAGGCAGGATTTTAGTTGATATTTGAAGGAAGCCAGGGAAGCAAGTGGCTAGAGATGAAGAGGGAGACCATTCCACCACGCATGGTAGACAGCCAGTCAAAATGCCTATAGTAGGGTGATGGAAGTCTTGTTCAAGGAATAGCAAAGAGGTATGTAGAGAGGTATAATTAAATTAAATTAGATCATTGTAAATACTTTGCAAACCTTAAAGCTCTCTATAAATGTTTGCTATTATTATCATCTTTTTTCTTCTGTAATGGGAACGAATGAAGGCTAAACGATTGCTTCGTCATTCCTAAATCCTTCATCACTGAGTAAATGTGTCCTTCAGCTAAGCTTCACAGGATGTGCTCTTTCCCCATTACACTTTCAAAAAACCAAAACAAACCAATCGGAATATATTTCTCTTCTCTCCCCTACCCAGTAAGCTATTCTTTGAAGCAAAGGTGAAAAAAGAGAGAGAAAAATAGTAGTTTAGCAAACTATCCCTGCAAGGAAAGGAGGGAGCACCATCATCTTTCTGATTATCCAGGTTTATATCATCAGAGTTTTTCCTTGATATTTCCCTGTCCTCCTGCATTTAATCAGTCATTAAGACCTATTGATTGTGCCCTGGCAACATCTCTCACATCCACCTTCTTTTTTCCACTCCCATGGCACCACTTTAGTTTGTGCCTTCCTTCTCATTCACCTAGACCAGTGATGAGCAAACTATTCTCCATGGGCCAGATCCAGGCCATAGTTTGCCCATCACTGCCTTAAGCAATTCTCTAATCATTACATTTGGATGTGGGGGCATAGGAATTGCTTAAGGCAGTGATGGCCAGACTCCTGCCTGGATCTGGCCCATGGGGAATAATTTGCCCATCACTGACCTAGACCGATAGAATAATCTTCTTCCTCCTCTTCTTCTTCTTCCTCCTCCTCTTCAGCTTACACAGCTAGGAAGTGTTTGAGGCCATTTTTGGACCCAGATCCTCCTAACTCCAGGCCTGGTGCTCTATTCACTGTGTCACTTGGCCACCCCTAATAACCTTCTAATTGATATTCTTATTTCCAGGCTCTTCTGCCTATCCAACTCCTTTACAAAGCTGCAAAAATTCTTTCCCCAAGGCCAGGTTTCACCATCTCTTGCTCAAAAACTTTCAGTGTTTACCTATTGCCTCCAGGGACAAATACCTTTCATGATGTGATTCCAATCTAGTTTTCCAGCTTTATTCCCTATTCTTTGTATTAACCAAATTGAACTACTACCAACTTTACATTCATCTCTGTGAATTTGCACAAACTTTCCTTCCCTATGCTTGGAATATACTTCCTCTTTTCTGCTTGCTGGAATATATATCTTTCTTTCTAGTTCAATTTTGTGGTTATCTCCATGAAGGTTTCCCATATCTTCCCAAGTACTCTCTGGCTCCTCAAATTATTTGGTATCTGTGGGCAAGTTGTAAATCTTAGTAGAATGTAAGCTTCCTGAGGACAAGGACCATTTCATTTTTGTTCTTAGATTTATGGTATGACTTGTACTGTGCCTTGCACAGAGAGTATTTATTAATATTTGTTGAAATTAATTGAATGAGGTCATTGATTATTAGAATTGATATGAATCTTAGAAGTGATCTATTTACAGTGTAAGATTTAAATTAATATAAATAACTCCAAGTATTAATTTTAGAAAGTGGGTGATGAATCAGAATTGACTGACTGCTCCCTGGGTAGTCCTAAGCAAAGTTTTAGCTATAATTGGTACATGTAAAGGGGGAGGAAGGCACAGGAAATAACAAAAGAAATGGTCTTTAAAAGTGTCCAGAACTTCCTGTGATGCTCTCTTTTTCCTTTAACTAGACCCTGGAGGAGCTCTGGCTGAGGACCTTGGACTGCTTTATATTATTTCTTATAACTACCACGTGGGTGAGTGAAAAAGGCTGACTTCCTTCCTTGGCTTTTTTTCCTGGAGGTACTGGCCTCTGGAGGAAGCCTCTTGGCTAAAACCCTTGTTAAATGACCCTTAGGCCCTCCGGCTGGAGCTACTGGAGCCCTGCTGGAGTAAGCCAGGGCTTGAGCACATAGTTCAGCTCATTAAGCTAGATCTCTTACTCTTCCCTCTTCTCATTTCTCTACTTTCACTCTCTCCCTCTATTTTATAAAAGAAATTGCTAAAAAAATCATTTGGAATTAATTAATTGCTGGCGACCTTACTCTTAAATAATTTAGTCCAACCTTTTATTTGTACCTCTTATACATTCTTCCCCCTCACATTGTGGTGACCATGAAGGAACTCTAACCCTCAATATTAATTCTCCCCTGCCTACTCCTTTTAAGTGTATTCTTTATTCACACTATGGTCTCCAAGTCCCATATCCCTTCCAGTTCTTTTAGTCCATCATATGTAACCTCTACTCCCTCTTTTCACAGTCATGACTGAATGGCTGATCAGTTTATCCAGTTTATCCAGTACCATCAACTATCCTTGAATCCCTTGCTTCTTCATCCTATTGCTATTCCTATTTATATATTATTGAATGATCTCAGACTTTCTGGTTTCCTCTAAGAGCTTGTACCTTCTATCATTTCCTTTCCTCCCCTCATCTTTAATCTCTCCTTCACTGGCTCCTTCCTTGCCACCTACAAACATTTTCAGGTCTTCCCTGAAGAAATTTTCATTTAGCCCTTCCATTCTTTCAAACTGGCATTCTGTAGCCCCCATAATTTTTTCATATCTTTCACTTTTCAATACCATGTAATCTGGCTTTCAATTCCACTACTTAGCATTTTTCTCTTTAATGTTATCAGTCATCTAAATGTTAAATGCAATGTCTCTTCCCAGATTCTTTCTACTTATCTTTTTAAACTGTTGATAATTTCCTTCTCCTTGTTATCAGCCTCTCAGTTCTCTCTGTCTGACTGTTCTTCCTCAATATTCTTGGTTGAATCATCCCCTTTCTCTTTTATTCCTCCTGCCGAGGACTCTTTCCTTTCCCTTTACTTTGGCACTGGATTTTCCATATTTATGTTCCATAAGCATCTCAAGTTATGCCCAAAATAATAACTCAATATCCTTTCCCTGAAAACTACCACTTTTCCAAATTTTTCTGTATTGGGTACTATCATCCTAGTCATTTGGGTTCCCATGGAGTCATTCTTGAATCTATTTCATATCTAATCAGTTACCAAATCATGTTGATTCTGTTTTATAATTTATTGAATTAAAATTCTTAAGAATTCACTAGAAATTAACCACAACCACCCTACTTTGAGTTGTCTCATCAAGGTTCACTTGTTAAATTAAAATAGCCTCCAGTTGTTCTTCCTGCTTCAAGTCTCTTCACTCTCTGATCCATATCCATTCTTTACATACTTACCAAAATGATATTCCTAAAGTTCAGCTTTAACCATTCCCTGCCTGGCCCCTTCTTGCTTTAAGAATTTTAACTTAAACTAGTCTAAAATTTCGAAGAATCTTCATTGGCTCCTTAAAACTCCCATTTCCTTGAGGCCAGAGATCACTTTTTTTTTTCCCCCTCTTTCTCACTTTGTATCTCTTATAGCTAGTATAGAGTCTGGCACTTAATAGTCTTAAATTTTTTTCATTTCATTTTATTTATTAGTAAACCCTAACCTCCTGTCTTAGAATCAATACTGTGTATTGGTTCCAAGGCAGAAGATCAGTAAGGGATAGGCAATAGGGTTAAATGATTTGCCCACCGTCAAGTATTTAAGATGTTTCTGAGCTCAAATTTGAACCCAGGACCTCCCGTCTCTAGGCTTGGCTCTCAGTCCACTGAACTACCTACCTGAACCCTTATTAGGTGTTCAATGACTATTTCTTGAATTGAATTGTTTAATACAAATGTACATATTATTATTGTATTTCCTTAGTTCTTTGCACACACAGTAGGCACTTAGTAAAAGTTGGAAAGTTGAAAAATGTCCATATAGTTTAAATCTAGGAGAGAAATTAGAAATCATGTAGTCTAATCCACCCACATGGATAAAGTGATTCCAACTATCAAATGAATGCTGTTATTCTCTGCCTCAAAATAAAACATAACCTAACCAAAAGAATTCTGGGACATGAAAAAAGGTCAATATGCTGACAAATCTACATATAATATGATTTTTTTAGGTGAATTATTCTATTTTAAAAGATTGTCTAATTTTTAAAGTCAGCTAAGTTCAAAACAGTCTAATTTTCATATGCTTCTGTATTTTGTTTTTGAACTTACATTATTACTTGCCTGAAAATTCACTTGCCATTAAAGATTCAACTAACACAATAGTTAATTTTTGCTCATGTAGTAAATCAGTATGTAAGTGAATATAGTGATTCTCACTCTCAGTAAAGTCTTGATTTCAGCAGCAGAGGGCGCTAATTTCTCTCTCTCCACAAAGAATCCCTAAATTCTAAGCTAAATGGCTGACAGAGTCATGGTGTTAAATAAAACTGGAAATAGTTTGCCTGAATTTACAACTGGAACTAAGCACATAGGGAAAGCATAATTTCAGTAGTAGACATATAGAACATGTGCACAGTTTAGTGCGGGTATAAATTGAAACCCACATTTTGTTTACTGTAATGAAGGGAGTTTAATTTGTAGTTAATTCTTTGCTCAAAATGTTTGGGTGTAAATTTGGATTTTGAAACCTTAAGCTCCCTTTGAAATGATTTTTGAAGGAACTCTGTGTGTGTGTGTGTGTGTGTGTGTGTGTGTAACTTGTTAGAGAGAAGAGAAACCTTCAAAGAAATGACCAATTAATAAACCCAGCACTGAATGCAAACCAAAGGGGAATGTCCATATGAGTTCATTGAAGTTAATGAATTTAAGTGCAAATAACTATGAAGCAAGGATAATTGTACTGGTAGTTATTTTTTAAACTTTAACCTTCCATCTGAGAATCAAAACTGTGTATTGGTTCCAAGGCAGAAGAGTAGTAAGGGCTAGACAATTGTGGATAAATGACTTGCCTAGGATCATACAGCTAGGAAGTATTTGAGGTCAAATTTGAACCCAGGACCTCCTGTCTCATTTTGGCTTTCAATCTACTGAGCCACCTAGTTGCCCCCTGTGCTAGTATGTAAAGTAAATTTCTAGTAAAACATTTAACTCTAAGGAAATTAAGAAAATGAGTGGGATATATGTATGGGAAGCTGTTCTTTGTATAAATAGAGAAAAAAATGGAAAAGTAACATGGAAAACTGGAAAGATTGACTTGGTCTTGGAGTTTACTTTTTCTCAGCAAAGGAACATTCATGAAAAAAAGAAAAACTGGGGTAGGAAGAATTTTGTAGATGTGTAATTAGAATCTATTACCCTAAAAACTATCATCCCCAGCAAAACTACAATTCCCAGAACCTCACTCACTTTCTGTCCTTATGTGCTGATGTAGACAGGAAATAAATTGGGTGGAGATCCATGTCTCTCCCTCTCTCTCTCTCTGTTTCTCTTTCTTTTTCCTTCCTTTCAAGGCTTTGGTGGAACAGGGATTTTTGAGCAGGTAGAAAAATGTAGTCACATGGTTCTATTTTGTTAGATAATAAACTTTATAAAAATAATACTCGAAGTATTGGACATTAATTTAAATCTTACATGGATGACTCGTAGGCTTAAAAAGGGAAAAACCTTGATGATTTCCAACAGCCTAGGTAATATAAATCAAATTGTCAACATGTATTTATTAAGTATATATTGTGACTCAGAAACTGTGCTAAGCAATGGAAATACAAGAAAGACAAGAACTGTTTCTCTCCTTAAGGAGTTCACAGTCATTTTTTTTTATATTCAAAGCTATTTCATTTTCCCAATTATATGCAACAATAATTTTTAACATACATTTCCCAAAATTATAAAATCCAAACCATCTCCCTCTCTCCCTTTCCTCCCTGCTCTTGGAGATGGCAAATAATTTGATCTGAACTATACATATATTATTATACAAAACATACTTCTATATTGTTCATTGTAAGAGCACACTCATACAAAACCTGAGCATTCTTCTTCTTTTCTTGTTTTTTCCTTGTTATTTTCTCTCTGTCTCTGTCTTTTTTTTCCTACCTTCCATCTTAGAATTGAATTCCAAGGCAGAAGAGCAGTAAGAGCTAGGCAATGGGGGTCAAGTGACTTGCCCAGGGTTACACAGTTAGGAAATGGTTGAGGTCAGATTTGAATCCAGGACCTTTTGTCTCTGTGCTTGGCTCTCTATCTGCTGAGCCACCTTGCCTTCCTGCTACTTTCTAAGGTATGTAGCTTGGTAGATATATGTAGATAATTCTCCCGCTTCTTCTTCCTTGATAAAATTTACTTGTTAGTTATACAAATATTCCTTTCATATCCTGGGTGGTCTCGCCATCTGGAAAATGCATGTAAAATTTTTTTGGCCCCTATTTCATACCAGAGAAAGAGTCAGAGATTTTTTTTTAGAGTGTTTAATATTATTATAAAACTATATATATGTGTGTACACATATGTATATTATACATATATTTTATGCATTTCTGAGTTTTAAAACTTTTTCTGTGTCATCTGGTGGCTTTTGAAACCCCCTCCCCCAAATTCCCATTTAATTTCCTCTGCCAATCTGTAATATATTGAAACCTGGAGAGGGAAAATCTCAATGTGGAAGGGGTACCTCACTTCATTCCTGTATTTTAAAAAAATTTTTTTCTTTTAAATTTTAAACCCTTAACTTCTGTGTATTGGCTCCTTGGTGGAAGAGTGGTAAGGGTGGGCAATGGGGGTCAAGTGACTTGCCCAGGGTCACACAGCTGGGAAGTGTCTGAGGCCAGATTTGAACCTAGGACTTCCCGTCTCTAGGCCTGGCTCTCAATCCACTGAGCTACCCAGCTGCCCCCTCATTCCTGTATTTTTGATATGTGTTCTACAAGTCCAAACAGAATACTCAGACTCCATCTTCCGAACTACTTATTCGCTTCCAAAATGTGTCTTTCTTTATAGAGGGTTTTATTTTGAATTGGAGCTCTGATGGAAACGTCCCCTGTGTCCTTTAGACCTTCAGTTTCTTGCTTTGGACTTCATCATCTTTGGCAATACTTTCTGGACTTTTCCTGTCAGTCTCATGTGTGCTCAAGTGAATTATTAGAGGTAGATTGTAGCATTCTTCAGGTTTAACAAGTCTACAGAGATTCCCTGTCACTTCTTAGGGCCATGTCATGTGAAGGCTACATGACTGCAAACCTTTTTGTTACCGCCTAGTCAACAAAGAGTTTCCTAAGTACCCCTTCATTGGGGAGTTGCTAGTTTCTGCTACGCACCTCTCCCACCTCTGACTTCGACTGGACAATTTTTCACCTGACGGCACCGATAACTCCATAGCATCATTACTTGAAGGATAAGGAGGTACTTCCCTTGAGAGAGTTCAGTTTCTTCCTTTAGCTGGAGAGTGGAGCAGGATGCCTCATCTCTATTAGCTACAAACATTCAGTGATCTTCCTTTTTCCTTTTCTTTTCTGTGTAACATTCTGCTACCTTGTAACCTCCTAAAACGGGTAAGCATCTGTTCTTCAGATTCTTTTCTCTTTTGTTTTTACATTAAAGCCATTTTTCTATTTTTTTAAAAGGAATGATTCATTTTCTCTCCTAACCTGGAGAATAGAGAGGTCATCCCTTAAGCCCTTTTATCTTTCTTTCTAAGAAGGTAATTTGTACTTTGAACATTGTGCAATGAACAAAATCAAACATTGTATATTCATTGAGAGTACCTGCAAAATTCATCCTATGCTTCTCACTCGCTTGGAGTAAGATCTTCAATCTGAGGGAGGACAGATCAATTGTAATGCAGAAAATTTGGGAAAATATTATAGAAGAGATGGCATTTGAGTTTGAAAGATGTGTGGGATTCCAAAGGACAGAAGTGGACAATGGTAGACAAGAAAGAACATTCTATATATAAAGAATAGCATGAAAAAGGGCATGTTAAGAAAAATCCAGAAGGCATAAATAAGATGGCAAGTAGTCTGGCTTACTTTATAATAATATATGTGGGAGTGAAATAAAATCTCAGTCTGACTAAGAGAGTCCTCAGTCTCCATAATTCCTTGGAAATTCCTTGATATTTCTAAGGACCTCTCAAGACTACCAATTTCCCCTACATGTCTATAGCTTCCAAAGTCTCTCTATTTGTCTGGAATTGGTCCTAAAGAGAGTCTGGAACCTTAGGTGTCTTTTTTTCCCTTTAAAACCCTTACCTTCCATCTTGGAGTCAATATTGTGTATTGGCTCCAAGGCAGAAGAGTGGTAAGGGCTAGGCAATGGGGGTTAAGTGACTTGCCCAGGGTCACATACCTGGGAAGTGTCTGAGGCTGGATTTGAACCCAGGACCTCCTGTCTTTAGGCCTGGTTCTCAATCTACTGAGTCACCCAGCTGACCCCTTAGGTGTCTTTTTTTGAAGATGAAAAAAAAAAAGAATGCTTTCCCCTCTAATGTTCTCACACCAACTATGCCCTTCATGAAGACACACAACCTGAGTCATCTTTCTCTTTGGAGAAAATTTGGAGCCATGCCTAAGCAACAGCATGCAAAATAACCATTTTTGGCTGGAAGCTGTGTTACATTCAGACAACAAATATCTATACTATCCATAGAGAAAATTTCTAGATAGTGATAGTCTAGAGTTTAATAGTGTAGACAAATCTCTTTAGAAACAATAAATGTATATGTTAATATTATGAAATGTATTAGATGTAAAAAGTCAGTCAGAAAACTTTGTTGGATAGTTAAATAGTCAGAAATTGATTAATTTGGGAAAGTTTCCCAAGAAATATGGGTCTTGGAATGTGATTTAAAGGAGATGAAGGATACCATAAGACTGGAAGGAGGCATATTGCCCTAAATGAGTAGGATATCTTGGGTATAAATGGTTAAAGGTAAACAAGTAATCTTAGGTAGCTAAAAAGGCTACTTTCTCTGGAACATGGAGGGTACTGGGTTTAATGATACACTAGAATAAATAGTAAACTATAACCAAAAAAATCAGACCAGAAAATTTCCTAAAGCACTCTCTGTTCAGTAGACTGGTTGGTTAATCTAGGCTATTTCTCTCTCTCACTAGTAAAAAGAAAAATGTACAGGTTAGACCCCCTGCTTGGACAAATGCCCATTGCTCTGTGGGATACCCATTCACGACTTTGCCCAGTTATTATAATTAGCTTCTTCCTACTGTGAAAATGATGAGATAATAAATGTGAAAGTACTTGAGGTCCCCCAGGGCAAGGAGCTTGTGACACCCAAACTATTTACGCTCCACAGTGCCTAGTCTGTAGTGCCAAGCCTCCTGTGACACTCAATGTAGTTACATTCAAAAACAAAATAGCATGAAGATTTTTAAGTGAAAGGCACTAGACTTGAAATATTGTGAAACATAATCAAGTTAAATTACTACTAATTTGTGCCCATTCTTTAAAAATTTTGACAAAATTTTTGGTCTTTTATAGCAAACATCTAATCACCTCAAGAACCAGTCACCTTTTAGCTGCCCTGAACTTTGCTTGGAGTCTTTAGATGATTTCTATGACTTTACAAAGAAGGCTCTAACTTCCTCATTTTTTGTGGTTATTTTTTTATTGAATGAAACAGGGTCAGCTCGCTTTGGGAAACTTTTCTAGTGATAATAAAAAAAATGAAATCCATTTTTTCTATAGCCCTAAAAAAATAACTATTGATTTCTCAGTGACTGACCCTCCACAGCCCGTTTCATAAGTGTGGTTTCTTCATTTAGTCTCTAGAATCATTATTTGGCTTCTGAGCTACCATTACTCAATTTCACAGATTTTAATGGGAAGAGTACCATATGATATCATTCTTTTCTCTTGCTAATGAAACATTCCAGTTCACACTAATCTAAGCAGAGTGCACTATGGTTGACAAATCAATGAATTCTAGTAGGAAGAAGCTCCTTGAAGGCAGGGACTATTTCCTTTTTTGAATTCCACTTGATTTGGATCTCCCAGAAATGAAAGTATTCAAACTCCTAAACACCAGTATTCCCATTCCCTACTCAAAATGACTTTACAAATGCTGACATTTGGTCCTCCAAACACTTCATATTCCTGGTCCTCAATTTTGTATAATGCTCAACGGGTGAACAGCCTGTATTTACTATTGACAATTCTTTCTTTGGAATTTTGTCAACTGAATAGCAAGTGACTGTTCTTTGCCAGATGACGTGCTTTGGAATCCTGCAAAAAACAGGAGCAGTTTCTGAAATATATACTTTCTATTTTTATTAAAATTGAAGTAAAAATATGGGGCATGATGTGGGTGCAGGGGACTGACTGTAAGCATTGGTTGTGCACAGCGCAGATGGAAAGCACGGCCATACAATTTAATATGAGCAATTAAAAACAAGGCTGGATCATAACATTCTTTTCCATTTATTCATCCCAAGCTCTTGGCCAATATATTTCTCAAAGTACAAGCTACTTGAGTCGATAGTTTTGTAAGTAATCTCTTGATCTTTCAGCAAACTATTAGCACACATGGTTAGTTATGAAGTTGCATTTGACAAATTGGAGTATAACCTTCTGTGGATGCCTCCTCATAGCATAGAAATGACCCTGGATTTTGGGCAGCTAAATCAGCAGAGCTGGAAGCTAGAAGGATTTCAAGATTGGGACTTTATGCCTATTTTCTGAGGATTAGTCTAGCCAAGTTCATTAAAATTTTTAAAAATTTTAAGATATTTTTCCATTTTTCATGATTTAATTTCTTTCCCTCCTCTCTTCCCTTCCCTCTCCCAGAGCCCACAAGCAATTTCACTGGATTATACAAATGTTATCATTTGATACCTATCCTAGCCAAGTTCAGGAGGGCTCATCATCAGGTTGACCTCTCAGAGTAATGAATATTTTGGCCATAAGGACTCTCAAAGATCTTCTACTTAGACACCAAGAAGTTACTTTTGCATCTGACGGAATACTTACCCGGATAAAATCTCAGGATGTCAAAATGTTGAAGTATTATTTTATGACTTTAGTTGATGATGATGATGACTATTCTCACAAAACGCTCCTTCACTCTTTGCTAACAGAAGTAGAACAATTTCTGTCTCTGTCTCTGCCTCTCTATGTATATACATTTATATGCATATATACATACATGTATATATGTGTACGCACATATATACAGAATACATACACACAAACAAATATTTACTATCACTGAGAAGGGAGACAGAAACTGTCTCTCTCTCTCTCTCTCTCTCTCTCTCTCTCTCTCTCTCTCTCTCTCTCCTCCCTTCATGAAGGAGCAGCTTTCTCTCAGCTTATTCCTTCTTAGGGAGAGTAAAGCTTTTAAAACCCCCAGCAAACCCCAAATTGCATCCATCTGTGATTGGAAAACAAAAGCAAGATAATTCTGTTTTTTAATTTTTTAAAATTTTATTCTGTCTTGAGATATTTGCTTATCAATTCCCTTCTCAAAAGGAATCAGGCTCTAAAGAATAAACTGGGAGTTCTTGTGGACAGGACTCTTCTTTTGCATTTTTTTGAACCTCCAGAACTTCAGAACTTAGCACAATGCCTAGCAAATAGAAGGCGCTTAATGTATGCCTGTTGCCCTGGCTTATTGACTTTCCCTCATTGATGTATATACTCTCAATTAAATGTTAAATAAAATTCTCTTAGCCAATTTTTACTGACAAAATTCAAATGCTCTAAATTCATTGCTCTAAATCTGCTACCTTTTCAAGTATCCTTCCTCTGTTTTCAGTCTAAGCAATAGGATTCAAATATACCAAATTGACACAGTTTCAAATGGTTATTTAGATTTTAATTGTAACTTTGCTCCCACCTGAGGAGGGTTGGGAGGATCTGTTTGGGGCTGGATGTTGCATATGAAGGGAGATCTGATTCCTGAATGGCAGAGAGAATACTGATCTTGAAACTTGTTTTAGGGATTTATAGAATTAGTTAGGGAACTTCTTTAGCTATAAGAAGAGAGAGGATAATTCAGGGAGGTGAAAGAAATACCTTGGAATGGCAGATATACATGAATAGATATCATGTCTCTAGTTACTGAAATTCTAGAGATTAATAGAATGAACCTCTTCTGAGAGAGATTGTTCTTTCTCCTGGTTTTAACTAAGTTTTTATCTTGCTCCTGACTGAAGAGATCAATTACTTCTTGTGTACCTTTTGGTATATTCTAGCTTGTATTACTTTTCTAATTTCTGCTTGATATTTGTTTGGATAAGTGGGTTTATTTGCCATCCCCAATTTAGATGATCTTTTGTATAGCTAGTATTTGTTGAGAAAGAGCTAAATTCATGAGTATACACTAAAGACTTCCCTTTTCCTTCAAAGGGACCAGAGACAGTGAAGCTTTTGTCATGAATTTCATAGTCCTAGAACCCTAAAGGAAGATAGTTTCTGAACTCTGGGAACCAACTTGGCAGGGTAAGTGAGAGTTAGGATAAGCACCTCAGAGCATGTGTTACAGAATACATTATCACTTATCTACTGAGAAAATTCTTAATACGATTCTGGTACGAAGATAGAAACTTTTAAAATGGCCACTGACTGCCTCAGTAAGATGTAGAAAAAAGAGACAGGCTGACTTTCCCCCAAGTTTTTCTCTGTTTTTTTTTTTTTTTTTTTAAATTTTTATTTTTTTTAAGTAAGTGGGTAAAGCAAAGGACTAAATGGAAAGAAAAATATTTGAATGGATCTCAGCACCCCAGGAAAGCACAGATGAAAGTCTCTTAAGGTTGCCTCACTGACACCTTTGTTCCAATATCTTGGATGGATGCTGACTGGCTCTGGCAAGTTCAGAACAGTGAGATGGGCAACTTTCAATTAAAACAATAAAAGTAGCATTTAGTATTTAGGATCCAAATGGGAATCTGTTCTGGTTTCAACCTTTTATATTCTGTACCATCTATGAAGGCCAAGGTTTCTTGTCCTCTATTTATTGCCTTCTTGATTTGGTTTCTGCCTCTTTTATACATATTCCCACTCTAGGTAGTTTACCCTAGGGTCAAGGTCTGAAAAACCATTTGGAGCTTAAGAAATGCTAGGAAGGCTCTCTGCTATCAGATTGTTATTAAAACCTTCTAAGAACTGCCCTAAGAGCTACATTCTATATATGCATAGAATATAAAGAACATTTCATGGTGGAACTTTTGATCTTGTATTGGGGGAATTGGTATAGCACCCCATTTCTGGCCTGTCCTGCTTATTGATTGGATCAGTCTTCTGGTCTACCTATGCTTTCCCCTTAAACTGCCATCTTGCCTCCATCTTCTGAATTTATATTCCACTGTGTAAGATTAAAATTAATATCCAATAACTCCAAGTATTATATTTTATAAGATTTATTAATAATCACTGGAAGTAGAAGAAATAGAAGAACAAAACTTAGGTATGACCATGTGAAATGAAATTCCCCTGCCTAGCAAAAAGCCAGCTTTCCCAGCCACAATTAGGGGAAAAGAGAGCAAGGGGTGGGATCACATCAAAATATATCCTATGTACATAAGCAAGTAATGTGAGAAGAAAAATGGTTTCTGGGAGAGAGTTCTGCGGAGACAAATTCTAATTACGCCCCCCCCCACCCCAAGATTCCATTCGGAAATGAGCATGTAGAAATTTCCCAGATTTACATGCCTACTTTCTCCAGTGAATCAGTACACATAACCAACTTATATCTCTAAAGATCTTTAATTAGAGGTACATACAATATTGTACTTTCTAAGGGGAAATTATAATAATTTGGGGATAAGAGGGAAATAAAAGAGAAAGAGAACAAAAACAATGATTGCTAACTGCATTGACAAAAAGCCAATTGGGGGCAATCCCCTTTGGCATAAGAGTGTACATTCAAAATACATACGTTCAACCCCCCTCAGTTCAATTTTACTACATTCCAAAGTTCATTCTGGATCTTTTGGTGCAGTGTGTGGTTTCTGCAGGCATCTTCATGGCGCTTTCTCCAAACAGTTCACTTTCTTGATTTGGGGAGGTAGCAAGTTTCTTATCCTAAAATTACTCTCAAAAGAATTTAAACTTTGCATTATAGAATAATAATACAATCCCTGCTGAGGAGGGTGTTGACAAACACATGGTTCACCCAGGGATGCATGGCTGAATTATGTAAGGATTAAATTTTAATGGTTTGGCTAAAATATATAAAGATTATAAATAATAATGGTAGTTGCTGATTCAAAGTATTGCTCAAAGTTGAAATGACTTTAATAGCTTTTATTTCCAAAAGAGGTGGATGGAGTGAAAGTAGAGAAATACAAAAAGGTAGAGAAGACATTAGCCTATCTAACTAAATATTGCTCTTGTGCTTGACTCAGCCAGTACTTGTTGACCTTCAACAGGAATTAAACTCTCTCCAGAAGATAGGAAGGGAAAACCAGCCATCCACTTACCCACGTTCCCTCCAAGAGGCAGGTCAAGACAATGACTTGCGCTGAAGGTGACTCCTGAGGCTGACTTTCTTTCTTGAGCTGACCTTCTTGAAGCTGACTTCCTTCTTGGAGTTGAACTCCTCAGAGGAGCCCTAGAAATTCAGGGCCTTTTATAGTGGCCTCTTCTTTCTTCCCTTTTCATAGGGCTCAATCACAGCTTCCAAATTCTCTGGAAACAGGAGCTGTTCGAGATAGGCAGGAAACTAGGGCATGCTTGCAATCTTTACTTCCTGTCCGTAAGTGGTGCTAGCCTAGTATGCACTCCCTAGGAATAAAAGACTCACAAGGATGTTTGGGAGAAGAGTTCTGTTCCTTCCCTCCCCCTCCCCCCCAGGGGTAAAGCCAGTGGTCCGGTGACACCTTAGTCCCCACCCCCAAGTCTGGAGCAAGGAAGCCCCCCTGGGTTAGCCAGGCTGGGGTTGGGGTGGATAGTATGGAAAGGTTGCTCCACACTGTGTTCCCTTGCTGAAAAGTGGCTGGTGCAGTCTGGAGACCCATGTTGGGGGGAAGGGGGAGGAGGGGATTTATACCTCACCCTCTGCGCAGAAAAAACAAGGTGCTTCTAAATAGCTCTGGACTGCAGTAGTTTGGGGACAGCAGAAGAGGTGGGAAGCAGCTTATCCTTTTTGGCCAGGAGTCCCAGGGCAGGGTGGCTGGCAAAAAACGGAAAAAAACAACAAAACAAAACTGCATGGCGAAAAGTAGCTTATCAGCAGGAGCAAAATTTATCTGCTCCCTATCCTTTACTCAAAGGCTTTCTCAAAAAAATTCAAGGATTCTACTCTTTGTGGCTTGTCAAAAATGTAAGATTAAAATTAATATCCAATAACTCCAATAATTATATTTTATAAGACTTATTAATAATCACTGGAAGTAGAAGAAATAGAACAAAACTTAAGTATGACCACGTAAAATAAAATTCTCCTGCCTGGCAAAAAGCCAGCTTTCCAAGCCATGATCACATCAAAATATATCCTATGTACAACATGAGAAGGAAAATGGCTGCTGGGAGAGAGAGTTCTGGGGAGACGAATTCTAATTATACCACCAGGACTAACTTTAGGCTAATTTCTTCTCTCTTGATAGAGTGAGCTCATGTTTATGTTCTCTATATCCTAATCCTGATCTCTGTCTTTCCAATCTTGTCCCCATTTAAAACTTTACTTCTGACAGTAAAGTGAATTAGATTTGGAGTTCAATTAGTAAACATCTACTGGCAGGTAAGCAATGAATATTTGAGTAATTACTCTGTGCCAGGCACTGTGCTAAGCACTGAAGATATAAATATGAGTAAAAAGAAAGATTGTCTTTGCTCTAAAATAACTCACGCTCTAATGGGAGAAGACAATTCATAAAAGAAAATTGAAAAAGGGGTTAAAAGAAGATACCAGAAAGGAGGCATGGTGGCAGGGTCTGAAGAATTAGGTATCTAGACCCAGCTTTCAAGAGATTAATACTACATGTCTCATAGGGGTGTTGTGACTTTGTAAACATGAGTTATTATTATTCATGTGATTTCATCAACATAGGAAATGCTTGATCTAATAAACTCTAAATTCATATCAGCAACTCTGAAATTTTTGAAATGTTAGGTCTTCAAGTTACTAAGGCAATGAGAGATTAAATATTTTGCCAAGGATCATATAACCAATAGGTATGGGTCAGCAATAGGATTTAAAATCAAATCCTCTTGACTCTGAGGCAGGCCCTCTAGTTATTAAACCAGGATAGCCTCTTAGTAGTTATTAAATGGTAATGAAGTTTTTACTAAAACAAGTGAATTTCACATTAAAGGACATTATAATTTAAGAGAGGCAGTGTGGCATAATGACCAAAGAACTAGTTTTGTGACCCTGTAAGGTAGCTTGGTAGTAGGAAAGGATGAGAAATAGTGCTTTAAAATCTTAGAAATGTTTTGAAATCCTTTTTTTTTTTTTTAATTTTAAACCCTTAACTTCTGTGTATTGACTTATAGGTGGAAGATTGGTAAGGGTAGGCAATGGGAGTCAAGTGACTTGCCCAGGGTCACATAGCTGGGAAGTGTCTGAGGCCGGATTCAAACCTAGGACCTCCTGTCTCTAGGCCTGGCTCTCAATCCACTGAGCTACCCAGCTGCCCCCTTGAAATCCTTTCTTAAATGTTAGATCTTATGCTTTTTAATAGTTAGCAGACATTGAACTTGTGGATGTTATGTCTTTCTCCCCTTTAGTAAGAGCTTTCAAGGCTGAGAAAGGACACTCAAACACCCAAACAACCTTTAAAGTCCAACAAATAGGACACAGGAGGGAATATCACATATATTTCCCCCTTTCTCTTTGCAGTTAAGGGAAGATCTTTTTAATTAGGGGGAATGCCCCAAGCCCTGTGCATGTCCCCTTCCTATTTTTGTGCCCTAAGATTCACTTTATGACATGTCAGTCCCTAAAACACATCCCCTCCTGGAGATGTTCATTCCCTTTCTCTGCCCCTTCCCCTGCTCTTTTGCCTGACTGCCCTCTGGTATGTCCAGGGGAGGAATAATCTAAGGGGAGATGGAAAATTCCCAAAGATGGGAAGAGGGAATTCCCCAGACCCTCAGTGAAATCTGGCAACCTGAAACTGGGGGGGTGGGGGACGAGGAGGAGCTGCTGCCTTCTATCCTAGCTGTAGCCACTCCAACTGATAATGCCATTCTACTACCCTGGGCTATTTCTATCACTCTGGCCACACTATCTGTAATATCTTTGAATAAACATTTTCAGGCCTTCATATGAAATGGTCTGAGTGACAATTCTTTGTGCCAGAACAAGCTTTTGCTCCCCCATCACAACAAACTCACTCTCCCACAACTGGGCTAGTCATTTATTTCTCATAACATAGACCACTCTCTAATCTCTATGACTCTAATTAAAATTATAGAAAAAGTGCTGAACTCTTATTGGTAAAGTTTCATTGGGAATTTCCTTACCAGATGAAATCAGAGATCTAAGTCAAAAAGAAAAAAAAAAGGGAACAAACCTTAAAGAAGTAAACATGTTGGTCCAATTTGTAGTTTTAATATTTTAAAATAATTAGATATTACATATTAATTTATCCTTGCTTTCATCTATAATTATATTTAGAAGTCTCCTTCCAATTCACCTGAAGTCCTTATCAAGAAGATACCTCCTGAGGTTGGAAACTATATCCAAAGCTTCAGGATAAATTGTTTTCATAAGTCTGTACCTTTCCTTCATTCAAGCCACAGGTGTGGCTCTGGATGTTTCATTTAATTAAAAACATGACTTTTATTTGTCTTTTCTAGCTTACTTATTTGATAGGAAGTTCTTTTCTCTTTGATTTCCTTGTATTCTCTCTCTATGAGGTCAGAGAAGAGTAAGAAAGATTATAGGCAAACTTATATGACTATATTATTTCTAACAAGAAAGGAGTAATTTTCCATTTTATTTAAAAAGGATATTTTACCCACCCAACAGGTTTCTTTAGGCACTAACTACTCTGTTGAGTATTACTTTATGTTTAAATACAAAAGAAATTCTCTTTTTATTTATTATTTATTTAATCTATAAAAGGAGTTGCAATCATGATCTCAGTCAAGACAACAGCAAAAATAGATTAAATAATTTAAAAATTTAAACCAAAAAAAAAGGTTAAAAAGAAACTATGTTGCATACAGACCAGTCTAAAAATGAATCTAGGGTGCTTTGGACTGGTTCTGATAGATTAAGACCAGTTTGAGCCAGTTCTGACTGATTTGAACCGGTTCTGATTGATTCTGACAGGTTTGAGCTGGTTCTGACCAGTCCAAATTAGACTGGTTTGCAACAGTTCTGATTAGTTTAGACAGGTTCGAATTGGTTCTGGGTGGTCCAGACCAGTTTGAGCTGGTTTGAATTGGTTCTGACTGACCTAGACTGGTTCCTGCTGGTTCTGACATGTATAGACCAGTTTGAGCTGGGTTAGAACAATTTGAACTGGTTCAGACCAGTCTGTTCTGACTGGTTTGAGCCAGTTCTGACTGGATCCAGCTGGTTTTAACCAATTCCCACTGGTTTTGTCCAGCTTTAATGGGTTCAAGCAGGTTCTGGCTAGTTTGGATTGGCCAGAACTGATATTTTTTGGATTTTGTTCTTATTCTCTAGAAATTAAAAAGTTCTTATTGGTTCTTAATGAAGTCACAGGCCCTTAAGAGGTTTTTACAGCCTGGAGACATGTTTGGAGACAGGAGAAAGGTAAAAAGAGAGAAAGATATTAGAATAAGTAAAAGTGAGGTCAATTTGTCTTTACGTTTTTTGGAGAAATCACTTGTGAATCAATGTAACCCTGGGGATTTTTCTTAGAGAATTAATTGATTCAATTTCAATTCAATTCTATTCAATTTCTTTTTCTGAGACAGGATTATTCTATTTAGTCTTTTGTTAATCTGGGCAATTTATATTTTAGTGAACATTTATCAATTTTACTTAGTTTGTCAAGTTTATTGGCAAGTAATTGGGCAAAATAGTTTGCAATGATTGTTTTAATTTTTTCTTCATTGAGGATGAATTCACCCTTTTGATTTTTAATACTGGTAATTTGATATTCTTCCTTACTTTTTAAAAATCAATTTAAACATTACTCTATTTCATTCACTTTTTTTCATAAAAAATAAAAGACTCCTAGTCTTATTTATTACTTAAATAATTTTGTTACTTTTTTCTTTCATTTTCTTGACATCCAATTTAGTCTTTATTTGAGGATTTTTCTTTTCTTTTCTATTTTTAGTTGCATACCCAATTCATTGAGTGTTCCTCCCTATTTTATTGATAGAAGCATTTAGAGATATAAATTTCCCCTTAAATATTGCTTAATTTTTAATTTGTCTTTCCATGATCACTTGATTATATGAACAAAATATGATTAAAAGTATGATTGGAAAAGGATTCATTCATTATTTTTGCTGTTAGTTGTGAGGTTTTTATGCCCTGATGCATGGTCAATTTTTCTGCAAGTGCCATGTTCCACTAAGAAGGTTTTTTAATTTATATTTATATAGAGAGAGGAAAGTTGAGGTCCCTTTCAGGATCTCATTTCCTTCCTTATATCTTTTAATCAGAATTATTTTTGCTTTAGCTTTTAATCATGATTATTACTCCTGCTTTTTAAAAAAATTGCAGCTGGAACACAGTAAATTAAGAGGAGTAAAATTACTTGGCAAGTCATTTCTCTTCTTCATATCTCAGTTTCCTTTTCTATCTCTGGAGGATCTCAACCAACTGCTCCCTCCCAAGGCTAAGAAAACTAAGAGATAGAGAACTTTAGTGATGTGCTCAAGGTTAGGGAAGTAGGAAGTAGAAATGAAAGAATTTGGGCCCAGGGTCTCTGGGACAAATTCTGTCCTCTTTTACTTCTCTGAAATTCTTTCCCCTGCTATAGGCTGCCTACCATTCCCTGAGCATATCCTTGAATTAGGAAAAGAATGCACTGAGTGGCCCTACTGGAAGTCCTATTGCTCATTGTAAATTAATAATTTGGTTTCCTGGCTCAATTCCATATTGTGGGAATGGCTCTGTCTTACAGCAACTAGATGCTTAGGGGCTTGGCTTTTTTGAAAAATTCTGTTGCATTCTGGATCTTGATTACCTATGACATTTCAGAGCTAATGATAAAAGCTGGAAATGGGAAATAAAAAAACTTAATCCTAAACAAAGGGCAGAATTGCATAGAGAAGGCCTGAGATCTCTTTGCAGAACCATGCCCTTAGTTGTTTACCTTAAACATCCTCTGTTTACTTTAAACATTAAAGGCACTGATTAATTAAAGGCATTTGAATCAGAATCTCCAGTAACAGCTACTTTCTAAAAAAAAAAAATCAATGCAAAATCCTTCTTGGGAATTCTAATTTGGAGACCTGTGGCAGATGAAGTTGCAAAAATCCAATTGTTTTTCTCTCTTTGAATTTCAAAATGATTCTAGAAGTTCCCAAATAATTATAATGATGCCCTTCGGGATTCCTTCTAGAGTACATCTTTCAACAAATCTTTGGACTATATAATACTATTTTAAAGTCACTGTATAGGGAAGGAGTACTTGAATTTGACTTTCTCCCTAAAGTCATGCAAAGTATTTAAGTATTGCTTTCACTTGCAGGAAATTGAAAAGAGAGATAGTGGGAAGTCAATATTCACCCAATATAAATGTAAATTTGTGTCAAAAGTATTAGCAGAATATTCAGCATAGTTAAGTGACCAACAGAATCCTTTATTCATGCTCAGTAGGGCTGTGCGGAATCAGAAGGTCAGCTTCTATTCATCACTGAGGATTGCATAGCCTCTCAATCAACAGTTTGTCAGACTTGTCTATCTGTTGTAGTACTTTCCATTAATCTTATGCAGGGAATCTGAATCTGCAAGCTAAAAACCAGTTTTCTGTGTTGATTCCTAAATTAAATTAAATTCCTAAACATTTTGGGTATGTCTTTGATGCAACAGGCTTCAAAGCTTTCATGAAAGCTTCAGGTAATAAGGAAGAGAAAATTTATTTCTCAAACTGACAGTCAGGCCAACTTAGTTTCCATGAAGAACATGGAAATACTATAGTTTACCTAGATAGCACAAAATGGACTCAGAGTTTAAAAATTGCTAAATAACTGTCAACTTGAAATCTAGAAACCCTAAGTTTGACGTTGTCACCTGAGAAGTTTCTCCCTGAGGGGGATCTGGACTCACAGTTTCAGACTAACAACAGACCTTAAAGTATTTGGTGGTCCCAGTAAAGTACAGGTGGTCCCACCAAAAGTGGTCCCCTTTGTCCTGGTAGTTTCTCCCATAGAATCAAAGTCCTTTCCCAAGGTAGCCCAGCCCTTGACTGGATCTTTCCCTTTTGTGTCTATTGTAAAGCACTGACCTCTCCCAGATAATCCTGCCTTGGACTTCTTATTTCTTCAGTGACCATTGTAAAACCAATCATCCACACTCCCTTGTCCACCAGTTCACCAAGAGATATATAAGTTCCCCCTTCTATAATGCTTTGGAGCTATCATCTAGCACGGTGATACTCCCAGGGATACTGTTTGCCAGAGTGCCAGGGTCTTTGGTTCTGTGTGGTTTTGGATGCGGGACTCTGTTTGGAGGCCTAAATATTGAACACTTTCCTTCTCCTGATTAAAGACTTGGCTTTTCTAACTCTTTAATAGTTCTGAGTTTTATTTTCCCCAAGTTAACATAACTATAGGATTGAGAAGAGCCAGACCTTGTTAAATTATAGAGGACTCTAATCTAGGTTTAGAAACTGTTTTAGGAAGTTACATTCTTTGGTAAAGGTTCTCTGGAGGTTCTCAATTTAGTATCCTTGAGCTTGTTTTTTAAGTATTTGCTTGGAAGGATTTCAGTATAATTGGTGTTTAAAAGCATTATAATGAGAAGGATACATAGGCTTCACTAGGATGCTAAATGGGCCCATGACATATAAAAGGGTATGAAGCCCTCATCTAATCACTTTAATGAAATCAAGCATTTTCTTTTTTAATTTTAAGAATCTCAATATATATAAAGCCCTAAAATCCCCCCCTTTTTTTCATAGTTTATGCTCCAATTTATAAATATATTTGAACTGTTCCACCAAATGTCTTCTTGGAGTTCATGCAATGAGGGCTTGTCCTTGATGCACCATATTGTTGTTTTTAATACAATGTGATTTTCATTGGTATAAGAAACTTACTTTGCCAATCAAAATCAAGGAAGGGAAAGAAAAGGAAAAAGCATTTATTAAGTACTTACTTTGTGCCAGGCACTGTTTTAAGCACGTAACAAAAATTATTTCATTTGATTAGTATCTTCTCTGCAACTTAAGATCTTAGAGTTGCCTGGGAAACCAAGAGGTTAGGTGATTTGCCCAGGGTTACCACAAGCAGTATATATTAGAAGGGGTCTTGAGCTCAGGTCTTCCTGACTCCAAGACTAACTCTCTATCCACTATGCCAAACAGTCTCTTAATGCTTATATTTATTATATTAATGCCATATCTGCCCTTTTAATGACTTTTGAAAAGGATCCCAGATTTCCTCCTGGGTCATTTAAATTCAATTACTATTTACTGAGCTCTTATTATGCATGTACTTACACTGTGTTTGGGTAAGGAATGAAATGTAAAGAAGTCAGTACATTTTTAAGCTATTAAAAGCCTCCCAAAGCCTTTGGTGTGAGACACTCCGTTTCCTTTTTAAATTTAGATTTTCCTGATTACATGTCAATACAATTATTAATATTTACTTTCTGATATTTTGTAATCCATATTCTGTCATTCCCACCCCTTCCCCAAGAAGGCAGACAATATGAGAGAGGTAGAACATATATTATCATATTTCCATGTTTGTTATGTTATGAAACAAGAAACACATTGCTTACACTAGAGAAAAATTCATTGAGGAAATAAAGTGAAGAATGGTATGTTTCAATCTGCATTCAGACTCCATCTGTTCCTTCTATGGCAGTGGATATCCTTTTTTGTCATGAGCTCCTTGCAGTTATTCTGTTCTCGCCTTGTTGATAATAATTAAGTCATTCAGAGTTGGTTATTATACATTATTGCTACTGTGTACATTGTTCTCTTGGTTCTGTTTACTTTGCATCACTTCATGTCTTTCCAGGTTTGTGTGTGTGTGTGTGTGTGTGTGTGTGTGTGTGTGTGAGCATCTTGTCATTTCTTATGTATTTCATTACTAACATATAACACAATTTGTTCAATCATTCTCCAACTGATGGACATCCCTGCAGTTTCCAGTTTTTTGCTATCCCAAAAAGAGCTGCTATAAATATTTTTGTACAGATAAGTTCCTTCCCCCTATCTTTAATCTCTTTGGGATACAGATCTACTAGTGGTATTGCTGGGTCAAAGAGCATGCACAGTTTTATGACTTTTTTTAATGGCATGTTTTCCAGAATGGTCGTATCAGTTCCTAGCTCCACCAACAGTGTATTAGTATCCTCATTTTTTGACATCCTCTCCAACATTTATCATTTTCCTTTTTTGTCATGTTAGCCCATCTGGTTGTGATATATCAGAATTGTTTTAATTTGCATTTCTCTAATCAATAGTGATTTGGAGCATTTTTTTCATATGGCTAAAGGTAGCTTTAATTTCTTCATCTGAGAATTGCTTATTCATATCCTTTGGACATTTGTCAATTTAGAATGCTTTGTATTATAAACTTGATTCAGTTCTCTAAATGTTTGAAAAATGAAGCCCTTATCAGAGAGATTTCCTCTAAAGATTTTTTCTTCAGTTTATTTGCCTATTAATCTTGGTTACATTGATTTTATTTGTGCAGAAACCTTTTAATTTAATGAAGTAAAAGATATCTATTTTATATCCCAGTCTGTTCTGTCTTGTTTTGACCTAAATTCTTCCCTTATCCATAAGTCTGATAGCTTAATTATTCCATACGCCCCTAATTTATTTATGATATAGTCCTTTATTTCTAAATTATGTAGACATTTTGACTCTACCTTGATATATGGTGTGAGGTGTTGGTCTATGTTTAGTTACTGTCATACTGTTTTCTAGTTTTCCCAGCAGTTTTTGTCAAAATAGAGAGTTCATTCTCCAAAAGCTTGGATCTTTGGGTTTGTCAAAAACTAGGTTACTGTGGTCATTTACCATTGTGTGTTGAATGTTTACCTATTCCATTGGTCTTCCACTCTATTTATTAACCAGTACTAGATTATTTTGATGATTACAACTTTATGATGTAATTCAAGATCCAGTATATCTAAACTGCCTTCCTTCAAAATTTTTTCATTAATTCCCTTGATATTCTATGTCTTTTGTTCTTTCAAATGATTTTTTTTTCTAGCTCTGTGAAAAAAATTTGAATTGAATAAAAATGAAATTGAATAATAGTTTATTGGTATGGCACTGAATAAATTAGTTTAGGAAGAATTGTCATTTTTATTATGATGGCTCATCCTACCCATGAGTAATTAATGTTTTTCCAACCATTAAGATCTGACTTCATTTCTGTGGAAAGTGTTTTGTAGTTGTGATCACATAATTCCTGGGTTTGTCCTGGCAGGTAGATGCCCAGGTATTTTATATTGTCTATAGTTATTTTAAATGGGATTTCTCTTTCTATCTCTTGTACCACAATTATTATCTTAATTATTCTAGTTATCATTTTCTCATGCAATGAATGTAATCATTTTAACCCCACTGTTTCTTTTGATTATCTTAAATAAACTTAAAAATACTTTAGATATTTCTTCTGCCATAGAAATGTGAAGTATCCTTTGTATCACTTTCCCACATGGGGATGTTATTAGTTTAACCCCACTGATTTCCTTGATTTTTTTTTCTGTTTACTTTTTTCTGTTTCTCTTTAGTGTTGAATCTGATCACTGAATTTTCTTTTTCATGCTGGTCATTTTGGTCAGGAATACTTGGAATTCCTATATTTAACTGAATGTTCATTTTTTCCCCCTGGAGTATTATGTTCAGTTTGTCTGAGTAGTAGATTTTTAGTTGTAGACCTATTGCCTTTGGCTTGTGGAATAGCATATTCTATGCCTTCTGATTCTTTAATGTAAAAGCTTCTAGGTCCTATATAATCCTGACTGTGGTTCCACAATATTTGAATCTTTTTTTTTCTGTTTTGGTTGGTTGTAATATTTTTCTCCCAGGCTTTGGAGTTCTGGAATTTGACTCCAATAGTCTTGGGATTTGTAAATTTGGGAGTTCTTTCAGGATGATTGGTCGATACTTTCAATCTCTATTTTCCCCTTTGTTCAAGAATATCAGGGCAGTTTTTCCTGATAATTTCTTTCAATATAGTGTCCAGGTTCTTTTTTGATCATTTTTTTCTTCTAAGTCTTTTATTATTTGTTTTTCTATCCTTTTTTTGGAGCTCTTTCAAGAGTTCATTTTGGGCTTGGCATTCTTTCACATTTCCCTTAGAGGCTTTACATGTTTTCACTTTTGTATTGCTGTCTTCTTCCAAGCTCACATTTTGGACTTCTCTCTTGTTGAAATATTTTTCTACCCTTGGACTTTTTCTCTGTCTTTTGTTCATTTTTAAAAAATCTCTTGATTTTGTCTATATGCTGAAGTTTAGCTACATTCCTGGGGTGGAGGGAATACTGTCCCACACTTGTATTGTTCCTGGGGTCAACTCAGCTGTTTCAATCCCAGACTGAGCACTCTATAGAGGAGGCCTGTTTGGCCTGCTGTGAAGAGATTTGTAGATGTTCAGTTCAGTTGCGTTGAGTTGGGCTCTGCCCAATCCTGCTAAGACTGGGCCTTATTGGGCTAAATTCTTCCCACTGCTGCTTACTGGGTTGTGCCTGGTTTCTGTTCCAGTTGGACTGTGTAGGGTCTCTTTCCTCTCACTGCTACTTATTCTTCACTGCCTTGCAAATGATATTTCTATTCTAAGACAAAAGGCAAGAATTAAAAATGAAAAAAAGTTTTTTTCAGTTATAGGTAGAAACAATTTTTGACATTTTAGAATTCAGATTTTTTCTCCCTCTTTCCCTTCCTTCCCCCTTCCCATCAGTGGTGAATAATCTGACATAGATTATATCAGTACTTTCATGTAATATGTATTTCCAGATTGCTCATATCATGATAGATGACACAAATCACATATACAATAGAAATTTCTTGAAGGGAATATAGTGGAAGATGGTATGCTTTGGTCTACACTCAGACTTCAAGAGTTCCTTCTTTGGCTGTGGATATCATTTTTCATCACCAGTTCCTTGTGGTTATCTTAGAGACACTCTTTACTGATAATGGTTTAGTCCTTCACAATTGATCATTGTATAATATTTCCATTACTGTATATGTTGTTCTCTTGGTTCTGCTTACTTCACTTTGCATCAGTTCATATACGTCTTTCCAGGATTTTCTGAATCATCCTATTCATCATTCCTTATAGCACAAAGTATTCCATTTTAGCCATATACCACAACTTGTTCATTCATTACCCAAGTGATGGATAGCCCCTCAGTTTCTAATTCTTTACCACTAAAAAAAGAGGTTCTAAAAATATTTTGGTACAGGCATGTCCTTTTCCCTTATTTATGATCTCTTTGGATACAGATCCAGTAGTAGTATTGCTGGACTAAAGGGTATGCATAGTGTTGTGGTGTTTTGAGCCTGGCTCCATATTGCTCTCTAGAATGGTTTTATCAGTTCACACTTCTGCTAACATTGTATTAGTGTCCCAATTTTCCCACATCCCCTTCAGCATTTATCATATACCTTTTTGTTCATGTTAGCCAATCTAGGTATGAGGTAGTATTTCAAAGTTATTTTAATTTGTATATCTCTAATCAGTAGTGATTTGAAGCATTTTTTCATTATGAATACGGATGGCTTTAATTTTTCAGAAGGTAAGAGTTTAAAAAAGAAGTAATGATTAGGAGTTTGGCTTGAACTTTAAAGTTACTTCTTCTTCTTTTTTTAAACCCTTAGCTTCTATGTATTGGCTCCTTGGTGGAAGAGTGGTAAGGGGGTCAAGTGACTTGCCCAGGGTCACACAGCTGGGAAGTGTCTGAAGCTGGATTTGAACCTAGGACCTCCCGTCTCTAGGCCTGGCTCTCAATCCACTGAGCTACCCAGCTGCCCCCAGTCATAAGATTTTGAAGTCTGCCAGGTGAGTATAAATTCTTATAAAAGCTTATTTTATATATATAATTTTAAGGTTTGCAAAATACTTTATGTATATTATCTCAATTTGAAAATATTCTAAAATCAGGCCAAGGTGAGGAGATTGATCCTAATGAAAATTTTCATGTCACTTTTAATCAATTGCCTACTTATTTAACTTGGCAACATCTGATACCAACAGGAGAGAGAAATCATACTTAGGATTCTAGAAGCAAGTTAATATAGTATTTGCAGAATTGGAAGATTTTGTTCTTGGAGCATTATTGAATTTGATTCTAGTTCACTCCAGTCAAGGTGAAAGGAACACTGAGCAGTTTGATCTTTCCTCTTCAAGTCCTTTAACTCCCTTGGCAGCATGAACAGTGGTGTTTGATTTCCTTCCTTCCTTCCTTCCTTCCTTCCTTCCTTCCTTCCTTCCTTCCTTCCTTCCTTCCTTCCTTCCTTCCTTCCTTCCTT
>NC_058130.1:636189711-636199434 GCF_016433145.1 Gracilinanus agilis | reverse complement strand
TTCCTTCCTTCCTTCCTTCCTTCCTTCCTTCCTTCCTTCCTTCCTTCCTTCCTTCCTTCCTTCCTTCCTTCCTTCCTTCCTTCCTCCCTTCCCTCCTTCCTTCTTTTTAGAGTTTTTTTTCTTGTATGTCTTTTGTTTTTACATTAGTTATTTCAAACGTCTGCTTTCCAGACAATAATTTATCTCGGAGCCTTGCACATACATACGTACTGGATGCTTAATAAATGCTTGTTGATTTGGGATTAGATTTAGAAAAGTCTTTGAATCACCTGTATTTTCATCAAGCTGTACAATTTAAGTGTATCTACATGCTCATTCATACATGTGTACACATGGGTACACACACACACACACACACACACACACACACACACACACACCTCTCTTCAGGATCTATTTGAAAAGCTTCCAGCAATATCTACCAAACAAAGCCTACAACTGTGAACTTAGAGCTAAGGATACAAGGTGAATGCTCTATCCCAAGAGTACTATTTATACAGTGAAGCTATCCACCATTTCCTCGATCTTGATGCTTTGGGGCTCCACCATTTATTTCAATAGTAAATTATAGGGTTGAAAAAACTAAACTGTTATGCTTACCAAGCTCTCCTGCAGCTTCCCATTACTCACCTACCACTGTTGTGGAAATTCATCTCAGGACATGGAACGAGATCACTGGGGCAAACCTCTTTTCGAGGCTAATTAGTTCAGTGCAATCTGTATTGTGCTACTATTTTTAACTTACTGGCATCAGCTTTATTCTTCCTAAGGTTACTTATGGTCACTCATCTTCTTTGACTGTCATAAAGCTAAATTGCAATTTCATTTTTCTTTCTTATCTCCTGAGAAATTATTACCCTCATCCACATGCCTTTCTATTTTCTTATTTTCTTTGGGAAAAACATTTTTATGATCAAAATGAGGTCAAAGTCTTAGAGCAGTCTGATAGCTTTTTTTTTTTTTTTAAACCCTTAACTTTTGTGTATTGACTTATAGGTGGAAGAGTGGTAAGGGTAGGCAATGGGGGTCAAGTGACTTGCCCAGGGTCACACAGCTGGGAAGTGTCTGAGGTCAGATTTGAACTTAGGACCTCCAGTCTCTAGGCCTGGCTCTCAATCCACTGAGCTACCCAGCTGCCCCAGTCTGATAGCTTTTTAACTAGCTGGAATGCCAGCAAATACTTCCTGAGAGAGGGTGGGGTATGAGTGGGGTAAATAAGAGGAGAAATGTTAAATAAGACTACCTTACTCTATTAAAGCAGCTAGATATAGAATAAAGTCAGAAGATCTGAATTCATATCTGATTTCTGAGACTCACTAACCGAGTGACTCTGGAAAAGTCACTTAACTTCTGCTTGCGACAAATCAGTGGAGAAGTAAATGACAAACCACTCCAGTGTATTTGCTGAGAAAACTCCATGGAAGTCAGAAAAGGCAGGATATGACTGAACAATAATAACCCTATTAAATGTAAATAGGCAAATGGGATACATAGTTTCAGAAAATTGACTAGTTTAGTTACAAAACAACATTTCATTGATAAATAAATTCAACTCAATTTAAAAAAATCATTAAGTATTTACTCTAGTGCAAGATACTATGTTTAACATTGGTGATAAAAAGAGGAAAATAAAACAATCTTTGCCCTTAAGGAACTTATATGTTCATCTGCAAGGGGACAGGGTAGAGTTAATGGACATGAAAATACTCCACTGTTTCATTTTCTCATTGATTTGGGAATTCCATCAAATGATACAGATCTTTACCCATCCTGCCTTTCTGTTATGTTCTCTTATGTTCTCTCACAAGTTTGTCCCAAGGAATAACCAATGTAGTAAAAGCTTTTCTCACTTTATCTCAACATTTTGAAGGTACAAATGGAGTCTTCTGGCTTTCCACCTGTCATCTCATCCTCTTGCCACATTACTAGTCCACCTTCTTCCTGTCATACATCCTTGAAGACATACTTTATTCCGACTGTATTCTTCTTTGGAGTTTTTAGTTGGTTATACATTATAGCTTATTCATACCCACAATGTACCTTTTGATTATCTAAAAGATAACATTGAAATTGTGAGGATAATAAATATATATTTATATAAAGAAATATAAAAAGTATATACAAAGTTTATTTTAAAAAGTACAATTTAATGAGTTCAAGTTATTTCATTAATAGCTGGGGGAGGGGGGGTAGAGAGGAAAGAGAGGCATGGTAGGAAAGGCATGAATGCATGAAGGTATTCTGATGGAAGCTTAGGGATTTTAAGATGCAGAGGTGAGGAGGGAGTGTATTCCAGACATGGGACACCATTGAGAATGGAGAATAGTTAGCAGGCTAGTTTGAAATGACATTTAAATACACACTGACTGATATTTAAGAGTAATTTGAAGGAACTATTTGAAGGAGTTTTTCAAAGCACAGAATTTTAATGATTCCTCTTATAATGTGAATATTCACCTCATAGTATCTTTGTATAAATTTATATTTTCCTAGAATAGGTTTTTTTTTTTTTAAACCCTTAACTTCTGTGTATTGGCTCTTAGGTGGAAGAGTGGTAAGGGTGGGCAATGGGGGTCAAGTGACTTGCCCAGGGTCACACAGCTGGAAAGTGGCTGAGGCCGGGTTTGAACCTAGGACCTCCTGTCTCTAGGCCTGACTCTCACTCCACTGAGCTACCCAGCTGCCCAAGAATAGGTTTTTAAAAAGTGATGTTCAACTGTATTTAATTATTCCTTAAGGATGGTGGTAGTTGATGAAGGCTCTAAAAGCATGAGGCAACAACATAGTTGTAATTTCTCTTTTCTAGCAGTCTATATTCTCCTCTGTGTATATACCTCTGGATACACAGTTGCTTCTTCTCTCCATCCTCTCTCCCCTCCATTTTTCAGGTCTTTATAATCTATCCTACTTCTTTCCCACAAATTGAACTCAATACAGACCCATTTTACCACCAAAAAGAAGTGAATTGTTTTTTTAAATAGATGACCCTCATGTAATAAAGTGCAATATTAATCTTTTGTAATATATCTTACACATTATATAATATATTATCGCATTATACTAAAAACAAAAAATTTATAAGAATTCATATATAATTAAGAAAACCATTAGAGTGACTAGAAAGTCATTAGCATTACCTTTGAGATATCTGTATTCTTCAAAATTTCTACCTCCTAAATGGAGCAATTTTAATTATCTTGTAGTCTTTTGGACTTAGACTAATCTGAACCAGCTTGGTTTTTTCTTTCTCTCTGAATAAATATATTCTCCACTCTGTACACTTATTTTATTATTATTTTTTAAATAGAGGTTTTGGAGGAAGGGGAGAGAATGGGAAATCTAAATCCTCATAATCCTTTTCTTATATTAGCAGGAGATTTATTATTTTACTTTAATTAAAGCTGCTTAAACTCATATAGGCTCGGTGACTATTCTATTAATCCTGATAATAGATCTTTTCAATGATCTCTCCTAGTTTGGTATGTTACTAACTTAATTCTGAATATTGTATTTGAATTGATTGGTTCATAAACTAAACCAGATGATGAAGTTATTCAAGAGCTCAGTTAAGCCCATGGGCTTCCCATCCTGAATGGCTTTTATGTATTTACATTAAATAATTAAAAATGTTGGAAAATGTTTTAATATGAAATTGGGGAAAAATAAATAAAATTTAATTTTAAAATTACATTAAATAATAACATTTCTCTGAAAAGTGTATTTTCAATAGAAAGATCTCAAAGTACCCTTTAAAAATCTCCTTTGTTCTCACAACAATTTTTGTGATGCATGAGGACTGCTTGGTTTCAGGCTGAAGTTTGGAGTCATCAAAGCACTTTCTTCCTTTAATTCATTAGGAGGAATTGGACCCAGTTCACTCTCCATCTAGAGTGCCTGCCCAGGATAGATACACTGCAAACGATACCATGAGCAAGAACTGACATTTGACAAATGATTGTATGTGAGAGATAAAGAATATGGAAGAATCAAAAATAACTCTAAAAGGCTGAGCCTGGACATGTGGAAGGATGATGGTGATGTCTGTGTCTCCCACAGTTTGGGGATGGGGAGGTAAATGTATATATTTGTGATTATACCTGTGAACTGAACATTCCTTTGTAAAATTAAACACACTGGTTGGGTGGCTAAATGGAAGTAGGTGTGAAGGCCTCCCTGTACTTGAGAGAGCATCATCACTTAAAATTTTTTTTTATTTTTCTAATACCCTTATCTTCCTTCTTAGAATCAATTCTGTGACTTGTCTAGGGCATTGATGGGCAAACTACGCCCATGGGCCAGATGTGGCCCCCTGAAATGTTCTATCTGCCTCCTGACATTATTCCTAATCTGACAAATACAATGAGTAGGATACAATACAATGAAACTTCCAAAGAGTTGCCTTAGAAACAGACTGACAGATGAGCAGTTCCTTTCCTTTGGCCCCCTCTTTCAAAAGTTTGCCCATCACTGGTCTAGGGTTATATAGCTAGGAAATATCTGGGGGCATATTTGAACCCAGGACCTCCCATCTCTATCCACCTAACTTCCCTCTTTAGACTCACTCTTAGAGAGCTTAGACATTCCAAGTCCCTCTGAGGGTACCAGGGAATAGTAGGGGAAAGGTAAAAATATAATATACCTGGCCTTCAGGCACTACTACATACCACAGGAAAGAAATACTTTGTTTTAAACACAAAAGAACTCCTAAGTGCACACTGGCAAAGACTTAAACATGAATCAGCAACTGACAACTTTAATTCATTCTCTCAGGATGTTGAAATTCAAAACAGGGAACATTTTGTGGGCTCTGCACTTTGTGAGTAACACACTTAGGGTTTTCAGGTTAAGACCTTTATGGTTCTATGTCTTCTTATAAACCAGGGTACATCATGGGTTGATCTTCCAGGCTGTGGTCATCTTATTTGTAAAGGTTGTACTTCTTTTTTTTTTTTTAAACCCTTGTACTTCGGTGTATTGTCTTATAGGTGGAAGATTGGTAAGGGTGGGCAATGGGGGTCAAGTGACTTGCCCAGGGTCACACAGATGGGAAGTGGCTGAGGCCGGGTTTGAACCTAGGACCTCCTGTCTCTAGGCCTGACTCTCACTCCACTGAGCTACCCAGCTGCCCCTGTAAAGGTTGTACTTCTAAAAAATTCTCCTTGTGAGGAACCTACTAATTCCTAAACTCCTTTATTTTTTACAATTTAATTAATTGATTTATTTTTTAAAAAAAATCTTTACTTTCTGTCTTAGAACCAATTGGTTCTAAAGCAGAAGAGCAATGAGGGCTAGGCAGTTGGAGTTAAGTGATTTACCCAGGGTCACACAGATAGGAATAATTCCTAAACTTGAAGTAACCATTCCTGAAAAGCCCATCTCCCATGATGATTGTTCTATCACATACTCTTAAATCTTAGTCCATTGTTCTCACTATTCCCTGCTGTTTACTTTTGGTGTGACTCAATATGCTTATTTTAAAAATTATTTTTCTATGTGGAGATTATTTGTGAATAATCTGATATACTGAATTAGGAAAATCTGAACTTTTAAATTAAAGCAAGGGGGCAGCTGGGCAGCTCAGTGGATTGAGAGCCAGGCCTAGAGACAGGAGGTCCTAGGTTCAAATCTGACCTCAGACACTTCCTAGCTGTGTGACCCTGGACAAGACACTTAACCCCCATTGCCTAGTCCTTACTGTTCTTCTGCCTTGGAACCAATACATTGTTTTAATTCTAAAGCAGAAGGTAAGAATTAAAAAAAAATTCAGAGCAAACAGGGAAATTAATAATTTTTTAACTAAAAGGAGAGATGATAATTAAAAGGATGAAATGTGGTTTTTCAAAATGACAAAAGACCATTTAATCTTAATATTAATCGCCAAATTAAACATAATAGTGCCATATGTTCTTATTTTGTTCAAATTTATTCATCTTCACTTTTGCACAGAAATAATAAAAAAAATCCCCAAACATGAAATGACTCCACTTTGATTTCTCTCTTTAGTAGCTAGGACTTAGAAGACTAGCAATGCCAATAAGTGCCACTACAACATGTGCAACCGAACTGGGAAGCTAAAGGCCCACCCCAGAACTCCTTTTTGTCCCCATGTAGTTGTTTGTTTTTTTAAACCCTTACCTTCCGTCTTGGAGTCAATACTGTGTATTGGCTCCAAGGCAGAAGAGTGGTAAGGGTAGGCAATGGGAATCAAGTGACTTGCCCAGGGTCACACAGCTGGGAAGTGTCTGAGGCCAGATTTGAACCTAGGACCTCCCGTCTCTAGGCTGTCCTCATGTAGTTTTTACCCAGCTCAAAAGTCAAGCCTAGAAGGGCCAAAGTTTAATGGAGGAGATAAAGGCAGAACTAAGGTCACTGAAAATTTTCCTCCTAAGAAATGCTTATTTCTTAAGTCAATCTGATAGGTTCTTTTTATGGCATCCCTAGTGGCCAAAATGGGAGTTACAAGGAATTTTCTAAGTCGAAATCATTTGTCTTGGAACATGGGCTTCAAATCAACCACAGACACTGGCATTAAATGAAGAGACTTAATCTTAGTTTGAGGTGCTCTCTTTCCTTTGTTAGTTCCATTGCTAAGCGTTTTATCTAAGCTCAGTTACTTAAAGTCTGCCTTATAATGGAGAAGCTTTCTGGACACTGAATTGAATAGATAACAGAAGAGCCAGTAAGTGGTTCTGAGGATCTAAAGCCCACTAGATGGTAGCAGAGAGTAACTTAATGACTAGGGATGTCCAGCAGATTCTTTGCTGAATGTCCCTGTGTGAGAAGTGTCTCAGACGGGGAAAAAAAAAAGATTCTAGGAGGATCCTCAGGCAGTGTTGTCTAGAACTGATGCAGGTAACTACAAGCAAGGGGGCTTAACGTAGCACTCTCAGGAATGCCACTGGAAAATAACTAGGGATGGTTATGAAATATCTCCATGATATATGTGGCTAGACTATCCTGGCATGGAACCATCAGGGACCAGGAGTGTTCATTCAATGCAAAAGCCATAGCTTTATGGCTAAGTGATGGTCTCCTGGTCAGAAAGGACAAATAACACATGCTGTTCTCTTGGAAAGTGCTGGTATTTGTAGTCATTTGGTCTCCCTATACTACTACCAACAGTAACATCTTTGAAAATAGACATCAGCCAAACAGAATTGTGCCTGTTCTGCTTCTTCTTAGTGTAAGTGCCATAGAGGGTTCAAAGGAAATGCAAGATACAGAAATGATAATTTCACTGGACAGGCAAAAATGCATACAGGAAACGTGAATCCAACATAGAAAATGCATGGTACTTGGATTCAGAAATCTTAGGATTCAGTCCTAGATCATCTAGTTACAAGCTGGTTACCTTGGATCAGTTACTGAGCATCATTTTTCTCTTTAAAAAAATAAACAAAACAACACCTTTACCTTTGTTTTAGAATCTGTACCATGTATTGGTTCCAAGGCAGAAGAATGGTAAGGGCTAGGCAATGGGAGTTAAGTGACTTGCCCAGGATCACCCAGCTAGGAAATGTCTGAAGGATTTTCCTCATTTGTAAAGTGAAATGAAAGATTTCCTACCTCATAGGAGCGAGTCAAATGAGGTAACTCAATTAAAACATTTTACAATTGTAGACTCTTATTCAATTCAATGCCATGCACTCAATAAGCTTATTAAGTGCTTACTATGTGCCAGGCACAGTGCTAGAAGCTTTAAGAACTTAGGGAAGGGGTAGAGCACACACGTATACAAAATTATAGACTCTTAAGAGTTGAAAGGCACCTCAGAGGCCAGTTAGTCCAATTTATCCAGGAATTCCTTTTACAACTTCACTCACAGTGTTTATCTAGTCTCCACTCGAAGAATCCCAGTAATGAGAAGTTCAGTACCTCTGGAGGCAACTCATTCTTCTTTTTGGATAGCAATAAGTTTTTGGAATTTTATCCTTAACATTGAGCTAAAATTCTGCCTTTCTGTCATTTCTATTCATTAATCCTAATTCTTCCCCTAACAAATCTAGTCAGGTAACAAAAACAAGTCAGGTTCTTCCACATGACTGGCCCTCAACTACCTGCAGATAGCTATCATCTCCTCCTGAAATTCTTTTCTGGTTAAATATTCCCAATTCATTCAAATGGTCCTTAAACATTGTAGAAACTCCAGTCCTTTCACCATCTTGGTTGCCCTCTGCCCATTGTGCTCCATCTTGTCAATGTCCTTCCTTAAGTTTGGCACCTGAGTGATATAATGGAGCTCCGAGCGAGACGTGGTGGGAAGTGGCTTGCTCTTCCCTTCTTGTTATAGCTTTTTGCTGGCTCTGCTTTCCTCTCACCTCAGTTCTCCAGATGATCTGTGCCTACCTTTTGGGTTTTTCTTTTCTTGAAAGTTGTTTCACTCTGTCTCTTTATTGGTTCTTTCACTCCTGTATTCATTTTGTGGCAATATTTTAATCTTGGTCAGAGAGGATTCTTGTGGTGATGCAGAACAGCTCTGGTTCATTCCTCCATCTTGACTCCACCCCTGGAAGTCTCCAAACATATTTTTTGAAATAAACTGCTTATGTGATTTGTTCCACACAGAGCATAGTATAGCACGATTGACAAATTTTATCTAATAAATGGTTAATAATGAAGACGATCATTCACCTTTAGCTTTTCTTCTAAACTGATAATCTGAATTTCTTTAGCCTTTCCTTAAATGGTGTGTTTTCTAGTCCTTCAGGCATTTTGTTACTTTCTTTTGGATGTCTTCTGAGTTATACATATGTTTTGCATAAATTTCAGGTTGACACAGTGCCTGTAATAAATTGTACTTTGCCTTTGAATAAAAGAATCATGCTCTTAAGTCTACTGAATCTTACTGGGATGTTTATAATTTCATTTGATCCTCAAAAAAATTCTTAGAATGAGGTTTGCATTTTATGAGTAAAGATACTAAAGCCTGGGTTAGTTAAATGTTCTGCCCAAAGCCACAGAGTAAGTCAAACAGGACTAAAAACAATTTCTCCATAACCAGTGAGAAAAGAAATAGTCATTTGTCAAACTATAATAACCAAAGAAGAGATGAAAAAAATGTACCTCTATGGGAGACATGAGGGACTATATACTATTAGACTCAGCTGATATATTAGTGACTTAAAAAAAACAACCAAACAACCCTTATCTTCTTTCTTAGAACCAATATTAAGTATCTGTTCAGGGGCAAGACAATTGTGGTTAAGTGACTTGTCCATGGTCATGCATGTCTGAGTCCCAGGACCTCTCCTCCAGGCCTGACTCTTTATCCATTATGCCACCTCATTACCCCACGTTAGCAACTTTTAAGAAATTGCTTTTTGTTTTTCTTTTCTTCTTTGTTCTTTGTGACAAGGGATGATTCTAGGCAGGAGTGGGGGAAGAATATATTTAGAAATAAGGAAAATATAAAAATAAGAGATATTTAAAACATTAAAAATATAGCTAATTTTACATGATACTAAAACAATTCTTAATGTCACCAAATACATAAAAAGTCTACATAATTAAACCTTTTGATACTGAATAGGCAAAAAGACCAAATCAAAAATCAAACAAAATGAACAAACCTTAACCTAAGAAGTCCTCATTTAATATACATTTTAATCTACATTAAAACAAAAACAACATAATTCTTACTTCTTGTCTTAGAATGGATATATATATATATATATATATATATATATATATATATATATATATATATATATACGGGTTCCAAGG
>NC_058130.1:636003736-636186799 GCF_016433145.1 Gracilinanus agilis | reverse complement strand
ATATATATATATATATATATATATATATATATATATATATATATATATATATATACGGGTTCCAAGGCAGAAGAGCTAGCAGTAAGAGCTAGGCAACTGGGGCTTTGTGACTTGCCCAGGGTAGCACAGACAAAGTACCTGAGGACAGATTTGAAGCCAGGTCCTCTTGACTTCTCTACTGAACCACCTAGTTGCCCCTTAATCTACATTTAAATCAGCTTTTTGTGTGTGTGTGTGTGCCATCCTGATCTTAAAATCTTTCTTTGAAGTATCATTTTGTCAAAAAGTAGCCAAAAAGACTTTGGAATCTCAAAAGCTAGACCAGTTGGATGTAGACACAGGCAGGAATTTCCAAGGTGAAAAAGCTTTGAGTGTAGATCCAGATAATTTTTTTTTTAACCCTTACCTTCAGTCTTGGAGTCAATATTGTGTATTGGCTCCAAGGCAGAAGAGTGGTAAGGGTAGGCAATGGAGGTCAAGTGACTTGCCCAGGGTCATACAGCTGGGAAGTATCTGAGGTCAGATTTGAACCTAGGACCTCCTGTCTCTAGGCCTGGCTCTCAATCCACTGAGCTACCCAGCTGCCCCCCAGATCATCTTTTAAAAAAAAATCTTTAAGACTAAGCTTATACTCTTTGCAGATGATATGATGGTCTACTTAAAAAAATCCTAGAGAATCAACTAAAAAGCTAATAGAAACTTTAGCAAAGTTGCAGGATACAAAATAAATGCACATAAATCATCAGCATTTCTATATATTTCCAACACATCACAGCAGCAAGAGGTAGAAAGAGAAACACCATTTAAAATCACCCTAGACAATATAAAATACTTAGGAATCTATCTACCAAAACAAACACAGGAATTATATGAACACAACTACTAAACACTTTCCAAACAATTAAAACTAGATGTAAACAATTGGAAAAACATTGATTACTCATGGGCAGGATGAGCTTACATAATAAAAATAACCATTCTACCCAAATTAATTTACCTGTTTAGTGCCATACCTACCAAACTACCAAAAAACTTTTTTACTGAATTAGAAAAACTATAACAAAGTTTATTTGGAAGAACAAAAGATTAAGAATATCAAGGGAAATAATAAAAAAAAAAAGTGAAGGAAGGTGGCCTAGCAGTACCAGATATTAAACTATACTATAAAGCAGCTGTTATCAAAATGATATGGTACTGGCTAAGAGACAGAAGGGAGGATCAGTGGAATAGACTTGGGATAAGTGACGTCAGCAAGACAGTGTATAATAAACCCAAAGAGCCCAACTTTTGCGACAAAAATCCACTATTTGACAAAAACTGTTGGGAAAAATGGAAAACAATATGGGAGAGATTAGGTTTAGATCAGTGGTTCCTAAACTTTTTTGGCCTACCGCCCCCTTTCCAGAAAAAATATTACTTAGTGTCCCCTAGAAATTATGAAACTATTTATTGAACTCAGAATAGAATGTAATACAAAAAAAGTGTGACCATCACTGCTCTCCCTGGATCTCTGCAGCACCCACCAGGGAGCGGTAGCACCCACTTTGGGAATCACTGGTTTAGATCAACATCTCACACCCTACACCAAGATAAATTCAGAATGGGTGAATGACTTGAATATAATGAAGGAAACTATAAGTAAATTAAGTGAACACAGAATAGTATACTTGTCACATATATGGGAAAGGGAAAAATTTAAAACCAAGCAAGAGTTAGAAAAAAGTACAAAATGTAAAATAATTTTGATTATATTAAATTAAAAAGTTGTTGCACAAACAAAAACAATGCAAACCAAAATCAGAAGGGAAACAACAAACTGGGAAAAAAATCTTTATAACAAAAAACTCTGACAGAGGTCTAATTACTCAAATATACAAGGAGCTAAATCAATTGTACAAACAATCAAGCCATTCCCCAATTGATAAATGGGCAAAGGACACGAATAGGCAATTTTCGGATAAAGAAATCAAAAGTATCAATAAGCACATGAGAAAGTGTTCTAAATCTCTAATAATTAGAGAAATGCAAATCAAAACAACTCTGAGGTACCATCTCATATAGAGATCGATACTCTATAACCAGAGACTAATCTGAGTGGCCTGGGTGGTCGTCGGACGCAAAGAATGAAACAGACTGGAAGCACAACTTGTTAGCTCATTGTACTTCAAAAAATACTGAAGTAGCCACTTTATTATAAAGGAAATTAAAGATCCCTTTTCCCCAAAAGCCCAAGAAAGTTTCCCACAGTTATAGAGAGCAAGATTTTTACTATAGTCAAAACAAAAGCCTTAGAAGCCCTCAGGCGTAGACAAAGACCTATGCTAAACTATCAACTACATGTGTTATCTTTAAGTGGAGCCTGGGACATCTCTGTTAGGTCGGAAAGCCCCGTCAGTTTCTCAGCCTTGATGGTATTAAACAATTTTTTGAGCCTCATTATTTTACTTTAATTCTGGGCAAAATGCCTTGCCAAGGGTTCGGCCTTGGCCGTACCAGCCATCTGTGTTCTCAGGCAAAGGGGAACAGAGTTAGTCCCCCTCCTGCTGGAGTGCTGAGAGCCCAAAGCTTTTTTAATAAGACTATAATGCATTTTGAAGGAAGGTGAGAATTATGAAAGGAATCAAAAGAGGAATCTCAGATTTTTATCTTAGATATCCCACACCTGTCTCGTCTCGTATTAGATAGAGCGGAAAGATAATACACGGCTCTGCCGGTCTGTATTGATCTTTTGAGGGGGTCCAGATAAAAATATCTACTTGAGATTCTAATTTCTCTTAATAGCTCCCGACAATCTCACACTTAGCAGATTGGCTAAAATGATAGCAGGAGAGAGTATTGAATGTTGGAGGGGATGTAGCAAAATTGTGACATTAGTTCATTGCTGGTAGAGTTGTGAACTGATCCAATCATTCTGGATGACAATTTGGAACTATGCCCAAAGAGCGATAAAAGAATACTTGCCCTTTGATCCAGCCATAGCATTGCTGGGTTTGTACCCCAAAGAGATCATAGATAAATAGACTTGTACAAAAAAAATTTATAGCCGTGCTTTTTGTGGTGGCAAAAATCTGGAAAATGAGGGTATGCCCTTCAATTGGGGAATGGTTGAACAAATTGTGGTATATGCTGGTGATGGAATACTTCTGTGCTTAAAGGAATAAAGAACTGGAGGAATTCCATGTGAACTGGAAAGACCTCCAGGAATTGATGCAGAGTGAAAGGAGCAGAACCAGGAGAACATTGTACACAGAGACTGATATACTGTGGTAAAATAGAATGTAATGGACTTCTGTACTAGCAGCAATGCAATGACCAAGGACAATTCTGAGGGATCTATGGAAAAGAATGCTACCCACATTCAGAGGAAGAACTGCAGGAATGGAAACACAGAAGAAAAACAACTGCTTGAACACATGGGTTGATGTGGACATGGTCGGAGATGTAGACTCAAAACGACTACACCAATGCAACTATCAATAATATGTAAATAAGTCTTGATTGATCACACATGTTAAAACCAGTGGAAATGTACCTTGGATATGGGGTGGTGAAGGGAGGGTGAAGGGGAAAGTAAAAACAAGAATCATGTAACCATGGAAAATTTTTCTAAAAAAATAAAATATTCAAATCTAAAAATAAAAAAATAAAAAAATCTTTACCTTCTGTCTTGAAAAAGATACTAAGGATCAGTTTCAAGGCAAAAGAATGGTAAAGGTTAACTGACTGGGGTTAAGTGACTTGCCCAGGGTCACAGAGAGCTAGGAAGTATCTGAGGTCATATTTGAACCCAGGTCTTCTTGTTGCCAGACACATCTCTTGCCCCAACTCAGACCTTCTGAATTGTGATGAACAATATTATCACCTGGGACAAGTTTTACAGAATGTACTTAAAGCAAGCAAGAAGAACACATCCTCAAATCAACTCATTAAGAGAAATTCAGTTGTGGGAAGAGATGGTGGATATTGGAGCAAAAGATGGAGTGGAGTGGGGAAACACTTAAGGAAGAGAGACCTATTTGGAGGATAAACAATAATTCAAGTGAGAGATGATGAGGGATTGTTGTGGGGTGGTGACTGTGAGTAGAGAAAAGAGGATTTACATGAGGGATGGGAAGATAGAAATGACAATGACAAGATTTTGCAGCTGACTGGTTATATCAGAATGAGAGTGTGGACTCTCAGATGACACCAAGGGTATGAACTTGGGAGGATTGATATCAGTAGGAAAGCTCATACAGGGGGGAAATTTTGGGGGGGAAGATAATATTCTACTTTGGACATGCTGAATTTGGCATGTTTATGGGACATACAGTTGTGGGATGGAAATATTCGAACAAGATGAGGGCTGGATTATTACATTTTTTACTTCTTCAGACAAAAATGCATTTTTTCCAAAGGTAAATCCAGGCTTTTGAGTAGAGGACACATAATGGTGCAGGTGATATCAATATTCCAACTTCCTGTTTCAATTACTTGAATATATGCAGTGAAACCCACCTTTATGGCTGGAAAGAGCCATGTTCCCTTGACCAACATAATATCTAAGACCAGCAGAGGGCAGTCATTGTTCATTGAATGAAATATCCTGCCATCCTCATTTTCAATAGGCAGCCTGAAAGCAACAAGAACTGACTGATGGAATAACCTAGCTATATACCCTTCTGTCCTCCTCCCCATAAATCATAATTAGTGTGACTGAAGTTGTCTCACTCATCTGTAATTCTGGATCTGGAAAGAGATTTGATTTCTCCTTCTCTGCTAAAACTGTGTTTTGTTTTTTTTTTTTTAGTTCAAGCAATGAAGACCCTTCTAGAAAGGTCAGAAACACACACACACACACACACACACACACACACACACACACACACTCACAAGTACACAGAGAAACACAACTAGGCAAAACAACACCTAAAATGTATTTGAGACAATAAGGAAGATAACTCACCTGAAAACAAGGAGCTCTTTTCTCACTGTAAAGCACATGCGGAGGTTTGAATGGAATAATGTATTCTATTTTTGTATCCACTGAACTAAGTAATGAGCAAGAAACTTCCATAAGTATTAGCTGGGAAATGGAGTCTCAGGGCTGCTTTTCTCAGTAAGTTAGTCTCGGAAATGGGATTAGATGAGAGAAGAGGTGGAAGGAGGAAGAAAATTTGAAACTAAGATTAAAAAGTAAAAAAAAATTAAAATACAATTGGGGAATATTACACAGAATACATAAAAATAAACTAGAACATAAAAATAAAATAAAATGTACATAGTAAAAAACAAAACAAAACACTTGAGTGTGGTCTCTCAACTCTCAAACTAGTCATCTTTCTATTATGCCATTTTGGTAAGTAACGTTTCTTCATGTTTATTTTATTTCAGACCTAGCAAAAATAATTTTCATTTGTGATGGTAGGAAATTTTGAAGCTAAAAGATGCCTTTGAGTTGTTCTATAATGTTCTATGTTGTATGAGCTGTATAGTCCTGGGCCAGTCAGGGAATCAAAGGTCCACAGAATTTTAGACTTGAAAGATGCTTCTTCTTCTTTTTTTTTTTTTTTAAACCCTTACCTTCTATCTTGCAGTCAATACTGTGTATTGGCTCCAAGGCAGAAGAGTGATAAGGGTAGGCAATGGGGGTCAAGTGACTTGCCCAGGGTCACACAGTTGGGAAATGTCTGAGGCCAGATTTGAACCTAGGACCTCCTGTCTCTAGGCCTGGCTCTCAATCCACTGAGCTACCCAGCTGCCCCGGAAAGATTCTTCTAAGAGGCAACATTGTATAAGGGAAAAGAACATTATATTTAGAGTCACAGGATTTGAGTTGGGTTTCAATCCCAATTTTTTAGGTACTAACTGCGTGACCTTGGTTACATCTACTTCTCTGTAATTCATTTCTTCTTTAAAATAAGATGGTTGGACTCAGTGACCTTTAAGATATTTTCAAGCTCTGAACAAGGGACTGAACAAGAATTCCCTTTATAACATGTCCAAATGGTGAATTAGAATTTGCTTTAAGATCTCTGATGAAGGGGAACCCTTTCCCCCTGCCCACCCGTCCGCCTTCCAAACAGCCTGCTCTATATGTGGATATATCTAATGTTAGGAAATTTTGTCTTTTATCAAGACAAAATCTACCTCTCTGCAGCTTCCATACATTATTCTTAGTTCTGCCCTCTGAGATGAAGCAGAAGGGATCTAATCACTTTTCCATGTGACAGTCCTTTAAATACTTAGAGTCAGTTTTCATGTTACATCAAATCTTCTCTTCTTTAGACTTAAACATTCTTACTTCCTTTAAATAATACTTATGTATCTTGGTTCAAAGAAGGACATACACACTCATTTGGGTATAGAAATCTAGCTTACCTAACAGGGAAGTAGGAGGGGAAAGGAACTAGAGAAAGGAGGGGTGAGAGAAAAGAGGGCAAATAAAAAAGGCAGGGGTCAGAACAAAAACTGACTTTTAAGGAGGGACAGAATATAAAGAGAAAGTGAAGGATAAACAGGAAAGAAAATGGGATAGAAGGAAATAAACAACTAGTATTTCTAATTGTGAATGCAAATGAAATGAACTCGCCAATAAAATGAAAGCAGATAGCAGAAAGGATTAGAAACCAGACTCCAATAATATGTTTTTTGTTTTTTGACAAGAAACACACTTGAACAGAGAGACATACACAGAATTAAAATTAGGGGTTGGAGCAGAATCTATTCTGCTTCAGCTGAGGTTAAAAAAAAAGGTAGAGGTAGCAATCGTGATCTCAAACAAAGCAAAAGCATAAATATATCAAATTATAAGAGTTAAGAGGGAAAATACATTTTGCCAAAAGGTGCCATAGACAATGAAGTAATATCAGTATTAAATATGGATGTACTGAATGGCATAGCATCCAAATTCTCAAAGGAAAAATTAAATGAGTTACAGATGGGAAAACTATACCAAAGGAGGGCTTCAATTCCTTTCAGAACTAGATATAATCTAACCATAAAATAAATAAGAAAGAAATGAAGGAGATAAATAGAATTTTAGAAAAGCTAGATATGAGAAGCTTCCAAAGAAAACTAAATGGGAATAGAAAGGAGTATACCTTTTCCCCGACTGTGTATAGCACCTTCAAAAAAATTGGCCATGTATTAGGACATAAAACCTCACAAATGTAAAAAAGCAGAAATATTATATGTATCATTTTCAGATCATAATACAATAAAATTACATTCAATAAAGGGCCATGGAAGCATACATTAAAAAAAACTTTGGAAACAAAATAATCTAATCATAAAGAATGAGTTGGTTAAAGAACAAGTGATAGAAACAATTATTTCATAAGAGAGAATGATAACAACAATCCAACAAACCAAAATTTGTAGGTATAGTCGAAGCAGTGCTCATGGGACGATTTATATCTCTAAATACTTACATCAATAGAAGAGAGAAACAACAGATCAATTAATTTGGCATGCAACTAAAAAAAACTAGAAAATAAAGAATCACTAATTAAACATCAAAATGGAAATCTTGAAAATAAATGGAGATTAATAAAATTGAAAGTAAAAAAAGAGCCCATTAAACTATTAAATAAAAATAGCAGCTAGTTTTATTAAAAAAAAAAAGAACCCAATAAAATAGATAAACCATTGGTTAACTGGATTTAAAAAAAGAAAGAAAACTAAATAATCAGTTTCAAAAATGAAAAGGGCGAATTCACTACCAGTGAAGATGAAATTAAAGCAATTATTATGAGCAATTTTCTTTAGTTATATGTCAATAAATCTGACAACTTAAGTGAAGTAGATGCCTATTTACATAAATATAAATTGTCCAGACTAACAGAAGAGGAAATAGAATACTTAATTCCATTTCAGAAAAAGAACTTGAACAAGTCATTAATGAGCTCTCTAAGAAAAAGTCTTCAGGACCAGATGGACTCACAAATGAATATTCTAACAAAAATTAATAAATAATTCCAATATTACATAAATGATTGTAAAAATAAGCAAAGAAAAAGTCTTGCCAAATTTCTTATATGATACAAATAGGGTTCTGATGTCTAAGCCAGGAAGAACAAAAACAGAGAAAGAAAACTGTAGACAATTCTCCTTAATGAATATTTATGCAAAAAATTAAATAAAATACTAAAAGGATATTATAGCAAAATGTCACAAATATCCATACACTTTGACCAGATGAAATTTATACAAGGAATGCAAGACTAGTTCGGTATTAGGAAAACTATCAGCATAATTCACCATATTAATAACAAACTCAACAGAAATTAAATGGTTATTTAAAAAAATGTGGAAAAGTTTTTAACAAAATAGAACAACCATTTCTATTTAAAAAAAGCACTAGACAGATAGGAATAAAAGGAGTTTTCCTTAAAATTTATAAGTACTATCTATCTAAAGTCATCACGTAGCATTATTTGTAATTGGGATAAGCTAGAAGCCTTCCCAGTAAGATCAAGGTGAAGCAAGGAATGTCTATATCACCACTGTTATTCAATATTGTACTAGAAATACTAGAAGAAATACTAGAAGAAAAAGACATAGAAGGAATATGAAGAGGCAATAAGGAAATGAAACTATCATTCTTTGTGGATTTTTACAATGGGATGCTTAAAAAATCCTAGAACATCGATTTATAAACTAATTGAAACAATGAACAACTTTAGCAAAGTTGCAGGCTATAAGATATACCTACACAAATCATCAGCATTTTTATATATTACCAACAAAGTCCAGCAGCAAGAGACAGAAAGAGAAATTCCATTTAAAATAGCTGCAGACAATATAAAATATTTGGGAGTTTATCTGCTATGACAAACCCAGAAAGTACGTGAAAACAATTACAAAACACTTTTTATTCAAATAAAGACAGATCTAAACAACTGAAGAAATGTTAAAGATTGCTCAGAAGTAGGCCAATATTATATATTTATATACATATATAATATAGCCAATATAATAAAAATGACAATTCTATATAAATTATTTATTCAGTGCCACATCAATCAAGCTACCAAACAATTATTATAGAGAGCTAGAAAAATGATAACAAAATTCATCTGGAAGAACAAAAGGTCAAGAATTTATCAAGGGAAATAATGAAAAAAAAATTAAAGAAGGTGGCCTACCAGTACCAGATTTCTAAGTATATTACATAGTGGTAATCATGAAAACAATCTGGTACTTGCTAAGAATCAGGATAGAGGATCAGTAGACTATATTAGATACACAATACACAGCAGTAAGTCACCATAATAATTATCTTATTACTATTATATAAGTAGTGTTATGTAAACTCCCAAATCTAAGCTTTTGAGTCAAGAATTCATTATTTGAAAGTTTCTGGGAAAAATGGAAATCAGTTTGACAGAAACTAAGTTTAGACCAACATCTTACATTTATACTAACGTGAGGTCAGAGTGGATACATGATTTAGACATGGAGATATCAAGCAAATTAGGGGAGCCTGGAAAAAATTGCCTGTTGAAATTATGAATGAGGGAAGACTTTATGACCAAACAAGAGATAGATTTGCGCTTGAAGAAAAATAGATAATTTTGATTACATTAAATTAAAAATGTTTTACTTAAAATAAAACCAATTCAACCAAGACTAGAAGGAAAGCTGGAAACTGGGAAAATTTTTTACAGCAAGTTTTTCTGATAAAGGCTTCATTTCTTTGATATATAGATAACTGATTCAAATTTATAAAAAATATGTGTCACTCTCTGGTGAATAGTCAGAGAACATGAACAGGTAGTTTTCAGAAGAAATCAAAGCTATCTTTGATTTCAGAAGAAATCAAAGCTATCTCATATGAAAAAATTGCTCTATATCACTAATGATTATAGAAATGCAAATTAAAACAACTCTGAGGTGTTACCTCATACCTTTCCGATTGGCTAAAGTGACAGAAAAGGAAAATGATGAATGTTTTAGGGAAAATGGAAAAATTGGGACACTAATGCACTGTTGGTGGAGTTATGAACTCATCCAACCCATCTGGAGAATAATTTGGAACTATGCCCAATTGACTATAAAACCATGAATTTCCTTAGACTCAGTAATATGCCTACTAGGTCTATATCCCAGGGGTCAAAGGAAAAGGACTCATATATGAAAATATTTATAGCAACTCTTTTTGGGGGGGAAATTGAAGGGACACCCATCCATTGAAGAACTGATAAGCAAGTTGTAGTATATGATTGTACTGAAATACTCTTGGCCTATAAGAAAGGAAGAACAAGATGTTTTCAGAAAAATCTAGGAAGACTTATATGAACTGATGCAAAGTGAAGTGAGCAGAACAAAAGAACACTATACCCAGCAATAACAATATTTTAATAGTGATTATTTGTGAAAGACTTAACTATTCCAATCAATACAATGATTGATGACAATTCTGAAGTACTCATGGTGAAAAAGTGTGATCCATAGAGAGAATTGATAAATTCTAATTGCAGATAGAAGTATATTTTAAAACTTTCCTTTTTTTTGCAATATGGATAATATTAAATTTTTTGCATGATAATATAGTTGATATTGCTTTTATTATTATAATATAAAATATTAAATTTTTTTGCATGATAATATAGTTGATATTGTTTTTCTTGTCTTCTCAATAGATGGGGGAAAGATGAGAGGGAGAGAATTTGGAGCTCAAAAAAAAAAGAACATTTAAAATAAATGATAAAAAATAGACCTACATGTCCAATGTCACATAGCCAGTATAAGTCTGAGGCAGAACTTGAATGTAGCTCTCTAATCATTTCACCATGCTGCCTCTCATATGAAAGAAATAAAAGCTAAATACACAAAGAACTGGTCTATGAATACATAAATCTGGGTTAGACACTGTGCCTGGACAATGAACTAAGTCCAGCATGGAATAGAAGGAAAGTAATGATTCAGATTATCCATTGTTAATTGTGCCATAATTTTAATGATTCTGAGCTTCTTCCTGAAACAACGGGCTATCTTTTAAACATCATTCTTAGAGTGATTCTGCATGACCTATAAGTTAAGGATTATAAAAACCTGCAATTAATTAAAAAATTTACCCCAAAGATGGTGGAGAACTATATAATAGATGAGAAATGAACTGTAACCTGTTATTGATAAAGGATTGTGCTGGAGAAGATATATGCAAGACATCATCAGAGACATGTATAAACAAACAAGTAGGTGGGTGATTATATCATGAGAGGAAGAGATAGTCTATTAAATTCCCCGTGGTCTACTGGTATCCATGAAATGTTAAGTCAAGAAGAAAGTATGTTGTCTGGAACCTTGTAGAAGACATACTAGAGGGGACATGTAGGTAGCTCTGTGGATTGAGAGCCAGGTCCAGAGACATGAGGTTCTGAGTTCAAATTTGACCTCAGATACTTCCTAGTGATGTGACGGTGGGCGAGTCACTTATCTTCCCCCTTCCCCTCATTGCCTAGCTCTTTTTGCTCTACTGTCTTGTAGCCAATATGCAGTACTGATTCTAAGATGGAAAGTAAGGGTTTAATAAAAAACAACAACAAAAAAGAAATACTGGAGGATTATACAGGATTGTACAGGATGAGAAGTCAGAGACAGATTGTAATCTTGATTATTGACTGGAGTCATAGATCCATCAAGACATGAAATTATTGAAGAAAATTTAAAGCGAATATTTTTCACAATTCATAGCTCTATTTTTTAATGACATCTGTATGGATATTATTTGTGCAAATGTTTAAAACTTTTCTGTAATGAAGATGATTAATTTTGCTGTCATAATATCTATTTTGTCTAGTTATAGAATATTTTCTCTATTAATATTTATGTATTCTTTCATTCTTCACTAATTTTTTTTATGGTGTGATCTTTTATTTTTAGATCATTTATCCATTTGGTGTAAGAGACTAGGCTAAATATAATTTATTTTTTGGTTTTCCAAGTTGCTTTCATAGAATAGACACTTTCCCAGTACCTTCTTTTTTTTAAACATGCTAGTCTGTTTTGTATATTTCTTCTTGGTCTTGCTTCTTAAGGGTCATGAAGGGAAAGGGATTGGTTAATGAGAGCACACTCCTATGAACATATACAATCATTACATGGATTTGAGCATGTCTAACTATTGTTTCAAGTGTGCTTGCTACTTGAAAGTCTTTTATTTGACTGTTTTACTCAACAGTATGAATGCATTCAAAAGGTACTTGGTTTTCTAAGTTTCTAACATAAATCTTGATTAGACACTGTGGCTGGACAATGAACTAAGTCCAGTATGAAATAGAAGGAGGATAGTGTCTAGATTATCCACTGGTAAATTGCACAGTCTTTATAATTATTCTGAGCTACTTTCTGAAACAAAGGGCCATCTTTCAGATAAGTTTCTAACTTATCACTTGGTTTTAGAGAATTGCTCTTGATTATTCTGAAGAAAGCTGTTTTCTAAGCTTTTTAGCATTTTTTATTTATTTGAGTGTTGTCATATTGTGTTGGAAGCTTTTTCTATCTCTTACATATATGTTAGCCAAGGCATTTTCATTTTCTTGTCTGACTTCATTCAACTGAGGAGGACAGGAATATTATAAGCCCTAAGTGGGGAGATTTATGAGCTACACAGAATTTGGAAGTGAAATAGGTAGGGCAAATACTTTGGAGAAACTGCTTTAAGTTTGAGCCCACTCACCCCAGGGTGAACTCAGGTCACCCCAAGTTGATCTTGGGAAAATTATTTAACCTACATTTGCCTCAGTTTCCTCAACTCTATATTCCATTTTTTTCAGTTTCTTTGTAGATTTAGTTAAGTAAACAATAATACCTTGCTATCAGAAAGCAAAATAGACTCCTGATTTCATGCTTTTTTCTATTTAAAAATTTCTATTTAAAAAAATTTAATTTTTTTCTATTTAAAAAATAAATTTCTATTTTTATTTCCCCAATAACATGTAATAACAAATTTCAATAAACATTTTCTGAAATTATAAGATCCAAATTGTCTCCCTCCTTCCTTTCCCTCCCCTCCCTTAGAGACAGTAAGCAATTTAATCTGGGTTATACATGTGTTAACATGCAAAACATACTTCCATATTGGTCACTGTTGTAAGAAAATAGTCATATAAAACCAAAACCCTAAATAAAAATATAAATAAACTAATATGAAAAATCATATGCTTTGATCTGCATTCTGACTCTGACAGTTCTTTCTCTGGAGGAGGATATCCTTCTTTGAAATGAGTCCTTCAGAATTGCCCTGGATCATTTTATTGCTAAAAGTAGCTGTCATTCACAGCTGATCATCACACAATATTGCTTTTATTGTGTACAATGTTCTCCAGGTTCTGCTTATTTTGCTTTGCATCAATTCATGTAGATCTTTCCAAGTTTTTCTGAAAATCATTCTGCTCATCATTTCCTATAGCACAATAGTATTCCATCACCATTATATACCACAATTTGTTCAGCCATTTCTCAAATTACGGATATCCCTTCAATATCCAATTCTTTGCCACCACAAAGAGCTTATATATATATATATATATTTATGTACAAGTAGGTAGTTTCTCCTTTTTTATGATCTCTTTGATATACACATCAAATAGTGGCATTAAAGGATAAAAGAGCATATGTAGTTTTCTAGCCCTTTAGACATAATTCCAAATTGCCCTCCAGAATCTTACAAAACCCAAACCTCAAAATATAAACCCAAATAAATAATTGAAAAAAATCACATGCTTTCATTTGCAATCTGACTTCAGCAGTTCTTTCTCTGGAGATGGTTAGTGATTTTTGTCATAAGTCACTCAGAATTGTCCTGGATCTGTGTATTGCTAAAAATAGCTAAGTCTATCACAGCTGATCATTCCACAATATTGCTTTGACTGTGTAAAATGCTTTTCTGGTTCTGCTTACTTCCTTCTCCATCAGTTCATGTCAGTCTTTCTAGCTCTTTCTGAAATCATCCTAATCATCATTCCTTGCAGCACAATAGTATTCTACCACCATCATATACCATAATTTGTTCAGCCATCTTCCACTTAATGGGCATCTCTTCAATTTTCAATTCTTTTCCACTGCAAAAAGAGCAGCTATAAATATTTTTGTATAAGTAAGTCTACTCTCCCCCCACTTTTTTTTTTATCTCTTTGGGATTATTAGTGATATTACTGGATTAAAGGGTATGCATTGTTTTATAGTCCTTTGAGCATAATTTTGATACTTAAAAATCTGATAATATTAAATTGCCTTCCTTCCCATTTTTATTGTGTATTATTTTCTTTGTTATTCTAAGCCTTTTATTTTCCCCCTAATTCAGTGAAATATCCTTTTGATAATCTGATTGGCACAGCACTAAAAATATAAAACAATTTTAAAGCTATCTTCTTTATTGTAGTAATGTAGCCAGATTCATTGACACAGACTTTCCAATGTTATTGGCTTTCTTTATTTCTATGAAGAAAACCTTTTTTTTTTGTTGTTGCATTTATATGAGTTGTGTGTGTGTCTCTACATAGGTTAAAAGAAATATTTAATGAATTCAATTTTTGTTTTATATAGATTTTCTCTTCCGATCTTTTCCCTCTGGTTTTTCTTTATGCCATAAAAGATCCTCAGCAATTTTTGTGGATTTATTTTGTGTTCTGTCATTTTACAGAAACTATTAATCATCTCGACTATTTTTTTATAATTTTCTAGGTTTTTCTAAAAATCATTTTTTCTGCTAATATGAATAATTTTCCTCTTCTTTGTTCATACTTATTAATTTTTTCTCATCTCATTGCTATTGTTAATATTTCCAGGACTTAGTTTAAAAAAAAAAGGAAAAGCTGTTGACATCTTTGCTTCACCCTCTTATCTTATTGGGAAAGTTTCAAGTGTTTCTCCATTATAAATAATTTTATCACTTGGTTTTAGATAATTGCTCTTGGTTATTTTGAAGAAAGCTCTTTTTCTTTTCTAAGCTTTTTAGCATTTTTAATTTACATAAGTGCCATATTGTGTTGAAGATTTTTTCTACAACTCTTGCATATGATTAATTATGCTAATAGTTTTAGTGTTGAGTCATCCTTAAATTACTGTTATAAATCTAACTAGTAATAGTGAATAAGTGTTTGGTTATATTATTATAACTTATTTGCTAATATTTTATTTAATATCTTTGCATCAATATTCATTAGTTGTACTTGTCTACAGCTTTTGTTCTGCTTCCTGGTCTGGGTATTAAGAATGCTTTTGTTTCAAAGAAAAAATTTATCTAGATGCATTTTTTCTTTTTGGGAAGCATTTTCATAGTATAAAGATTATTTGTTCTTTATAAGTTTGAAAGACTTCACCAATAAATCTATCTGGATCAGAAGTTATTTTCTTTGGCAGTTCATTTATGGCTTGTTCATTTGTTGTTTCTAAGTTTGGATTATTTATGTTCTCTTTCCTGTTGTCTTAATTTTATTAATTTTGCATTTTTTGTGTTTATCAATTTAATTAAAATGTATAGTGTTGGGAAAACATAACTGAGCATAGTAGTTTAAAAGAATTTACTCCCTATTTATTGTATATTTCATCTTTCTATTTTTGATATTGATAATTTGATCTTCTTTTCTCCATTTCTTGATCAAATTATTTATTGATTTATGAATTTCATTAGTCTTTTAAAAAACATCTTTGCTTTGTTTATTAGATTATCAACTTTTGTTTTCCACTTAGTTTAAATCTCATTTGATTGTCAAAATTTCTCTTTTCATGTTTGATATGATAATTTATTGATTCTCTAGATTTTAAAATTGCATGTTTGACTCATTAATCCCTTTTATCTTTTATTAATATGTTTAGAGGTACATATTTTCCCCTACAGAATTACTTCATCTGGCATTCCATAAATGTTCTTATTTTATCTATAGCATTGATTCACTTTACTGTTAACTACTTGTTGATCTTTGACCCACTCCTTATCTAGAATGTCATTTTTTATTCTTCATCTAAGTTTGTATCTTTTGTTCATATTGGGTACATTTTTATCATGCTATGATCTCTAGAGGATGTGTTTAATATGGTCAAAGGATATGAAAAATATTTTCTAAAGAAATATTACATTGTTCACCAGAAATTACTACATACATCCATATTCTAAATTACTAATGAAAAGAAGACAAAATTAAAACTCTGATGTTTTATCTCACACTTTATAAGTTGGCAAAGATTGCAAACATGGGAAGAGTCAATATTGAATGAACTATGAGAAAGCAAGCATACTAAGAAATTATTCATGGAGGTGTGAACTGGTCCAACTTCTTTGAATATCAATTAGGAGTTATGTAAAAAAAATGTTCACACACTTGGATTTGAGCAGTGATTCCCAAAGTGGGCGCTACTGCCTCCTGGGGGGTGTTACATCAATCCAGTGCGGCGGTGATGACCACACTTTTTTTGTATTACATTCTATTCTGAGTTCAACAAATAGTTCCATAATTTCCAGGGGGCGCTAAGTAATATTTTTTTCTGGAAAGGGGGTGGTAGGCCAAAAAAGTTTGGGAACCACTGATTTAGAGATACCACTACAAGCCATATACCAGAAGAAGGTTAAAGGTAGAAACAAAATCCAATATGTACCAAAAATATTCATAACAGTACTTTTGGGGTAGCAAAAAAATGAAAATAAATTGAATGGGTGCCAATTGATTGTGAAATAGCCAAATAAAATTTTCTAAATGAATTTAATAGGATATTAAAAATAAAAATAGAAATATGAGGAATTGAAAGAAAAATGAGAAAATTTTATATGCTGATGAGGAATGAAATGTGCAAAACTTAGGAGACTACAACAATTTAAATGCACATTAAAAGCATACTGAAAAGAAACCAAACTCTGAGAAATGAAAAATTAGGAATGGTTTCAGAGAATAGATAATGAAACATACCACCCTTTTTGTAAAAGAAAGTTGGGGAATTATTAGTCAGAATGTTTCATTTATTATCAGAAGAGGTCATTGGATCATTAATTTTTTTACTGTTTTTTTTTCACTGTTAGGATGAAAGATTATTTTTCAAAGGGACAGAATGAGGATGACAGGGTGTTTTCTATAAGTGATTATGATATAAGAAACACAAAAGTTATCATTAAAATTATTTTTAAAAAAATGAGGATCTGATACAAATTTATTATACTTTAGCTAATTCTTCTATATCAGGAGTGAATTAAAAATGCTAAAATTTAATTTGTATCCCTAGCATCCAATATATTATTTGGCACATGGTAGATGTTTAATAAATGCTTGTTGTTCTTCTCTGGCTATGTCCAAAAACCAATCTCCACTCTGAGGCCATAACTTCTTTATTGGGAAGTAGGATGAATGTTTCTTCTTGAGTCCTCTGGAATTATGATTGGTCATTGTGTTGATCAAAGACCCTAAGTCTTTCAAAGTTGTGTGTTTTTATGACACTGCTATTATTATATACATTGTTCTCCTGGTTTTGCTTGCTTTGCTCTGCATCAGTACATATAAATCTTCCCATGTTTCTCTGAAATTGTCCTCTTTATCATTTCATATGTCACAGTGGGATTCAATCATATGTATGCATATGTCTGTGTGTATATATCATAACTTGTTTAGCCATTCACCAAATGATGAGTGCTTCAGTATCCCATCACAAAAAGCTCATATCAATTTTTTTTAACATAAGAATCCTTTCCCTCTTTCTTTGATCTTTTTGGGGGTATAGTCTTAGTAGAAGTAACACTAGATCAAAGAGTGCACAAAGTTTAAAAAAGTTTGGGGACAGAGTTCTGAATTGCTTTTCAGAATCACTGGACCAGTTCTATCAGCCATTCATTAATGTATTTGTTGTCTCACAATTCTAAAATTTGTCATTGACCATTTATAAATTGGGGAATGGCCCTAGTTTTAGTTGGATTTGAATCAATTCCTTACATAGCCTAAAAATAAGATACTCATGGGAGAAATTTGCAGCAAAGATTTCCCCCCCATTTACCTGCTTCTCTTTTAATTGTAGCAGCATATGTTTTGCTATTGCAAAGCCTTTTAAGTTTTATATAATCAGAATTGTCTATTTTACTTTCTGTGATTCTGTCTCTTGTTTGGTCACAAACTCTTCCCCTTATCCATAGATCTGAGAGGTCATTTCTTCCATGCTTCTCTATTTTATTTAGGATACCATCCTTAATCTCCAAGTCTTGTACCTATGGATCTTGTCTTGATATATGATGTGAGGTATTGGTTTATACTTCATTTCTGTTAGATTGCTTTCCACTTTACAGTTTTTTCCAAGTAAATTCTTACCCCATTAGCTATATTCTTTGTCAGCCTACTTATTTTAAGTAAAAGGAAATTGTCCATCAATAAGTAGTAAAAAATTTTCTTTTAAACCCTTACATTCTATCTTAGAATTGATACTAAGTATTTGGTTCCTAGGCAGAAAAGTGGTAAGGGCTAGGTTATTGTGGATAAATGACTTGCCCAGGGTCACACAACTAGGAAGTGTCTGAGGTTAAATTTGAACTCAGGACCTCCTGGATTCAGGCCTGGCTCCCTAACACCTAAGGCACCTAGATGCCCCCATCAATAAGCTTTTTAAAAAACACAACTTAATTTTTTAAACCTTAACCTTATGTCTTAGAATCAATACTGGGTATTGGTTAAAATGCAGAAGAGTGGGCTATGCAATGGGGGTTACATAACTTACTTGGGGTCACACTGCTAGGAACTGGGAGTTGTAGTCTTCCAGGGCTTATAACAATTTCAAATGACACATTCCCCCCCATGATCCTTTGGGAGACCAATCTCCCCAATGGATCATAACAAACATAAATAAATTTGCAATTACAATAAATAAATGGTATATACATCAATATAAGGGGAGAAAGGCAACACTTTTTACAATATAAAGAAATCAAATGGCACTTCTTTTACAAAAATATTCAGGGGGCAGTCCCTTTTTTTCACAACAAAATATGTAAAACAAATTTATTTAAACAAAACAGATGAATTTAACAAAACAAATGAATTTTAAAACAGATGAATGGATTTTAAAACCTGACAAATGAATTTAAAACCCCCCAAAGTTCAAAATTTTGCACATCCAGTTGCTTTCTTAGGCTCCTGGATCAGCATGTGCTCTCCATGTGGTCTCCACGGGCATCTTCATTTGGATTCCAGGAGGTGGTAAACTTCTTTTCCTAAAATTTTAACTCTCCGTATGAAATAAAAACACATCCCCCCATAAGGAGGATAGAAAGAAACAATGAAATCACAGAGGAATATATGGCTGAGGCAGGAGGCATATGAATCACTGCCAATCAAATTCATCAGAAAAATTAGCACAAAAACGCCAAATAACTATTGGATAAAAATTCTAAACATCCATTCCTAAATTTTATATGGAAAATTCTAAATAAGAAAAAAAGGAAAATCACACTAGGTCTTTGAATAATGCCCAATCAAAACAATCCATGTCTGACATCATGTACTTACCCACTTAACAGCCAGGACCACAGTCAACCACCATAGAAATAAAATTTAGAAAAAGGACTAGATTTGTATTTATTGGTCTGATATTGGTCTGTTATTACATCATGCCTTCTTTTCTTCTTTTGTCATTTCTTCTCAGGGATATAAGATGGAGCCAGAACAGCCAGTTGTTAGGTACTTGACATGTAAATTTTACAAGGAGTGTGGTTCAAGGTGTCCTACATCTTAACGGATGTTAAGCATCACAACCTCGATTCTCAAACTAGGTTGAAGTCCTTTTTATTAGCATAGAAGTCTTACCAATCCTATTAGGATTGGTTTCTCTTTTTGACCTGTGTGCTCTTTTGGCATCATGCTGGTTAGGTACATGCTTCTTTGGCACTATATAGACATCTGTGCTTCTTTGGCACTGTATTGATAAAATCTGTGCTCCTTTGTTGATCCCATTTTGTCGAATCAGACATTTCGTTGAATCAGACATATATACTAAGTTCCATAATAGCAAAATACCAATGGCAGTTTCAATAGTCTAAGGCTTTTTGGGCAGGCAGTTACAATTAGAACTAATGGATATACTAAACCTATACTAATCTAATAATCAAAAACTTTCAATTTAGATAAATGACATGTGCTTAGGAAAAATCAAATTGCACATGCATTTATAAAAAAATGTGCTAAAATTCCAAAAATATGTATATCTCCTATAATCAGTGACAATAAAAATATATGTCTATTTTTATTTGTGTCATTTGAGGAGGGGTAGAATATAAAAGTTCTTACCCAAGAATTTAGATGCATTTCCTCTTAGCTTAGCCATGATCCACAGTGTGAGTGCAAATGAGGTAAAATAATGGATATATAAAAGCAATAGTACATTGAAGAAAACACAAAAGTTTCACGAAAAGCACAAAATGCATAACAAGACAATTCAATAGAGGTAATATATGTTCAAATACAGTGAAACAACAACACTAACAAAATGAAAAAAAATACAAAATACAGATGTAGCAAGTCACAAATACAATCAATAGTCAATTTCAATATAGGTCAATTAATCAGTATCAACAGAAGGTACTTGTTTTACATGGCTACAATGAATCCATGAGTCCTTCTCCCCAATTTTAATAACCATTAGTGTAATTAATTAGATCTGGAATGGTCTATCATAAGCAGGTTCAGTTGACCGAGTACGTTTGAAGTTCTTTACATACATGCTATCACTGGGTTTAGATTGTGAAGTGAGAAGTCTTTGGGGCCTGCCTGAACAGCAGCTCCAGAATCATGGAGCTCTCACAATTTGGTTTGTAATTCTTTGATGTACATGACAATGGTTATATCCCCTCCTAACAATGAAGTATAGGCAGGGGTAAATGGTTGAGCCTGAATAGGTGGATGTCCGAATAGCATCTCAAATGGTGAGATGTGCAAATCACCTCTGGGTCGGCTTCTGAGATAAAATAGAGCCAGAGGGAGAATTTCGGGCCATTTTAGATGTCTCCGTGCACAATTTGCCAACCATAGTTTTACATTCTTTATTCATCCATTCAACTTGGCTAGAGCCCTGGGGATGATAAGGTGTATGAAATTTAGGAGTTATTCCCCAAAATGAATAAATTTGTGATAAGACCGAGTCTATATAAAATGTGTTCCTCTATCCAAATCAATCCATGCTGGCAGTCCAAAACAAGGAATAATTTCTTTTAGGAGGACTTTGCCAACAAAAGCTGCTGTGGCCCAAGCAGTAGGAAAGGCTTCAGGCCACCTGGTCAGCTGTTCAACTAATGACCAGGCAAAATTTGTACTGTCCATCTTTTGGCATAGAGATAAAATCAATTTATAAGTTCTCAAATGGTGTGTAAGCAAGAGGACATCCATCAAAAGCTTTGCCATGAAAAGCATGTTGATTGAAGGCCTGACACGTAGGGCAAGCTGTACATATTTTGGAGGCAATTGTAGTTATTCTAGGTGCTGCCCATACTCTTTTAACAGAGTCTACATTGCCTTGGGTGCTGAAATGACCACGTTTATGAATGGATTGGCAAATTTGGGTGTAGAAATTTCTAGGGAGCAAGGGTTTGTCATCTGATGATATCCATACTCCATTAACTTGCTTGGCTTTAAACTTTTTTTTCCCATTGTCCCACTTCCTTGTCTGTGTAGGAAAGGGATACATCCAAATCATCAGTGATTGTCAGCAAAATGAGTTCAGGTCCTTCCAAGGCCACTAGCTTTGCTGTGGCATCTGCTTGGTCATTTCCCCTGGAGACAGGGTCAGTACCACATGTATGTGCAGAGCAATGAACAACAGCTATGGCTTTGGGGAGCTGGAGGGCAGAAAGAAGTTCCATAATAAGGTTTCCATTAGCAATACATTTTCCAGCTAATATCAGGAATCCCCTTTGAAGCCATAGCATGCCGATGGCATGACACATGCCGAATGTATAACGGGAGTCCGTGTAAATCGTGGCCCTCTTATCCTTTGCTATAATACAGTCATGTTTTAAAGCTGTGAGTTCTGCTCCTTGTGCGTTTACATTTGAGGGTAAGGAAGCTGACCACAGAGTGGCAAATTCAGTAACTGCTGCAGCTCCTGTATAGCACATGTCATCCCTCATAAAGGATGAACCATCTGTAAATAATATTAATTCGAGGTTGTCCAAAGGTGTGTCCATCAAATCACTGCGAGGTTTATCAGCAATGGACACCAAAGAGTTACAATCATGTAAAGGTTTTCCAGAAGTTGGCAAATCAGGGAGCAAGGTTGCAGGATTAAGAACTCCACAGTGCTTTATTGTGATATTTTCATTGTTCAAGAGGGTTATTTCATATTTTGTAATTCTCTGATCTGTAAATGCCTATGTCCTATGTCTCAATAACAATGCCTCTACCTCATGTGGACACATTATGGTGAGAGGGCATCGTAATACTAGGTTAGCAGATTTAGTCACTAATAGAGCTATTGCAGCTACTCCTCTAAGACATGATGGTGCTCCTGAAGCTACTGGGCCCAATGGGGCTGAATAATAGGCTACTGGGTGTTAAGCAGGTCCCAAAAGTTGAGTCAGAACACCTGAAGCAACCCCTCTCTGTTTATGGACATATAAAGTAAATGGTTTATCATAATTTGGGATTCCTAGAGCAGGGACAGACAGGATAGCTTGTCTTAAATTAGAAATTGTCAGGTGTTCTGTTTCCAATTTAAGTGGTTCAGAGATCGAATTTTTTGTAAGTGCTACAAAGGGTTTTGCGATTTTCCCATACCAAGGGATCCACTACTGACAGAATCCCGTTGCTCCAAGAATTGCCCTTAGTTGCTTTTTTGTGGAAGGAGCATTTAATTTTTGGATATTTTCGATACGTTTTGGTGAAATAAGATGGGACCCAGCAGTTAAAATGAAACCTAAATATTGGACCTTGGGGAGACACCACTGAACTTTGTCTTTTGAGAGCTTATGGCCTCTCTTATATAGTTCCAAAAGGAGATGCTTGCTATCCTCCTGACATGCTTCAGCACTTGGCGAAGCCAAGAGCAAATCATCCATATATCAGATTAAACTGTTGTGTGTGAATTTGATGGCATCTGTATCCTCATTTAAGAAATGCGTAAATAACGTAGGGCTGTCCACGAACCCTTGAGGCAATCGAGTCCAGGTCCACTATGAACCTTTCCAGGTAAAAGCAAAGATATGCCTGGAATCCTCATGTACAGATATAGAAAAGAAAGCAGAGCACAAGTCTACAACAGTAAAGTGTGTAGCTGGGAATAGAAGAAATTATTGTGTTCGTGTTTGAAACCACAGAATGTCTTTTTATAACATGATTATTTACAACTCTTAGGTCTTGGACAAATCAATATTGGGCTTTTCCATCTGGGCCTATTTTTGGCTTTTTAACAGGTAAAATAGGTGTGGCCAGATTTGAACTCAGGATCTTCTGTCTCTAGGCGTGGCTCTCCATTTGTTTAGTTCACCTAGTTTCCCCCATCAATAAGCTTTTATTAAATGCTTACCATGTGCCAAGCACTATTCTAAGTACTTTAGTTGCAAAGAAAGGTAAAAAATAATCTTGCTTTCAAGAAGCTCACATAAGAATGGGGAGAGACTCCATGATAAATGGAAGGTAATCTCAGAGGGGAAGGTCCTAGCAGCTTTGGGAAGGGGATTGGGAAGAGAGACATCAGAAAAGATCTGCTGCAGAGGATGAGATTTGTACTGAATCTTGAAGGATGTCAGATAATCTATAAGGCAGGGAGGAGGAAGAGTATTCTGAATCTAGGGGCCAACTGATGCAAAGGCCCAGAGATTGGAGACATCACGTAGAAAGGCAGTGCCAAATCCAACATTCACTGAATCTAGGTATAGAGATAAAAAATGGAGTCTACCCTCAAGGAGTTTTACTCTTTGAGCTACTTAGGTGACATGGTATGACAGATGTTTGTGGTAAGAATTATTTATTTCATCTAAAATATTGCTTTGGGAAGAACAGCTCTTGGGGAGTTAAAGATTCATCTGTTGTTTAGCTGGCATTTGTGGTAATCAGTCTGATAAAGTTCTTTTTCCCTTTCCTCAAACCACTTTTAAGATAGAAAAATCCAGAAATGCTGCTCTTCCCCTTGCTTCTCGTTTTATGTCATGCTCTGTGCACACATAGGTACTTAATAAATATTCCCTGATTGAATTGGCAGTAAAAACAACAACAAAAACATGCAAAAAATTTAGAATCATTGCTCTGGTTGAGGAGAGGTACTTTTTATAATAATAATTTAAAAAATCCAATAAGATGTCAGCTTCACTCTTAACTTCAGCCTCTCCAACATGGCTCCAATCAATTATATTTTTGTGGCACGACTCCTTCTCTTTCCACATTTCTTTATTTATAGTTAGTTAATGTTTGCTCTTCAGGGATACACAGGTGGATTCTGTCAGGCCTCCATGGAGGCAAGCTTGGGGAAGAAAGGTCAGCAACATCTTGCTCCATGTAGTACTACTTGCTTCCATAGTTATTTCAAGTTGCTGAGAAATGAAAACAGACACCTGATTTATATCCTTGGGCCACTGCTAGGACTTTGGCATTAATTAAACTCTAGGAATAATTGTGGGTGGCCTATAACCATGTGTGGTGCACAGGTGGTAACCAAGAGGAATGGGTGCCAAGATATTAACTTCTCACCAGTACCACTATTGTTGGGTTCAGTTGTGATCCCATTTGGGGTTTTCTTGGCAAAGATACTGGAATCATCTGCCATTTCCTTCTCCAGCTAATTTTATAGTTGAGGAAACTGAGGTAAACAGGGTTAAGTGCTTTGTCCAGGGTCGCATAGCTTGTGTCTGAGATGGGATTTGAATTCAGGTCTTTTCTGACTCCAAACCTGGAGCTCTGTCTATCTACTGTGTCACTCAGACCGCCCAGCCAATACCTTAATGTCTCCAAATGAGGCAGTGCTCCCTCTTGCTTTCCCTCCAATCTCAAGTTTGACAGTCCCAACTTAATTTTGATTAATGAAATATATAAATATTGCGTGGAGGCACAGGTGTGCTGGCAAATGTTAAACAACTAGCTCTCTGAAAAGGAAAGTACTTGTGATGTACATTTAAGTTTAATCATTATTATTAATACTTCCTTAAGTCTTGGCAAGCATCAAAACAATAAACCAAGCCCTCTATTGTAGCATTTCATAATTTCTGAGGCTCATGCTAAAATTTTAATAAACAGATTGGGTTTGAGGCAGAGGTGGCTCCAACAATACTCTTGGGTATCGGTCAGACAAAACCTTAGAAAATATGGATCCTTGGAATTAAAAGCAAAGGACATTCTATTAAAAGCCTATGGACTAATTTATGACCCAGTGCCCTTATGTGGGCGGCCATCCAACTGTAGACTTGCTCTCATTTATCAGGTTTGTCTTTTCATCAAGGTTGATACAGAAGGGTTTGTAGTGGGAAGCAAAAGTCTACATTATAAACATTTCTGCTTCTCCCCCAGGGGACCCTCCAATTGAATTTGATCAGATGTGTTTATGAGGAGAAGGGCCTCTGAATGGTGCTTACCTAAATGGAATCAAGGAAACATTCTGGTTCTTTATAGCAGGAAACCTTTCCTCAGGAGAATGCCAGGTCAATGGTATGTGAGAGTAAGGGTATTTGCTAGGTCTCTGGAAATGGCTCATTATTTAGAGAAACTTCTAATCCATCGATGACTCCCTTGGGCTGAAGAGCCTGGGATGGGGACAGGGCTGGAGCAGAGAACAGGATAAGATTAGGGTCGATAAGTGACGGAGAGATTTAAACTCTATCACATGGACCACCCATATCATGCCAAGGGATCTGTCCTCTGCTCTGAAATTCTCTGGAAAATGATTTTGTCCCTGGCCAGAAGATGCTAAGTGAAAGATTAGCAAATGGATGTGAAGGCCTTTGAAATAGTTGGAGACCTCGCTCATGTTTCTACAGCCTTTTAAATTCAGTTTCATTTAACTTAGCCATAGGGAGGTGGCAAGGAGAGCTCTGTGGGTCTGTTCAGCTCAGGTCCTGAATTTAGAAAGGTGCTTAACTGGAACTCAGATTTTAATGAGTTCAGCTTTCAGCAACCTGGCCAAGTTCCCCAGCAAAAGAGGGATCTGAATGAATTATACAAAGGCAAGCTTTCTCTCTGAGCAAGAGGGGATTGTCCATGGGGGGAAAAACATAGAATGTGCAAATGTGTATTATTCCAAGCTTATTTCTTACATATTTTTATATGTTTTTAGAAGCATGGGGGCGGGAGGACTATTTCCATAAGAAAAGAATGTTTGATCCAAGTCATGGGCTATAGGTACCCTGGGAGCAACTCATAAAGTGTAATAGGATGTAAGACGACGAGACATTGCATCAGCACTGAGGGAGTACTACCCCTGATTAAGAGCTCACATCTAATGGTTTCGACACCTGAAATGGTTGGATGAAAATAGAATCCCCCAAAGAATCTTTGAAAACAAAATAGGACAGAAGCCCAGAGGCATATCCAGAAATTGCTAAAGACTAAGAATCATAAAAAAACCCCAAACAAACAAACTCCAGCTCTACCGAAGGGGGGAGACCCAGTAGGAGCATCTCATTAAAATGCATATGAGGGGGAAAAAAACCAATCCTTGTAAAATTCTCACCTTAAACAAAATGACCAACATTGATGCTGAGCTATTGAACAAAGGATGCTACAGGCATCCCCCATGTAAAGGAATTCATTCAGCAGTAACGTGAGTAACTTGTTACTTAGAGCAAAGGTAGCTGGTGACACAGTGGATAGAGTTCTAGCCCTAGGAGTTAAGGAGACCTGAGTTTTGACCCTTAATATGTCATTTAACTTTATGCCTCAGTTTCTTCAACTCTAAAATAGGGAATATAATGGCACCTGCCTTCTAGGGTTGTTGTGAGGATTGCATGAGATAATATCTGTAAAATGTTCAGCACAGTGCCTAGCACAAAGGCACTTAATAAAATACTTATTTCCTTCCCAGATCCCCAGTCTTTGGGCTTACATGGATTGGGTTTAATCTTTTTTTAAACCCTTATTTTCTGTCTTAGAATCAATACTGTATACTAGTTCCAAGGCAAAAGAGTGGTAAGGGCTAGGTGGTTAAGTGATTTGTCCAGGATCACACAGGAAGTACCAGGACTTCTCATCTCTGGACCAGGCTCTCTATTCACTAAGCCACCCAGCTGCTCCCTGGGTTCAATTATGATGACCACCCATGCATCATATTTCTTTGGCTCATTTACCCTCACCAGGATTCCCCCTTGGGAATTTCAGAATGCAGATTTTGTCAAGTTTTCCAGAGGTTTGAGTTAAAGGGTCTCAGTTCTGAAAATGGCCCTTGAGGTAAGGCATATTATGCACAGAAATGTCAACTAGAATGTGAGGGATATTTATTTCACCTACAAGAAAATACAAACAACAGAAAGGACTCGTAGCAGCCTATAAATAGATTATATATTTTTTCTTCCATTTCTGGTGAATTCCACCTTCAATCCAGAGAACTCAAACATCCTAAGGCAGGAGTAGACAAACTATGGCTTACTAGTTATATCTGACTGCCACCTGTTTTTTTTAATAGCCCTTAAGACACCATTATTAGCTCCCAGACTGTACAAAAATGGGCAATAGGCTGGATTTGACCCAAGAACCATAGTTTGCCAGCTCCTGTCCTAAGGGATTAGGATTTTCCCCTTTGAAAAGGAACAAATTTGGGGTTGCTAGAACAATAATTTTCCTTTCCTGTTATACCTGTATTATTTCAATAACTCTAGATTGTGGTGGAGGGCAGTTGAAGTTTTTTTGCCCTTCTGTAACACAGTTTAGTTCTTTGCTTTTCCTTTAGCTTGAGGACCCTTTGCTAAATCCTCAAGCCAGAAAATCTCAACACTCCTCCACAAGGCTAAGATTCATGAATTCTCATCACTTTGCTGTCTCTTTGATTGGGAGGTTATCCCATTAACTTTGCATAGCTGGGGCCAGAAACTCAGGACCCAGGAACTCTTCTATGATTTAGAGACTGCTAATTGCTACTTCTTAGAGAAAATGAATGTGATTATATACAACAGGGGTCGGCAACCTTTTTTGGTCGTGAGAGCCATAAACGCCACATTTTTAAAATGTAATTTTGTGAGAGCCGTACAGTGCTCACAGTGGGCACTCCTGTAACAGTGCCTGAAAAAAAATGGACTTTATGGCTCCTGCAGAAAGAGCCATATCTGGCCCTCAAAAGAGCCAGATATGGCTCGAGAGCCATACATTGCTGACCCCTTATATACAACTATATGTCTGCCCTAAGGTTGTGGTTAGTGACTCCTGCTAGGCAATCCTTGTCCTTCCTGGGATGTAGGTCCATTTTAGGTAAGTATGTTCTTTCTTGGCTCAGTCCTCTTGATGATCTTTCCCGAAACGAACTAGTCTGCAATGAGGATATTCTTTTATGGGCTTTTATGAATCCAACTGAAAGGGATTTTGCTGATCCCTAAAACCTCATCAATCAATTCATTCCCAGTCACTGAGAATAATGCATCCTCAATGAGGAATTAATGACTGTGTCTCAATACTGAGCTCTTTTCAGGGCTGCTTATCCATCCACCTTTGCTGTCCTCCTTTGACCCAGCTCTCTGCTGTGGCTCCAAGAAGCTGTAGCATGCACAGAGGTACACTCCAGTAAAACTGTCTGGGCAGATGGGCTAAACCATGTTGATGGTAACAGACAGGCCTCAAACCTTTTGGTGAGTTAGAGGTTGTCTACTCCAGGCATGTGAAGACTTCCTCCAGAGGAATGGACAGATGAGAACAATTTGTTTCAAAGGCCATGAAGGCAACTGAAGCAGGGGCTGTGGAGTACTTAAAGCTTGGTCAGTCATTGAAGAAACCAAAGTCATCCACTGTATCCTCGGCTATCTCCAGTCATCCTGATTTTTGTCTCTCCATTGGATTTGATGACTCTGGGAAAGTGAGGCTTTGTGCAATTCTGCTTCATTGAAATTCAATTCACAAGCCAGTCAAGACATTATTCTGTGATCTCTTTGGTCCTCTTTGAATTGATGGGTGAACAACAGTCCTTAATCAACTCAATGGGTATGCTCATACCCTCTATAAGGAGATACAAAGCTTGAACTCATAGGATTATAGATTTAGAGCCAGAAGGTCTTTTTGGTCCCAGAGAGAAGATCTAGGAGCAATGGGTGAAAGAGATAAAGAGTCAAATATGAGTTCTTGTTGTCAGAAAAAATTCCTAATTAGTGGCCATTTAGTTCCCTCATTTAACATATGAGGAAACTGAGGCTCAGGAACAGTGATTTACTCAAGGCAATGGTATGCTGGTAAATGGCTCTCTGGGGAAATAAATGAAGCAATCACTTTTTTAAAATTTAATTTTTAATTTTTTAAAAAACCCTTACCTTCCATCTTGGAGTCAATACTGTGTACTGGCTCCAAGGCAGGAGAGTGGTAAGGGTAGGCAGTGGGGGTCAAGTGACTTGCCCAGGGTCACACAGCTGGGAAGTGTCTGAGGTCAGATTTGAACCTAGGACCTCCTGTCTCTAGGCCTGGCTCTCAATCCACTGAGCTACCCAGCTGCCCCCAGTAATATACTTTTAATTTGCATTATTAATATTTTCTCCATCACTTTCTTAAGTCTAGAAAATCAATGGAACAATAAATCAATCTCTGATGTATAGGGTTTACCCATTTCTAATATATAAATGTTCATGTTGAAGATTTAATAATCTGCTTTCAGATTTCAGCTGAATCCAACGTATATGCCTGGCCCAAGGTCATGTAGGCTGGAAAAGCCTGAGGTAGGATTTAAACTCTAATCCTGGGACTTCAGTGCTTTGGTTTTCAGAATGCTTTCCATTATACTGTAGTTCCTCTCCCTATAAACTCATTAGAATATTCAGCTTCCTCTATCATGCTTCAACATGCATGGAACCTTGTCTTGTGCATAGTAGACATTTAAATGTTTGCTGAATTCAAATAATTTGGATCTGGCTAAAATCATATATGGCAATCAAAGACTCCCATCAAAGTCTTACTTTGATTCCTCGTTGTGGTATGAAGTTAACACTAGGTTTTCAGAGGCTCTGAGACTTGATCAGTGGAGAACAGATTTTAACATATCCAACCAAGATGAGAAGGCTTCATGTAGAGACTCAGTAAAGGAGTGAATGGTTTTTGGTTTTAGTTTTAGTTTTATCTTAATTCAGAGCGACTCAACCAATTGAGCTATGCCTCTCAAAGATCAAAGAATTATAGATTTAGGAGATACCTAATCCAGCCCATACATTAACGATAATTTCCTCTATAACAAACTCTCTGCTTGAAGTCCTTCATTGACTGGTATTACATTATCTGTTGAGGCAGCCCATTCCACTTTTGGGCAGTGTTAATGGTTAAGAGTTTTTCCTGACAAGAAGAACTCAAATTTGATGCTTCATCCCTTTTACTCATTGTTCCTAGATCTTCTTTCTAGGAGCAAGAAGAAAAAGTCAAGCCTTTCTTCAAGTCAGGATTTCAAATATTTGAAGACAGCTATCATGCCCCTCCCAAGTCTTCTTTCCTTCCAGTTAACCATTCAGTTTCTTTGACCTATTATTGTATAGTCGTGCTTCCAGCTCCTTCACATCCCCATTAGTCTTCAGGATGCACTTCAAGTTAGCAATGTCTTTCCTAAAATATGGCATCCAAATCTGGAAGCAAGACTCTCAATGTGCTCTGAACAGAGCAGAATGGGACCATCAGCTCCTTATTTGTGGAATCTGTGCTTTTCACAATGAAGCTTAGAATATTCTGAGCTTTTTTGGGTACCATATCATTAGCTACTGATGATTGCTCACAACATGAAATATTACTTGGGCTTTAAGGGAGTTATTATTATCTCATCCTCATTTTGCTTTTTCAAAATGGGATTAAAGATAGAAGCATTCTGAGGGAAATTGCTGTCCTCCATGATTTCTTTATATCTAACATTTTCTAGAGTATTGCATAGGTATATCAAATGACTACTTTTTGTAACTGGATAAGAATATTGAGACTTATGCTCACCTTCTGTAAACTCTCCATGAACATCTTTGGGACAATTCTTGTCACAAACAAAATGACAGAGATAATAGGCACCTTCTCCTGTTTTCTATATAGTTTGGAGATTACAAGTATTCAGTATGGCAACATCCTTTAAAAACGCAGTTTTAAAATTCTGTGAGCAATTGTTATATCCAGGTAATTGCGGGTAGCAGTTCTGTCTATAATGATGCTCTTGTTTCAGGACAGTTTTGAGATTTATTCTCAATACTGTATGACTTAATTTCTAATTTTGCTCTGTAACATTACATTTTATGTTGAAACCTTTCCTCATTCCTTTGTCCCATCAATCATAGGAATGTCCTCACATTCCTTGCCTCAAAGCAGCTCCTAAAATTAAGATTGGGAATGCAAGTACCATTTTGTCTTATAAACAAAACTATATTTGACCAAATGTGGGAGTGGAACAGCATGGCTATGTCCTTGATTTCTTCCATTGGGATGAGTGATGGAAGTCAAGCTTAACCAGCCCTAACTTGATTTCTCCATCTAGCAAAGATATTGGAATCCTATGATCAGGAATGTGACTTCCCTACCACCACCATGAAAAGATCAGGGAGGAACTAGAAAATATTAGCTTACCTTTTCATTAGGTATTCACCAGTTAGAGATGTCTTGGGCTATTTAGGAGAGGACTGAACAATGAGTTTACAGAATTGTATTTAAATGATTCAGCAGTCTATGATTTGTCACTGATCACTGACATGGACCATTAATTTATTGGTTATTGCTAGCCTAGTCACTAAATTGATTTTTCTTACCCAGAACCCAGTCTCTCAGAATTGTTACAGTTTGTTGATTAAATTCTCAAGAATATGTTCTAGTATAAGGATTTGCTAACTTTTAGCTAACAAAGAGTGTGATTTTTGGTGTATAATAATTGTCTTCTGAGGCATTCTATAGATGCTTAAACATTGAAACCTGCAGTTACATTAATATTTTCTTTTAATTTCCATTGTATATCACCTAAGCTGAAACCCTGGCTGTTTCCTCTATTTTGCTCTTGCTCTCTACATCATAATAGGAATGACAGGTGGTATTTTGAGTGGATTATTATTAATTATTTTTTTTAACCCTTAATTTCGGTGTATTGTCTCATAGGTGGAAGAGTAGTAAGGGTGGGCAATGGTGGTCAAGTGACTTGCCCAGGGTCACACAGCTGGGAAGTGGCTGAGGCCGGGTTTGAACCTAGGACCTCTTGTCTCTAGGCCTGACTCTCACTCCACTGAGCTACCCAGCTGCCCCTATTATTAGTTATTGATAATACTAATATTTTATTTTTTTTTCAATTGAATTCGGATAGAAACAGTTCTGAGACAAATTACTATCCTTATAGTCTTTTATACATAATGTTCTGCGGACTATTTCATGAGGATAAAATAACTGTTTTTTTTAGTTAAATTAAACTGTTGACATGAACTACAAGCTCATCTTTGGCATAATTCTTATACTATTTCTATATTTTATATTATGTCATTATCTTTGTGTATCACTAGTACCTAATATAGCACCTGGGACATAGTAGGTTCTTTAAAATGCTTGTTGATTGCTAATTATGAATATTTTTCATGTAGGAGTAGGAATAAATAAAACTGCCAAAGATATTAGGTAATAGATTTACAAATGGAAAGAACATTACAGTTCAACTTCCTCTTTTTATAGATGAGAAAACTGAGACTCCATGAGGCCAGGTGAAGTGCCTATGTTTATACAAGAAGAGTTAAAGAATATTTGAATCCAAGTGTGAAGCTGGTTGAGTCAATTAATCAAATCAATCCATTCTGCCTAAAATAATTGACTAGCTGATATCCTTGATACTTTTTTCAGGAAGGAAGGAAAGAAGGAAACAAGCATTTATTAAATTCCTACTATGTACTAAATATTATGCTCAGCATTTTGCAAAGATTATCTCATTTTATTATCACAATAACTTGGTAGGTAGGTGCTATTATTATTATTAGCACCATTGTACACTTGAGGAAACTGAGGAAGACAGAGGTTAAACAACTTGTCCAGGGTTTAACAATTATTGAGTGCTTGAGGCTGGAATTAATATCAGGTCTTCCTGATTCCAGGTCCAATGCTCCACCCTTTAAACCACTTAGATGTCTCTTTATTGATTTAGAAGTCATTGAAAGACATTGGATGAAACGGAGTAACATTGCACAGGAAGTATATTCAGACTGACTATAAAAGGCTTGCATACCCTGTAAATTTAGCAAGCTAGTTCAGAACCCAGGCATTTTAATGTCTAGAAGTAGGAGAGAAAATCTTTTCATCTACGACCCAAAGAAGGAATCTTTTTGACCTCAGTCTTTTCTATCTCCCTCTATCCTTTGGCTGGAAAATAATTTTGTGAGTTTTGAAGGGTATAGAGGATTTTCTGTTTCCTTAAGCATCCTAGCAACCACCCCAAACAACTGATGATAAAACCCTTTTTCCTCTTTACAATAATGAGTAATGATAGTAATAGCTCATATTTATATGGCACTTTAAATTTTGTAAAATACTTTACAACATTACTGGTAATGTTTGCATTATTTGCTGAGTACAAATTAGACCCTTTGAAGAAAGGTAGCTCCAAGAATTCGCAAGGAGCCTAGAAAACTATACCACACTTAATGGGAGCTTCATCTGAGCCCCATGAAGGGAAGAAAAGAACTAGTAAGCAAGAGCTGTAAGTTCTTCCTTTGCTGCAAATGCTTTCCAAGCTTGATCCAACTTTCCCCTGGATTATATATAGATGGTTGGGAGATTGTGCTACTGACTTAATGGGGAGAATATTTTGTACCAACTATACTACTGGAGTAAATATCCTCTTTAAAAAGCAATTTGCTTGGCTAATTAATTACAATTAATTTAATCACTGAGTGAAGCACATTGACAGGGGCTCATTAGCTATAGTTCTAGAAAAAACCCTCCTTTCTCAGACTCTGAGTTATCCCTAGCATCCAAAGGGGAATAGTAGACATATGCCTTCTGGGGAACCAACCGCCTAGCATTTGTGAAAGTCAGAAAGTATTGTTCATTCATTCTTCTTGTCTTGAAGAAGACTGATGACATCATGGGGTGGTCTTGATTGATGCATGAATTGAATTTAAGTGAGGCAGAGTTGCACAAAATCATCAACCTCACTCTTTCTTCCAGAGCCAGCAAAGTCCAGTGGCCAGACAAAAGTCAGGATAATTGGTGATGGCCTGGGATGCAGGAGATGACTTTGGCTTCTTTGATATATGGTCAAACTCTATGAACTCCACAGTGCCTACTTCAGCTGCCTTCGTGGCTGTTGGAACAAATTATTCTCATCTACCCTTTCTGCTGGAGGAAGTCTTCACTTCCTTAGGGATAGACATCTCTAACTCACTGAAAAGCTTGAGACCTCTCAGTTACGCTCAACATGGTTTAGCCAATCTGCCAAGGCAGTTTGACCAAGGTGTGGCTGCTGCAAATGTTCCAGCTTGTTGGAGTCACAGGTGAGGGTTGAGTGAAAGACAGACAGCGTGAGAATTAGTGATTAATTAGCCCTACAGTCAAAGGTCCTTCTGATTCCAAGTCTACCATTCTTCCTACTGTTACCATCTAGTGAAGCTAGGCAAGTTCATCAAAGAAGAAAATTCATCAGCAAAGAGAAAGGAGAAGTGGTCCAAGGATAGAATCTATGAGAACATAGACTTTAAGGGATCAGGAAGAGGATAAAGAACAACCACCTCTGATCCTGCAGAGCTTTTCACAGTTTTTTTTTTACTGATAGTTAATGAACCAGCCATGTCTCCTCACTTTTTCCCACTCACAAGTGGGGCAGCTAGTCAGCCCAGAAGATAGAGTACTGGGCCTGGAGTCAGGAAAACCAGAGTTCAAATTTGGCCTCAGATACTAGATGGATGACCCTGAGCAACTCAGTTAACTCCTGTTCACTTGTTTCCTCATTAGTAAAATAAGGACAGTAGCAATACCTGCTTCCCAGGGTTGTTGTGGGGATCAAACATAATATTTGTCAGTTGCTTAGCAAAGTTCCTGACAAGTAGTAGGTACTTAATAAATGTATTTTTTTCTCCCTTCCTGAGCCAAAAAGTGAATCAGAAGCTAGAAATACTGTGAAACAAAATGTGGAAAATGGAAAAGAAGAGGGGTTGCAAGGCCAGGAGAAGTAGGCATCTGCTAGCATGTAAGAGTTATCTAGCATTTCCCAAAACAGTCTCAAGATTGGGACTGGAAGCTTTGGGGCTGGAGAAAGTGACCCAATGGAAGTGAAGGAAAGGAGTTAAATATTATAACTGTGTTCTTGGATATGGGTCAATGATGAGGAGAGGACAGGGGACATGGAAAGAGTTATGTACATGGGGAGTATCGCTATTGCATTGCATGACAACAACAACAATAATAATAATGATAATTGGAACTTTCAGGCTTATAAAGAATTACATACATATATTATCTTGTATGAGCCAGGTATTATGATTATCTCTATTTTACTGATCAGTTTGTATATTGGAAAGAGTGAGTCAGTCTATTCTAGGATGAGTGCTCATTTCAGGGGTCCTGTTGGAAATATGACAGTCCTTGCAGTATTTTTTTTAACATTGTTGGGGTTTTCTCTGAGGTATTACAAGCTGACATATTCTCTAGGAATTTTGTTTTGAACTCTGTCAACAGATATTCTTGTTGTTGCTTTTGTGTCTGTGTTCCAAGAGGTTGAAGAAAACTTGTGAATGGGAGTCATATATGTCTTATTTGTTTCCAAGTTACTCTAGCAGAACATTCCAGGAAAAGAGGCCCTAAGAACACATGATGTTCTCAGTGTCCTCTAAAAGTTCTTAATCAAAGAGCTTATTTCAAAAATATGGCCATCTGGGTTTAGACAAATGTATCCAAAGCTATTAAGAAGTCCACTTTACTAAGCTTTTACCTCCATCCTTTCTTGCTATTATTCTCTCACTCTAGCATTTTCAGTTTGTGCAACATAGTCTATGTGGTTCTCTTGTTATTTGCCATTTGAAGTATTAGAAAAACAAATGGAAGCTAAGGAATCATGCAGGGAATGGATAAACTTGCATTGTGCTCCAAATGTCTTGATTCTCTGTCCCATAGAACAGTTTTGGAATTGACTCTCCCTTCAAAAAACAAGTGACCAGAGCACTGGGATATGGGTTGGCCTTGGAGATGAATGTTGACATTTATACAGATATAGCCTTCTGGGGACCAGTTTGTTTTAGACCACAAATGAGCCCTTTCAGTTATTTTTAAAATAGGGTCTAGGAATTTACTCTAAGATTTCAAACTGCTTGCAATTTCCCAGCATCCAATTGAGTTGAAGGTAAACACTATTTTGAATGATGTTTCTTCTTTGTTTTTTTTTTTTTAGCTTTTATTTTTATTTTTTTATTTTTTTAAAATAATTTTTAGTTTTTAGAAAAGTTATCATGGTTACATGATTCATGTTCTTACTTTCCCTTTCACCCCCTGCCCCACCCACCTTGAATGATGTTTTAATTCAAGCAATCTTAACAATCACTAAGCAAGATCCTATTCTGAGAAAATTTTGATTATGTCCCACAGGAGCTGTAGCAACCAAGGTAGAGTTTGATGTCAGAAAAGTAACTGTTATATTTTGGTTTCTAGATCTTGGTCAGTTGTTCTATCATATGTGAGTTTGTTATCTTTAAAGAATGATTGATGGATATGAATTGATGAGACTGAGAAACTGTAAACTAGCATTTTTTAAAAAGTCATTTTTAATGTTGTAAAAACATCCACAGGCTAATGCTTTACAGATAGAACATTTCCAGTTAAAACCAACTTTATCTGAGACTAGGGAATGCTGTTTGCATGCTTTAAAACAAGACTTCTCATACTTAGTCACAATATTTTTCTCTAAAGAACTGAAAAAGAAATATTTAGACTTCCTTTTATCCAAATATTTTTGAAGATGGGAACCAAGGGTGTGGAAAAGCTTTGCTTAAATTGTCATGATCTCCCCTCCCTATTTCTCTTCTTGATGAAGTGCAAGTGAGAATGGATTTCAAATGTTTTTCTTGATGGATTTAACACTTAAGGGAGTACCATTTATTGCCTATGAAATTATTCCACAAACTAGGAAGTACTCTTTTCTTTGATTTTTTTCTTCAATGTCTTCTACTTTCTTTAAGAAGTTGTTGGTGAGGGGGCAGCTGGGTAGCTCAGTGGATTGAGAGCCAGGCCTAGAGACGGGAGGTCCTAGGTTCAAATCCGGCTTCAGACACTTCCCAGCTGTGTGACCCTGGGCAAGTCACTTGACCCCCATTGCCTACCCTTACCACTCTTCCACCTATAAGTCAATACACAGAAGTTAAGGGTTTAAAATAAAAAAAAAAAAGAAGTTGTTGGTGAAGGCTGCAGAGCATCTCCAAGAATTCTCATATCATCTGATGCACGTGTATAATTATTTAAAAGAAGTGCCAAGACTTTAGCAATAGAAGAAATATTAATTGGTGATTATAAAATAGAGATAGATATTTAACAACCACATCAGAACTTATGAAACCAAATAATATATGTTTGTTGAAAAAATGAAATTAGTTCAACTGCCTTGGGAGATTATATACTTAGAATCTTAATTTACATGCATATAGCACTTAAGGTTTATAAAAAGCATATTCTGCACAATAGCAGTGATATGGGTATAGTGTACAGATGTAAAATGTATCTATTTCTATGGGTTCTCTAAATAAGACTCCCATGAGGTAGTGAGAGATAAACTCTGAAAGCTTGTCTACACCTCTCCAAGAAAGAATGAAATTATTGCCTTTTAAGGAGCAAAACAAAGTATAATGAGGCTAGCTACTTTATTGTCATCTAAGAAAGGTGGCATGACACGATTTGTTTCTATTGCTCCTCCTAAATATTACTGATGCAAAGGCATGATGGATTCAGAACAAAAACCCACCTTCCTGGCCACTGTGTCTTAAGTGGACTGGGGGAGGTAGGTAACTGAAGCTTACACTCACTAACTTGTCCCTTTCCCATTAAATCTATATTACACAAAAGATCATCATAAAGAGTGAATAATAAGTAAATAAATAGCAAACAGAAATTGTAGAAATTATTCATATTAGAATACATAACAAATACACAGAGTGAATGAATGCTTCTATTCAAACAGAAGATCTCAATCTCACCAAGGGGAAATTCTCTGATGCATCTAGAAAGGCAACTTGGAAATCAAGGATATGTTAAGGAAATAGCTTCCCCAATATGTCTTCAAGGGAATCTCTCTTGCTTCTCCTGGAAGTTGGTCCCCTCCCCAAAGAGTCTGGAACCATAAGTGTCCTCTCAAGGAAAATATGAAAAGTTCTTATTTTAACTCTGTTTCTCATAAAGTCACACAAGATCAAGTCAGCATTTTCTCTACCAGTTAAAAAAGTTGTATGTTCCAAGCGTGGCTGGAAACCAGTATTATATAGGCAAGTAGAAATCATTCATTTTAAAGGTAAAGAATCTGAGGCTTTAAAAGGTTAAGTGACTTGTCCTGGTTACACAGATCGTAAATACAAGAGTTGTAATTAAAACCTACATCTTTTAAAGCCAAGACCAATATTCCTTCTATTATATTACATTGCTGATGCTACTATTAATCAAAACATTTTGGAGGTCCTTCTTTTGGAATTTACTTCTTAAACCAATTCAAGAGAAACCCAAGAGAATTATTTTCAGTATTTTATATTCACTCATAGATTTTTTTTAACCCAAAATTTGTACTGCCTCGCATGATTGCCCATATTATTTACCATATTTGTCTCTAGTTCCCAGAGTCTCTATTTTAACCCATCCTTCATTTGAAATAAACTTCCTAAAGCACATATCTCATGTATGTCTTTTTCTTTATACTTGCATAGTCACAACTGTGTTTCTTCTTGTCTAGAGTATTGCAATAGTTTTCTAACTGAACTTCCTGCCTCAAGTCTTTTCCCATTCCAGACTGTCCTCAAATTCAATTGCCATATAGTGATTTTCCTGAAGTGTAAGTAACGCCAGGTAAACTTTCTGCTCAGTGACCTCCAGTGGCTACTAATTGATTCTAAGATGAAATATACACTGCTTGGCACTTAAAGCTTTCCATAATTGGACCGCTTTCTATTCTTCTAATCCTATTGCATTTTACTTGTCTCCACTTACTTTGTGCTCTAGTGGAAAACTTCCAGTTCCTAGAACATGGCCCTCACCCTCTCCTCTCTGTGCCTTATGTTGGCTGTTCCTCCTCTGCTAACTCATCTCCACCTCTTAGATCCTCTGGCTATATGCAGGATCAATAGGAAGTAATTAATAGAGGGAAGATACTAGCATTAAGAGGAGCTATCTCTTCGTAAGTTATAGTCTTTGAGTAGTATATAAACTCCCTGAGGGCAGGGCTATTTTTTATTTTCTCTTTCTTTCTCCACTGCCTAGCATTAGACACACACTTACAGACATATCTTTGTTGGTTTGGAGTGAATTGAATGACTTTTAATTGTCTGAAAAAGGGAGATCTAATGTAGAAGGATGAAGATTTGACAACTTCAATAGTACTCGAAGAATATGTTTTACTTTTGAGCCTTCCTGGTTTGTTGGCTCTATGAAAAGAGATTTCTTAGGTTATAAGATCATGGGACTAGAAATGGAAGGAATTCAGAGACTCTCTAGTCCTAACTGTTCATTTGATGCCCTTTGCAACATCATTGGAAGAATATGTTAGGATGATGGACTTTTGTTTCAGGGGAAATCTTTAGGGGGGTGCAGTAAAAGAATACCCACAATAGGTATATAATAAACTTTTTTTTAATAATTGGAAGGAAAGAAAAGGAGTACACAGAAATAAGTTGGGAATATTGAGGGGTAGGGAGGTTTAATGACTGTATCCAGGGTCATATGGCTAATATATGTCAGAGGTGGTATTTGAACTCATGTTTTCCTGACTCCCCAAACCATCTTTATATCTTGAGCCATGGGGCCACCTCGCTGTATTATGGGTGAAAGGCTCAATGCTATGTACTTCCTTAGAATGTTAACCTTCACTTTTAAATAAGCATACGTATCTCAGATTTTTCTCCTACGTGCAATTTAGGCAGTAAATTCATTCAGTGGATAGAGCTCTAGATCTGGAATCAGGAAGACCTGAGTTTGAATCTTGTTTTAGATACTCTCTAACCATATAACTCTGAGCAAGTCAATTAATGCCCTCAGACTCAGTTTCCTTTTTGGTAAAATGAGGATAACACCTACTACCTAGGGTAGTTTTGAGGATAAAATAAGATATGTGTAAATCACTTTTGAAATTTTAAAACACTATAGAAATGCTATTGTCATTATTGTTATTATTGTATGATTCTGTGGTTCAGTTGTTCTTTCTTATTCCTTCCTCATTCAATCTGTCTTGGTTTTTCTTCTTTTTTTTAACCCTCACCTTCTGTCTTAGAATCAATACTATGTATTGATTCTAAGGCAGAAGAGTGGTAAGGACTAGGGGGTTGAATGACTTGCCCAGGATCACACAGCTAGGAAGTGTCTGAGGCCAGATTTGAACCCAGGACATCCCATCTCTATGCCTGACTATCTACTGAGCTACTTGGCTGCCCCCTCTGACTTGGTTCTAATGGAGGAAAGCCATTTCCTGTGGCATACCTATTTAGGAGGGCACCACTATGTGAAACAAGTCTGTTGTTCTTGTTTTCAGTAGTGTCTGACTCTTCATGACCCTGAGTTTTCTTGGCAAAGACAGCTGGAGTGTTTTCCATTTCCTTCTCTAACTTATTTTACAGATGAGGAAACTGAGGCAAAGTTAAGTGACTTGCTCAGTGTTACACAGCTAGGAAGTATGTGAGGCCAGATCTGAACTCAGGAAGATGCCTTCCTGACTCCAGGTCCGAAACTCTGTCCACTGTACTGACTAACTGCCCATTTTGGTTTACTCATTGTTAAATCACAGCTCAAGTAATACCTCCTACAGGAAACCACAGCTAGAATATGAGGAAAATATGGACTTCAGGAACCTTTGACGGATTTGCATTGTGATAATGCATTAGATCCCCTATGAGAATTTTAAAATCATTTAGACAAAAGAGAGAAAAGGATGTCAAATACAGTCTCTAAAGAGAGTCGGTGGTTAGGATACTAAGTGCCTACTGTGTGCCAGGCTGGCAGTTAGTGCGGTGCAGGAGCTGACAGATTACAAAGGAATTCACGTGATAACAGATGAACTCCTAGGATTATAGATTTTGAGCTAGGAAGGACTTTAGAGATCTTCTAATCTAGATCCTTCCCTTGGTGGATCTATGGAGGTAAAGTGACTTGTCCAATATCACAAGGGCAAGTGTGGCAGAGGCAGGATTTGAAGCCAGGTCTTCTGACTCCAAAGTCAGAGCTCTTTTTAGTTGGGAGGCTAGAGTTCCTGATTTACAGGGTGGAAGAGGAGGTCAGGGAGAAGAGAAGATTAAAATGGCTAAACATGTGTACAGCCTAGCCAAATAGTGATAAAGAGGGAGGATGTTAACTCTCTACAAGTATTTGAAGTATAAACATTAGGGAAGAGGTAGAACAGTTTACAGAGCTCCAAGGGGAAATAACTAGGATCAAAGCTAAGCCAATAAAAATTTAGGATGAGTATGAGGAAAAATTTCTTAATAGTGAGGTCTACTGGATCGTACACTAGGCTCCCAAGGAAAGCAATAAAAGTCCCACAGTGGTGATCATTTTAAATTGGACTGAACAAAGGAACAGGAAAACATTGTGGGAAATAACTCTGTCCTAATGAGCTGGTGGATTAGAATCACCAGACTAGCAAAGAGTTTCAGAGGGTTATGCACACACCATCTCTGACAGTTATATCTATCCTATTTCTAAAGATCCTCTTGGTCACTAATTGCATAAATGTCTGCCACTTACAAACAACTGTAAGAATCTAGTGGACTCCAGAAGTCAGTTTCAGTGTAAGGAGAGAGTAACTGAGTAATTCCATCAAATTATCCCACTTTGCCTAAAGCAATCGATAAAAATGCTGTGCCCTGGTACCTTTATCAGGTAAGGAACTAGTCTTGATCAAATCAAGTCAATCTATAGTGTTGCCACTAAGGATGTAAAAGACCTGACCAATTTAGATGTCTCTGATGAGCCATTGGATTGATTTTAGTCATTCTGCATTACAGAAAAATGTGGTTCAGATTGATTGGTCACTCTTTGGAGATCTACAAGATAGTGGACCAGTGTAAAACTGAAAGAGAGAGATTTCGGTGAGGGCGGAAGGAGGAGGGAGCATTCTAATTAAAACCCTTGAGGAATTGCTTTGGCTGGGAAGAGAAGATCTCATAAACTTCAAAGAGCTTCCTATCTTCTCATCATTTCTGGAACAAATGATAGCGTTTGTATTGGGAGCCAAGGACAGACTGACTAAGGAATTCTTATATCTACAAAGAACCCAGAAGAAAACTACATCATTCTTCTTCTTTTTTTAAAACTTTACTATCTGTTCTAGAATCAATAGGGTTAGGCAATTAGGGTTAAGTGACTTGTCTAGAGTCACACAGCTAGGAAATGTCTGAGACTAGATTTGAACCACAGACCTTCCATTTTTAGATCTGGCTCTCTATTTACCTAGCTGCTCTTAAATTGTATTATTCTTAAGAGGATCTTTTAAAGCACCCTACAAATGAGGAGAGAAGCCCTTCTAGAAACCAGGCTATGAATTTTCACTTTGCCACAGGGTACTCTCCAAAACTGAACCTACTTTTCCCTGGACTCCATATATGCTAGTGAGAGAGTATAGCATTGATTTTGGAAGAGGATATTTTGAAACAGCTGTTCTTACTATGCCACCTTAGTGCAGTGAGGGCTGCTCCTAACATATAGGATGTGAGTGCTGTGTGGTCAAAGGGAAGTAGAATAGACATTTCTAGCTTCTTTTCCTCTCATCTTTCTTTAAGGGAGACTTCATTTCCTGCCAAGAAATGAGGCCAGAAGTGCAAGATTGGGGTTACCTCTATTCTCCTCAGAGAGAGAGGGTTACTAGGCTATTAAAAAATCTTTACCTTCTGTTTTAGAATTGATATTGGGTATTGCTTCTTGAGCAGAAGAGTAGTAAGAGCTAGGCAACTAGTGTTAAGTGACTTGTCCAAGGTCATACAACTGGGGCCATATTTGAACCCAGGACCTCCTGTCTCCTGAAATGTACTTTCTTAAACATTATTAGTCTAGCACAGTGATAGGCAAACTTTTTAAAGAGGGGGCCAAAGGAAAGGAAATGCTCATCTGTCAGTCTGTTTTTAAGACAACTTTTTCGAAGTTTCATTGTATTGTATCCTACTCCTTGTATTCATCAGATTAGGAATAATGTTGCACAGCTGATAGAACATTTCAGGGGTTCACATCTGGCCTGCAGGCCGTAGTTTGCCTATCTCTGGTCTAGGAGATTTAGTTTTCAGGTTCAGGCTAACCTTCTTCTTTTTTTTTAAACCCTTACCTTCTGCCTTGGAATCAATACTATGCATTGATTCCAAGGCAGAAGAATGGTAAGGGCTAGGCAATGGGGGTTAAATCACTTTCCCAGGATCACACAGCTAGGAAATGACTGAGGTTAGATTTGAATCTAGGATCTCCTGTCTCTAGGCCTGGCTCTCCATCCACTGAGACATCCAGCTTATCCTTCAGGCTAAACTTCTGACCACTGTTCACTAATGGGGAAAAGAGGACACAAACTTTATGTCCAAGACTTGACCCTTTCCTACAAAACAAACCAATTTGTTAAAGTTGATAGCAAAACAGAAACCAGAGAAAGTATATCTTCCTATCTATATTTTCTCATATGTATGAGAACATATACGAGACAATAGAGAATGGAAGAACTCTCCCATTGGGAACAAGGTAATTCAGCTGAACTAAGAGAGAGAGTCCCAGATCTCACTCAAAGAAGGGCAAAATGCTTTGAAGTCTCTAGCATATCAAGCAAGAGATAAGAACATGATGGAGTCTGCTAGTTCCTCTCATGTTGGCTTCTTCTCAGTTTTCTTCTCCTTTCAACAAACTGAAGGGAGATTGACTAGCATTGTCTTTCTTTTCTCTCAAAACTGGAAGCCAGACATACCCAAAGCAACAGGAGACCCCAAAGAGACTCAAGAGACTTGAAGAACCTGAAGAATTCTCTTCTTGCCCCATCTAAACAATCCCCTCCCCATCTTATGCAGTCACAGGGCCGAGATGTCCACATGGTTAGAGTCCGGTATCAAAGGACTTTGGATTTGTGTAAATCCCTTTCTCAAAGGTACTTAAAGTCTGGCTAAATCAATAATAATCAACTGACAATCATGGGAGAAGCACACTGGTGGGGGCTCATGACCTGTATCTTTAAAAAGTTATTCCTCCTACCTCCAGTCCCTCATGGAGATGTAATAGCCATGCTTGGGGGCCAACCTTCTAGTGCAAGTAAGAGTTGGAACTATTGCCTCATTTTCTCTTCTCTTCTTCTCTCCCTCAAAGTCTTCTGGGGGGAGTAGTTCACAGAGGGGAAATACACACATATACCTAGAGAAAGGTCCACAATGAGATGAACAAAATTGTAAATCATCCCTTGTCTCTAGAAGGCCTTTAAAATCAGGACCTAGAAAATTACACTAAGTTGTCTGATGTCACCTACTTGTAGCCAGAAAGACATGGCTTGACTTAAAATAATTCAGACCATGAATGAGGCAGAATAAATATGGTAAATGGCATGCAAGTCTCCATGGCTTGCCAGTGTTTAAACATATCAGAAGTCAAATTGCTGTAATATTGTCAACTTTGAGAAAGGCTACTGGCTGAAGAAGATGGTCAAGAAAGATCCAAAGGTAACTTGATTCAATGACGGGGAAAGATCCAAATGCTAAGGGTGTAACAGCATGGAAAGGTCCAAAGGAGAGTTTTGTTCTATGGCTAAATACAAGAACTATGCCTCCCCATTCTCTTTTCTGTAGATCAGGATGTCCTGTGGATACCTCTTTAAAATGGGATGTCTTTAGAAGTCTCTCTTTGGAATTTTAAGTCAGAGTCTTTGTAGGCCAGATGGGAATAGATTTGATGTGAATGGTGCTGGTGTTCCCTTGGTGGGAAGAACTTGGAATGAGACCAGGTGGTATAATATACCTTCTCCAAGTTTGCAGAGAAGTAAATAGTCTATGTTCTACCTCAACAGGGGCCAAAGTAGAGCAAATAGTTTTGCATAGAACCAGCATTATTGCTTTTACACATCCTTAAAAATAACTCTTATTGGTCTTTGACATCTACTAATAAGCAAAGCCTTACTCAGAATGAGTCACTGTAAAGACATACCTGAGAGGACTGTGGCTTGCTCCTTCCTTTTGCTGGTTTAATTAAAATAACTGTTTCCCCCTTCTCTCCTTGTTGCTTGCTGAGATCCTATATAAATTGTCCTTACTTCTCTAGATTAAAACAAAAAAATTACTTTGAGATGGGGAAAATACTGTAATTTTGGGGGGTTACTAATACACTATTGGTAAAGTGTAGAATTGTAGAATTTCTCAGTGATGTGGGAGAACTCCATCCCAGTCTTGTTGTTATCTTTGTAATGATATGGATGGTATAGCATTAGGAAAACTTCCCTCTTTGAACAGTTGGTTCTTCTCCTGTCTCATCAGCAGTAGATTTAATTTACACTTATGGATATCTTTTGAAAAAGTAGAAGAGGCACTAGATAGAGTATGGCGGCCTATGCAGGGTACAATGTAATTAACCTTCCCAGTTTTGGGGGGGAAAGGGGAGAAATGACTAGCCTCCTCTCTTAGCTAGGCCCTCACCCCACAATTTAGTATTTAGAAGGATATGTTATTAACTTGCAGATTCCTGACTGTTGGTGAGAATTTGTCACAGAAAAGCTGCCTGCTCAATTCCTTAGGCTATATGCAGACAACATTCATTTCTTTTTTATTTTGTCTTTGCATGGAGAAGATGTTCCCTAGGTTGGAAAACAACTACAAGGCAGCAATTTTCCTTGAGCAGAGGACCTTATAAAAGAATTTTCTCAGTCTATAGGCCATCCTGGGAGTTTTGGCAAAGGCCACCTGGTGAAATAGAACTGTGGATAAGAGGGAGGATCTCTTTTCTACAGCAGTGATATGGCTTTGGATGTCCTTATTTAACCCTATGTCCCTCACACCCATTTAAAGGTGTGTGGTAAAACTCTCCCCTAAGAATTGGGTTATAGCACGGGCTCCAAAGCTCATCTATTCACTTTGATATTGCATGCAAATGAAATTGCTCATGAACAACCAAGGGCAGAAGGTAAAGCCCTAACTTTACACTTTCTCTTCCACATTTCTACCTTCATTTAGCAAAACAAAACTCTTTTGGCTTTTGGTTGATATTCTGATCAGAGCAAAACTGTAAACCTTTCTTATACTCAGAGCTGTTAGATGGTATTAGACTTGAAGTCCAGAAGCCCTTGCCTGATATGCTCACTTAGCTTTCTGATCTTGGGCAAGTTACTCAGCTTCCCTCAGCCTAGGTTTATTTATTTGTACAATGGGAATAATAATAGCATCTATCTCAAAAGGGAGTTGTGAGGATCAAATGAGACATTACCTATAAAGTACTTTGTAACCTCAAAGTCCTATATAGATGTTATTATTCTTACTCAAAAGGCAGTAGATTTTAAATTCACAAACGAATAGGCTAGTGGCAACACCACAGAGACTTCCACTGGGGATATAGAATTCTCCAGTTTTTTTTACTCTTAAACTGTTTGTTTCTTTTGCACCTGACTGCACAGAGTAACAGATATTCACCTGGGAATGTTGGCAGGAAGGAGAGAGATTGAGTTGTGGTAGTAAGGTACTTCATGAAAGCTCAGAGTTGGAGAATCATGGGTTACCAGAACCAACAACAGTATGTGAAGTTTTCATCTCAAGGATAGAATCATTCCCTGAAGCTATTCCCTGAAGTTAGTTTGCTCTGTGATGAGTTAGCTTCAGCCAGAAGAGGCTGGAGTTCTTTTTCAGTGATAAGGTAGATAGAAATTAACTTCTTACTCTAATTTGATCTGAAATTCTCAAGCTCATCAGTATGCAAAATTTATTTCCTGACACCATGATACCAAAGGTGCAGAATTCCTTTAAAGTTTCAGCATCTGCACCTGATAATTGTTCTTATAGACTTAAAAATTCTGTAGGAATTGTGCTTGATTTTCCTGTTCAAGAGTGTAGAATGTTGCAGGGGAGTAAGTTGTATATGATGGGATAATATTCCTCCCTCCACCCCCAAAAAATTAAGGAATAAGAAAAAGAAATACACTGGGAGGAGAGGGAAGAAGAGATAGAAAGGGGGTAAATTGCTTTACATGAGGAGGCATGGAAGACAATTTAGTGAAGGGGAAGATGGGTGGTGGTGGTGGTGGCAGGCAATGTTTGAACATTGGAATTGGCTCAAAGAGAGAATAACATCCACACTCATTTGGGTATAGAAATCTATTTTATCCTTCAAGGAAGCAGGAGGGGAGGGAAAATAAGAGAAAGGAAGACAATTTTGGGGAAGTGGTAGTCAGAAGCAAAATACTTGAAAATAGAGAAGGGATGAAAGGAACAAAAGAAAAATAAATGAGAAAAATAATATAAAGGGAAACACACAGTAATCATAACTATGAATGGGAATAGGATTAACTCACCCAAAAATGGAAACAGATAGCAGAATGGATTAAAAACCAGAATCCCACAATATGTTATTTAGAAGAAACAAATTTAGAGCAGGGAGACACAGGCAGAGTAAAAGGTAAGGGGCTAGAGTAGAATTTATTAAGCTTCAGCTGAAGTTTAAAAAAAAGCAGGATAGGAATTATGATCACAGAGCAAAAGTAAAAATAGATGTAATTAAAAGAGATTATGAAGGAAACTTCATCTTAATAAAAGGTGTTATAGACAATGAAGTAATATCAACACTAAACATATACCAAATGGCATAGCATCCAGATTCCTAAAAGAGAAGGTAAATGAGTTATAATAGGAAATAGTAAAATTTTATTAGATGGCAACCTCAACTCTGCCCTTACAGAAGTAGATACATCCAACTAAAAAATAATGAAGAAGTTAGGGAAGTGAATAGAATTTTCGAAAAGTTAGACATGATATATCTCTGAAGAGAATTAAATTTTCTCAGTGGTACATAGTACCTATACAAAAGTTGACTGTATATTTGAGCATAAAAACCTCCAAACCAAATGCAGAAAAGGAAAGACATTAAATACGTCTTTTCCGTACCATAATGCAATAAAATCATATTCAGTAAAGGGCCATGGAAACCTCAATTAAAAATTCATTGGGAGTTAAATAATCTAATTCCAAAGAATGAGTATCAAAAAGAACAAATCATAGAAATAATAATTTCATTAAAGAGAATGAATATGAGATAATATAGCAGAATTAATGGGATATAGTCAAAGTAGGACTTAGAGGGAAATTGATATGTTTAAATGTACTTATATCAATAAAATAAAGAACAGGTCAATGAATTGGGCATGCAAAAAAAAACTAGAAGAAGAACAAATTAAAAATCTCCAATTAAACACCAAATTGGAAGTCCTGAAAATCAAAGGAAAGATTAATGAAATTGAAAGTAAGAAAATCATTGAACTTATGCATAAGATAAATAGCTAGTTTTATGACCCCCCCCAGTAAAATAGATAAACCATTGGTTGATATGATTTTAAAAAAAGAAAGAAAATCAAATTGCCAGTATCAAAAATGAAAGGAATGAATTTGCTACCAATGAAGAAGAAATAAAAATAATTAATAGGAGCTATTTTGCCTAATTACATGCCAATAAATCTGGCAATTTTAGTGAAGTGGAAGAATATTAAAAAATTTAAAATGCCCAGATTAACAAAAGAGGAAATAGAATATTTAAATAACTCCATCTCAGAAAAAAGAAATTGAATAAGCCATCCAGATGAATTCACAAGTGACTTCTACCAAGAATTTAAAGAATACTTCCAAAACTATGTAAACTCTTTGGTAAAAGAGGTGAAAAAGGGGTTCTGTCAAATTCTTTTTATGACACAAATATGGTTCTGATTATTAAACCAGGGAGGGCAAAAACAGAGAAAGAAAATTATAGGTCAATTTGCCTAATGAATATTAATGCAAAAATTTCAAATAAAACACCAGCAAGGAGATTATAGTGATATATCACAAGAATCATATACTACAACAAGGTGAGATTTATACCAGAAATTCAGGGCTATTTCAATTTTCGGAAAATTCTCAGTATAATTGACCATATCAATAACAAAACCAGAAGGAATCATATGATTATCTCAAAAGATACAGAAAAAAAGGCTTTTGACAAAATATACCTGTTCCTATTAGAAATGTCAAAGAGGATAGGAATAAATGGAGCTTTCCTTAAAATGACAAGTAATAGCTACCCCAAATCAATAGCAACCATTATCTGTAATGGGAATAAGCTAAGAAACTTTCCCAGTAAGATCAGGGTGAAGCAAGGATGCTGATCATCACCACTATTATGCAGTATTATATTGGAAATGCTATCTACAACAATAAGAAAAGACAAACAAATTGAAGGAATTAGAATAGGCAATGAAGAAAGAAAACTACCACTCTTTGCAGATGACAATTATAGTATATTTAGAGAATCAGCTAAAAAAACTATTTGGAATAATTAAGAACTTTAGCAAATTTTCAAGATATAAAATAAACCCACACAAATCATTAGCATGTGTATATATTACCAACAAAACCCAGCAGCAAGAAATAGAAAGAGAAACTCCATTTAAAATAACTATAGACCATATAAAATACCTGGGAGTCTATCTGTGAAGATAAACCCAGGAACAAAAAAACACTTTTCACACAGATAAAGTCAAATCTACATAAATGGAAAAACATTAATAGTTCATGGGTAGGCTGAACCAATATAATAAAAATGAAAATTCTATCTAAACTAATTTATTGATTTGGTGCCTTAGCAAAAAATTATTTCAAAGACCTAGAAAAAAATAAAATTCACCTGGAAGAACAAAATGTCAAGAATATGAAGAAAATAAGTGAAAAAAAATGTAAAGGAAGTTGGCTTAGCAGGACCATATCTCAAACTGTAGTATAATGCAGTAATCATTAGAACAGTCTGGTACTGGTTAAGGAATAGAGGTGGATGGATCAATGTAATAGATTAGGTTCATAACATACAATAGTAAATGACCATGGCAATCAAGGGTTTGACAAACCTAAAGATCGAAGTTTTTGAAATAAGAACTCACTATTTGACAAAAACTGCTGGGAAAACTGGAAAACAGTATGGCAGAAACTAGATATAGACCAATATCTACCATAAATAAATTTGAGGAATTCTGAACACTTTATCTCTCAGCTCTATGGATAAAGGAAGAATTTATGATAAAATGAGATATAGAGAGCATTACAAGGTGTAAAATGAATAATTTTTATTATATTTAATTAAAAAGGTTTTGTACAAATAAAACCAATGGAACCAAGATTAGAAGGGAAGCAGAAAGCTAGGGGAATTTTTTTTACAGCAAGTTTCTCTGATAAAAGCCTCATTTCTCAGAAACATAGAGAACTTGTCCAAATTTATAGGAATCCAAAGCTTTCCTCAACTGATAAATGGTTAAAAGATATGAACAGGCAGTTTTCAGAAGAAGAAATCAAAGCTATTTATGTTTATGTGAAAAAATGTTCCAAATCACTATTGATTAGAGAATTGCAAATCAAAACAACTCTGAGGTACCATCTCACATTTATAAGATTGGCTAATATGACGGAAAAGGAAAATGATAAATCTTGGAACAGATGTGGAAAAATTGGGACACTAATGCACTTTTGGTAGAGTTGTGAACTGCTCTGATTATTCTGGAGAATAATTCGGAACTATACCCAAAGGGCTATAAAATTGTGCCATACTCTTTGATCCAGTGATACCACTACTAGGTCTGTATCTCATAAAGATTTTTTTAAAAAAAGGAAAAGGACCTATTTGTACAAAAATATTTATAGTAGCTCTTTTTGTGGTGGCAAAGAACTGGAAACTGAGGGTATGCTCATCAGCTGGGGCATTGTAATAGAATTGTAATAGAATACCATTGTCCTAAAAGAAATGATGAGCAGAAAATCTTGGAAAGACCTTCATGAACTGATGCAGAATGAAGTGAACAGAACCAGTAGAACATTATACATAATAACAGCAATACTGTATGATGAACTGTGAATGACTTGGCTATTCTCAACAATACAATGATCCAAGAAAATCTCAAGGTGTTATGATGAAAAATGTTGTCCACCTCCAGAAAAAGAACTAATAGAGTTTGAATGCAAATCAAAATAGATGATACTTTGCTTTATTTTCTTCATTTAAAAAAGAATTTCTTCTATCACATTAGGAATACGGAGATCTGTTTTGTATGATAGCATATGGATAAACAATATTAAATTGCTTACTGTCTTAGGAAGGGGGAAGTTGAGGGAGGAAGAGAGAGAATGTAGAACTCAAAATGTTAGAAAACAAATGCCAAAAATTATTTTTACATGCAAGTGGAAAAAAACCAAAACATTATTAAAGTAAAAATAAAAATAAAGCACATTCAATAAAAACAAATTATAAAATAATGAAAATACAAGTGTAGAGTGTTCAGAATGTTCATTTCCTGGATTTTTTAGGTCCAGATCAGTCCTATAGATAGGTAACTTTTGAGTTCAAGGAGAGTGGTTAATGGTTGGTAGAAATTTTGTGTGTTATGCCTTGTTCTTTAGTTATTTTCTCCTTAGTCTATGGTAAGAGTAAATCCTTCTTACAGCATAAAAACATGGGTATCTCCTTCTATGAGGAACTAACTCAAAGGTCACAAGGACTATTGAAATTCAGAAAGTTTAACAATGGAAGTGGGGATTTGTCAGTTTGTGAGGGCTTAGAGCTAAGTTCTTAGGATCATGGATTTAGAGCTGGATGAAATTTAGCTTGACTTTTGCATTTTACAGTCAAATCCCACAGAGATTTCATGTGACTTTCCTGAGGCCACATATGTTGTAAGTAACAGGAGATTGTAAGTTGTAAGTAAGAGATTTCTGCCTAAATCCTTTGATTCCAAATCTGTTGCCCTATCCTTCTAATCCTATATATTAATCAACCAACAAGCCATTTATTTTTCTAGACATCATTCTAGGTACCGGGGGCTTGCATGAAGACAAAAGATAAAACAAGCCTTTCCTTCATGAAGTATAACTTGTTTTAGATCTATTCTTGCTCAATCATTTTAATTGTGTCTGCCTCTTCATGACCTCATTTGTGCTCATTTGGGGTTTTCTTGGTAGAGATACTGGTGTGCTTTACCATTTCACTCTCTATTTCATTTTACAGATGAGGAAATGGAGGCAAACAGGTTAAATGACTTGCCCAAGATTACAAAACTAACAAGTGTCTGATTTGAACTCAAATCTTCCTGATTCATGGCCCAATGCTTTATCCACTGCACCACCTCATTGCCCTTTAGATGTATTCTAAAGACCCACAAATATATACAATGAGTAGACACCACTCTATGAAGCTGAGAGAGAAGATGCTGGCATGAACTGTTAGGGTGAACATGGAATGCCACCGGTGGTTCAAAAAGAATTGCTCATTTTGGCCACATGTGAAGATTGGCCCCGTCTTGATCAGGACAGGTAAGCTTGGTCTTAAACCATTTCATTTCACTCTAGGCTAGTTCATTATGTTCCTTGTATCCCCAGTGCTGAACACAATGCTTAGCTCAGAGATGGTTCTGGACAGATGCTTATTACTTGATTGATTGAGTGGGTGTACATATTTGGAATGTCAGGGTCCATCCCACAAAAGGAACTTAACTAATAACTCTGTGGATAAAGAGGAAATGGTGATGCCTTAGATTGCCAGATGATTAAAACTGGATTTATGTGCTTTGAATATCATGGCAAAATTTCAGTCTAACCTATCTTTGAACATATGTAACAATAAATGAGAATCAATGGACAGAGTCTGAGAATTCATCCAAATTTTATTCTTTCAGGTACTTGTATCAACTGATTTATTATATGGTTTGATTGTTTTTCAGTCTTTCACTCAACTCATTTCAATTCAATAAGCATCTTAAGTGCCTACAATGGACCTGTGTATTATAGTAAGCATTAAGGAAACAAAGAGGAAATTAAAGTAGTACTTGAATATGATACCAGTTTAGTTAACATAATGTGTTAGTGTGCACCAAAAATGGGGATATAAAGAAATATAATCTCTTCCTTCAAGGAATTTAGGATCTAGTTAAAGATGGCTAGGTGGCAGAAGGGATAGAGTGCTGTGCTTAGAGTCAGAAAAGCTCATCTTCCTAAGTTCAAATATGGTGTGTGACCTGGATGAACCACATAATCCTATTTGCCTCAGTTTCCTCATCTATAAAATGAGCTGGAGAAAGAAATGGCAAAAAACTTCTAGTATTTTTCCCAAAAAAAATCCAAGTGGGGTCATGAAAAATTGGACAAAACTGAAGCAACTGAACAATAACAATAATAATAGGAACATAAAGTATAATGCACAGGTAAAGACAAAATAAAACATGATAAATAGTATTATGCACATGATAGAAAAAGAATTAACTTCTATAATTATATGTAACATATAATAATATATATTAACATATGACATAATACTGAAAATAAATTAATAACCTAATTAAATGAGATGAGCCTGAACTAGGTAGTAGCAGTAGAAATGAAAAGGAAGAGATGGATATGAGAGACATCCCAGTAGCATATGGAACATGGAATGTGTTGGAAAAGGAAGGCACAAAAGAGTACTTCAAAATTTTCAGCCCCTACCAATTAACTTACCAGTTATTGTACTAGTACTGGGAACACAAAGACAAAAACATGTTCCTGCCCTCAAGAAGCTTACATTTTATTAGGATAAAACAATATGTGCACATATATGTAAATATAAAGTATAAATAAATGAAATATAATTTAAGCACTAGAAGCTGGGGTCAGGGATCAGGAAAGGCCTCATGTAGGCACTGAGCTTTGAAAGAAGCCTTGAATTCTAAGAGATAGAGAGGAAAGAGTTCATCCTAGTTATGTGTAAAAAAGCCTATGCAAAAGTGCAGAGATGGAACATTGTGTTTGGGCAACATCACAATGGCCAGTTTGAGTGAATTGTAGTGTAAAGGGCAATAATGTCTAACAAGCCTGGAAAGGTATGCTGTCGTCAAATTGGGAAGGTTACCCCATGCCAAACAGAGAGACATTTGCATTTTATTTTAGAAGCAAGAGGAAAACGCTGAAGTTCTTTAATTAGGAGGTATTTTAGATATATTACTTTGACAGACATGTGGAATATGATTTGGAAAGAGGAGAGAACTGAATCAGGGAGACTAGTTAGGAAGTTATCACAATAGTCTTGGTCTAGAGAGGTGAAGAATGTCTGGATAAGAATAGAAGAAGCCCCATGAATAGAGAACAGGGAATGCATGTGTGAGAGAGTGTGGAAGCAGAACTGACAAGATCTGTGGCCACTGTTGGACAGAGTAGGTGAGTGAGAATAAAGAGTTAAAGAGTTCAGAATTACTCTGATGCTAAGAATCTGAGTGACTGAAAGGCTGCTGGTGCCCTTCGCAGAACTGGGGATGTTCAGAAGATTTTGGGGAAAAGATAATGAGTTCTCTTTTGGACATGTTGAATTTGAGATACCTGTGAGACATTCAATTCAAAATGTCCAAGAGACTGCTGGAGCTAGTGGGTTCAGGGGAGAGACCAGCTAGATATAAAAATCTAGAAGTCATCTGTATAAAGATAATTGAGCCCATGGGAACTGATGAGTTTACCAAGTGAGAGTATAGTGAGAGAAAGGAAGGGGGCCTAGGAGAGAGCTTTGGGAAACATGCTCAGTTACTGGGTATGACAGGACAAAGATCTGGTAAAACAGTGATCCAATGGGTAGGAGGAGAGAGCCAAGAGGAAGCAGTGTCATGAAAATCTGGAGAGGAAACACTGTCTAGGAGGGACGTAAGAGTGTCACATGCTTTAAAGAGGTTAGTTTTGATTTCAACCTACTTTCAATTCCTTTAGACTTTCCTTATAGGTATTGCTTTTTTTTTTTTTTGGTGTCCTTTAGTATTTCACCATACCATCATCAAAGACTCAGAAGGTTATTGATAAAATCATCCCTATCCATCCACTTCCACTCCTCTTCTTTCCCTTCCTTTTCTCCCTCCCTCTCTACTCAACCACAAAAATCTAAACCAACAGAAGCCTTATGAAGGTCTCCTTGAAGAGATATTTCAGATCCCAAATAGTGTATCAACCACTGGTGCTTAGGGTGACTGATAGAATGCTTAAAGACATGTAAAAGTAACTGGGGTCCTTTGAACTAGGGCTGCAAATAGTCCTGCTGAGGTAAAGGATCTCCAAATAGGGTCCAACTGCTCAGGCCATTAGCACCATTTTAGACTTGAAATTAATACCTGCTGGGGTTGGAATGAGTGGATCTTTGTCAAAGGGATTGGCTTGTTGATGAACTGCCAAGTGCGGAATGACTTCAAGCCTCTAAAGAATGAAGAGGAAAGAGCAAAGATGTTTTTCTGAATCTTTCTTCTCTACCATTCCACCCCATCTGATCATGTATTCTTTCTTTAAACCAAACAACACAAGGCAAATGTTTCCTATGTGTAGGTGGAAATTTGATGAACCTGAGCTGAATCCTTTTAAGTTACGTGCTCACTTTACGTCATTACGTTTGAGAGATAAATTTGGCTGAAACCCAATCAGCAGGGATCTTTTTGGGCTTTGCTTTGGTAAAGTGAAGCAGGTGTGAGTCTCTGGCTCTGTGCTTTGCTCACTTGGCTGAAGGAATCCCTTTCTCTCTCATTTTTTCTATTATTAAATCCTTTAAATTAAAATACCAGGAGCATTCAATTTTTTCTCACACCTCCCATCAGCTTTCCCTTGTTATGATACTTTCTACCCCCTGTGAAAGCCAACAAATCAACAAAGAAGCATTTCTCACATAGCTTTTATCATGTGGAAGGTAGGTTTGCCAAACACTGAGAACAAAAGCAAAAAAGGCCAAATCATGATCCTCAAAAAATGAAAAAGACTTTTATTAAGTGTTAGACTCTGCAATAAGCACCTTTTTTACAAATATCTTGTTTTATTCTCACAATGACTTAAAGTAGGTACTATTATTTGTTGTTAACTGGTTTCTGTCTTATCAGACTCTTTGTGACCCCATTTGGGATTTTCTTGGCAAAAATAAGGAAGTGATTACCATTTCTTTCTCCAGCTTATTTACAGGTAAGGAAACTGAGGCAAACAAAGTAAAGTGATTTGCCCAGGGTCAACCAGCTATTAAGTGTCTGAGGCAGGATTCAAACTCAGAAAGATGAGTCACTTTGATTCCAGACCTGGTGCTCTGTCCATTGTACCACTCAGCTATCATAGAATAAATGATCCTTTAGGTAGGGAGAGAGTGAATATTAGAGAGTTGTGATGATAGTGAGGGAAACATGTTGGAAAAGGCAGACAGTGATGGAATCAAGGGGCCACATAGCAGGGTTTGCCTAAGCACCGAGAAGACAGGAGTGAAGGAAGAGATAATAGGGGAAGATGTCTGGGCAATCTGAGATAAAAATAGTAAAGAAGAGGTAGTTAGAGAATGGCCTCAGTTCTTCAGTGAAATATGAGAAAGGTCCTTAATTGAGAGAATATCGGAGCGGGTGCTGTGAGAAGCCTGAAATTTGGATAAAAAAGTTTGGAAAAGATGCTTTAAGGGAAATTAGAGATGTAAAAAGTATTGCCTTGCTACAATGAGAGTCCAGTTGAGATTATGTAACAAATTTGTAGTGGGTCTAATCAGTATGGTTTGATGATTTTCTCTAGCTCTATTCAAAGGCACATAAGCAGCCTCAAAGGAAGCATATGGTGGAAGTAATCAAAGGTTTGGGTTTGTCAGGGAGTGACAGAAGAGAATAAATGCAGAGCTGAACGGATTCACTAAGGAGCTGAAAAATGGAAGAGTAAAGAGAGTTGCCTGTGCAGGCATTGAGGGTCTGGGGAACAAACCGAAAGCTATTGGGGTTGGAGGTCATATTGAAGATGAAAAGTAAGATTAGAAGCCATAAGGCAGAAGGAAAGATGAAATTACAAAAAGGTTTAATAAGATAAAGGGAATTTCAGAGTTCATAAATATAGTTGGAATTCTTATAGGTGATGGCAAGTTCAAGATTATGACCATCTCTGTTTGTACCTAAGGTAAACTAGAGGAATATGGATTTCAGTAGACTGAGTAACTGGGAAGTTAAGATAGTGGAAAGAACATTGATTTGTATGTTGAAGTCTTCTAATAGGTGGGCAGTAAGTAGGGCAGAGAGAAAGACTTTGAGACAGGTACTAAATTCATTGAGAAAGGTAGGAGAACATCCCAGGAGATTTTTAGACATGGCCACCAGGCTCTGATTTGGGCCATAAATTTGTAAAACGTGAACCTCAAAAGAGGAGAATTGCTGAAGTAAATGATGAAACTGAAAGAAGCAAAAGTATATTTACTTTTCTTCCATGATCACTGTATAGGAGGTTATGATTAAAGTGTAACAAGAATTGGAAAGAGTGTCCAGGGATGTTGTGCCACGAGAGGGAAGATAGATCCCAGTGAGTGCCAGAAGATGGAAGGAATAAGAGAAGAAAAAGTTTAGGATGAAAGGACATTCATTAGTTTTTTCCCCCTCTTGTTCCTTCTCTCAATATTTTTAAGTGATATTCAGGTCTTCTGGGTTGACTTGGAACCTTTTGGTAACTGACTTTTCCAGGGTCAGAGAGGGGCAACAAGTACTGTAGATTAGTGGCAATTAACTACCTCTAGGAACCTAGAGGAAATTACTAGGGGAGCAAGAGGCATGGAAACCACTATCCAAGTAGGAAAAGAGTTGGGTTATAGTCAAAGTCACCTGAAGCAACTGTTCCAAAGTTAGGCAGGAAGCCGTCAACCAAATCTGAAGACCAAAGGACCAAAGCTAAGGGGAGGCTGCATAGAGGAAGGTTGGAGCAACAATGGAGAGAGAGAGAAGAGAGAGACAGAGAGAGAAATGTGTGTGTGTGTGTGTGTGTGTGTGTGTGTGTGTGTGTGTGTGTGTGTATAAAGCTTGAAATATCCGTGACTATTTGTCTCACGTGAAGAAATAGCCTGAGATTTCATTTTTTTATGACAGCAGCATGGTAGTCCTATCGCACTTCACTCAGCTATGCACATGGCCCTCATTCTGGGGATACAGTGGAAAGAATGCTGTGTTTGGGATTAGGGTCCAAACTCTGGCTCTGCCACCTGCTATGTGACCTTGTGCAAATCATCAAACATCTCTGAGGCTCAGTTCCCCATCTATCAAATGAGGGGATTCAACTCAATAGACTTTATACTTCCTCACAGCTCTAAATCTATAAACTTATTAGTCTATCAGCCTGTGCCAGGCACAGGAATCCATCGTGAGATGAACTTTACCCAAAATAGCATGAATGGGGATTTCTGCTTCTGCTCTGGTTTAAAATAAATGGAATGTATACTGCCTGAGAGATAATTTCTATTTAATAATAACAACAATGATCATTTTTACTTATAGACTAATTTAGCTGACAAAATGATTTTCTTACAAAAACTTTGTTATCAGTTGTTAATGGTCACACAGTAAGCAGTGAAATTAGAGGGAAAATGTTTTCTCCCTGCCTAGCTCACAGAGTCACCATAAGGATCACATGAGATGTCTGCAAAGTCCTTTGTAAAACCTTCAAGTATGTAAAGTCAGTTGTTGGTATTAAAGATGAACTTTTAGTTCTGACTTACCTGGGGCCTTACTGGCAGGAATCAAACCTGAATTCAAGTGCAGAATGTTAATTTCAATTGAAAGATGCTCCAAAGAGCACTTGGCAGCCCTTCAAATATCTGAAGACAGCTCTCATGTCTTCCCAGAATCTTCTCTGGGCTAACAATACCTAATCTCTTTTGCTAATCCTTATATGGCATGAACTCAAAGTTCTTCATCTTCATCATCCTAGTGGTCTTCTTTAGGACAGTCTTTCCCTTATCTATATCCTTAAACTGTTTTATCCAGAACTGAATACTGTTGTGCATCCTTCATTTTTTTAAAAACCCTTACCTTTCATCTGAGGATCAGTACTATGTATTGGTTCTAAGGCAGAAGAGTGGTAAGGGCGTTAAGCGACATAGCTAGGAAGTGTCTGAGGCCAGATTTGAACCCAGGACCTCCCATCTCTGGGCTGGCTCTCAATCCACTGAGCTACATAGCTATCCCCACATCCTTCATTTTTGAAGAGGATCAATGACATCACAGGGTGATGTCTTGACTTGCAGGTGAATTAGATTTAAGTGAGGCAGAATTGCCAGAGTTGTCAGCCTCACTCTTATTTCCAGGAATCCAAGTCCAGCAGCAGGACAAAAGTTAAGATGACTGGTGTTGGCTTAGGATGCAGTGGATGACTTGGTGTGTTTGATGTCTGATTAAGCTTTACGTGCTCCATAGTGCCTGTTTTAGCTGGGACAGATTGGAACAAATCGCTCTCATCTGCCCATTCTGCCAGGATAAGTTTTCATATGCTTGGGGTGGGGTGACCATCCCCTTTCCTAAAGACTACACCTCAATCCTGTGAGCCAACAGTTTTAAAAGCCCTGGCCCCATGAGTTATGGAGAGAAGGAAGGAAAGATGGAAGAAAGGGAGGATAGAAGGTAGCAGGTAAAATAGAAGTAAGAAAATATAAAATGAAAATTAAGAGTAGATACATGGGTGGGTGGGGTTCTCAGGGCTCAGATCTGTCTGGGCTCCCTTCCACCCTCAGCTACCACTAGGTCATATCTTTGGAGGATTCTACCCTTCTCAAAGAGGAGTTTCTGTTGAGGAAGAAGAAAAGGCACCTGTATTCCCAATAGCTAAGCCCCACCAGAAAATAACTAGAAACAAAGTACATGTCCATTGATTGGGGAATGGTTATCATCTTTCTATGCTATAAAAATGATAAACATGCTGAATACAGGAAGCTTGGAAAACCTTATATGAACTGATACAATATAAAATAATCAGATATAAGAAATAATATACACAATGACTACAATAATGTCAGTAGAAAAAAACAACAACAAAGAACCAATTCTTTGCAGAAGTCACTGAATATATTGTCAAAATTTTTTTATTATATTGGTTAATCTTGCTGATTTCCCCCTTCTTTTTTTTAAAAAAATTCTTTATTATTAGTAATGACTTACTGGAAGATGGAGACAGTGACACCCTTGGAAATGTAGTTATAAAAGAAAAACACTGATAAAAATTTATTTTTAAAAATAAAAAGAGAGATTGATAGCCAATAAACATCCATTAAATATCTTCTATATGCCAGCCAGCATGCTATGTGCTGGGGATACAAAAATAGTCAAAAGAAAGTCCTTGCTCTCAAGGAACTCACAATCTAATGGAAGAGACAACAAGCAAGCAAACATGTACAAACTAAGTATATACAGGATAAATAAGAAGTAAATAAGAGAGAGGAGGCACTAGAACTAGAAGGATTGGGAAAATCTTCCTCTAGAAGATAGAATTTTAGTTGAGATTTAAAGCAAGTTAGAGATGTAGATGAGGAGGGAGATCATTCTACACTTTGGACTGCCAGAAAAAATGAACCTGAATCCAGAGATGGAATGTCCTGTTTGTGGAAGGGCAAGGAGATCAGCATCACTGGATTGAAGAGTATGTGGTGGAACATAAGGAATAAGAAGAATGACTGGATAGGCAGGAGGGATATAGATTATGGAGGTCTTTGAATACAAAATAAGATTTTATATTTGTTCCTGGAATTAATAGGGAACCCCTGTAATTGAGTATGGAGCTGTGTGTGTGTGTGTGTGTGTGTGTGTGTGTGCGTGTGCATGTGTTTATGACACAGACTTTTTAGGAAAATCACTTTTGTGACTGAATGAAGGATAAATTGGACTAAAGAGAGACTTGAATCTCTAGGCCAGTGATGGCAAGCCTTTTAGAGATAGAGTGCCAGGCCCCACCCTGTGCTTTTTCCCACCCCCAAGTGCTGGGTACACCCTGCCCCCTGTCACCCCACACAGGGGTGTAAGAAAGCACTCCCATTGGGTTGCTGCGCAGAGGGGCAAGTGAAGTAAGGAATGCCCTCAGCAAGTGTGGAGATGGGGAGGGGAGTGGTCCCAGTGCTCCACTCCCCTCCAGCTCTGTCACCTGTGAGCCACCCAGACTTACTCCCTGTGTACTCCCATTGACTGCTGAGCAGAGGGGTGGGGGATGTGAAAATATGTCATCAGGCACAGCAGAGAGGGGGAGGGGGAGGGAAGCAGCTCTGCCCGAGTCTCTCTGCTTTTCTAGTAATGAACTCTGGGGGGGAGCTGAGGGAGAGGGTGGGCACATGCCCACAGAGAACACTTGGCATGCCATGTTTGGCACCCATGCCATAGGTTTTCCATCACTGCTCTAGGCCCTGCATGAGAGACTACCACTGGTAGCAGTGTCTGAGGAGACAAGGCAACACATTGGAGAATGTTGTAAAGATGAAATCTATAGATCTTGGCAACAGATTGAATAAGGGGCAGACGAGATAATAAGCAGTGAAGGATGACATCCATGTCACAACCCAGGGACTGGGAGGATGGTATCACCCTTTACAGTAATCAAGAAGGTAGGATGGTTTAGGGGGAGAGTTAATGACTTTGGTTTTGCCTTTGCTGTGTTTAAGGTGTCATCTGGATGTCCAGTTCAAGATTTCTGAAAGGTAGTGGGAAGTGTGTGAAATTGGACATCAGTTGGGAGGTTAGGGTAGGATAGATAAAGTTGAGAATGGTCAGCATAGAGATGGCAATTAAATCCATGGGAACTGATGAGATCATCAAGGGAAGTATTATAAATGGAGAAGGAAGAGAGGAGAACCCAGGAAAGAACTTTATGGGATACTTTTGATTATGAGGCATCTGGATAAAGATCCAGCAAAGGAGGCTAAGAAAGGACACTTAGACAAGTAGGGGGAGGAGAACAAGGAGACAGTAGTGAACTGAAAAACTAGAGACTAGATTATCAAGGAAGTAGGTATATAGTATATTCCTTAATTTGCTTCCTATAGATAGAAATATAAGCACGCAAGACAGTCTGTCCTCAAATTTTCATCCTAATGATGATGAATGATGAATGATGAATGATGAATGACAAATAAAGGAGTCCAGGGAGGCTAGGAGAGGGGTCATGGTAAGAGATTGCTGGGAAGAGGCATCAAGACCTGGTGCCCAACAAAATATGGCAAAAGGTATCAAAGGTGGCAAAAAATGAAAATGTCAAGAAAGAAAAAAGAAAGGGATAATTATGATGCAATACTTAGAATTAATTAATGATAAGGAATTTTAGAGGTCATCTAGTCCAATCTCATTTTATAGATAAGGAGTAGAAGGCCAGCAAAGTAAATAAAGTTAGTGTCCAAAGATCATATACCTAGTAAGTGGCAAAGTCAGTTTTCCAACCTAGGTCTTTCACTTGAATCTAGGGATCTTTCCAGTGAACCACATCTTTTTATGCACATAAGTGTTTAGTGTCAGGGAATTATGTGAAGATTCCCATGTTATAGATTACCTTTCTTGCTACAGAATAGGGTTTTTAACATGGGATGCATAATCTTATTTTTAAAAATTATTTTGTTAACTGTTTCAATATAATTGATGTTTTTGTCAGCCTCTTTTTTTAATACTTATATATTTTATATTTTAGGTCAGATTTTATTTTATACATTTAAAAACATCATTTTGAAAAGGACTATGTAGTCCTTTTGATCAGATTTTCAATATATCAATTTTTTTTCATTTTTTTTTTCATTTTAAACCCTTAACTTCTGTATATTGACTTATAGGTGGAAGAGTGGTAAGGGTAGGCAATGGGGGTCAAGTGACTTGCCCAGGATCACACAGCTGGGAAGTGTCTGAGGCCGGATTTGAACCTAGGACCTCCCGTCTCTAGGCCTGGCTCTCAATCCACTGAGCTACCCAGCTGCCCCCAATATATCAATTTTTATGTCAATGTGACATAAAAAAGTTCAAGATTCAGTTGGAGAGGCAGAAAGTCCTGGATTCAAATTTGACCTCACCTCAGACACTTCCTAGCTGTGTGACTCTGGAAAAATCACTTAACTCACATTTCCCAGCTTTTATCACTCTTCTACCTTGGATACACAAGTTGATTCTAAGACAGAAAGTAAGGGTTTAAAAAAACAAAACACAAAAAGGTTAAGATGCTCTAAGGCATCCTTTAATTATTTTCCAGCAACATTTATCATACTTCAAAACTTCAAACATTTATGATTTAACTGGGCTTTGGGAGGAGGAGGAGATTCTTTTCTCTGATGCAAATCATAACCCCTTGACACTTTAGTAGACAGGCTTCATGTGTTGCTATGCTTGGAAAAAATGTCATCATTTGGTTGCCAACTTCCTGGCTATGAGCTTTTCTGAATTTAATAGGCTGGTTCTTGGATGATAGATGCACAATCATTGCCAAGTCCATGCTTGAAGGATTTCCAACTTGGTAGGACTAACCATTGCTTTCACTCAACTGATGCTGGCTCCAAGAACCCCAGGTCACCTCTATGCCATGATGGGGCATTTGAGTAGAGAGGCTATAAAAGATGTGCATATGGCACATTGAATATGTGTCTTTTAAACGCCAGGCTATTACTTCACTCACCTAAAGTTCAAATCCATATTTTTATTTTCTGTAGTGGCTACAATGAAGGGGGGGGGTATTGAGGAAGTAGAGCATGAATGCTGCAGGGGGCACAGGTGGCACTTTGTAGAGCACATCGGAGATTTCCTGAGGACATTCTTGTTGTGCTGGGGCTAATGAAAATTAAGATGGTTGTAGTGGACATCTACTGGCACTTTTACTAGGGATTCAGAGAGAACATTTAAAGGAATCATATGAGGAAATAAAGGTATAAAGAGGGCAGGTGGATTGGAAAGAACAGCGGGTGGTGCCAGTTAGGGTTCCTGTCTCCCCTATTGCGTCTTCCCTGTGGCGAATATGAAGTGTTGGTTTAAGTCAAGATCATGGCTGGTGTAATGGGAAAAGGACAGAGATAGGATAAGGTTAAAGAGAAGTGGAAGGCTGTCTTTAAGGCACATGCTAGGAACTCGAGGGAAAGGATTTTAGCAGGCAGAAGGCAGAGGAGGAACACTTTGGAAGTGACAACTGCTGGAGTGAGTGACTTCCTGTGGGAGGTTGAGAACTTCCTGTCCAGGAATGGTGGAGGAAAGGCGGGCTTATGGGAGCTCATCTACCTCACCTGACTGTGGAGAAGGCGCACACCCCTAATTCTTCTTTGGAGGTACTCTATTTAGCTGGGAGAGATCTAGAAAAAGGATCTGACCACACCTGCTGTGCTTTTCAGAAGGTTTTATCTAAAATTTCCTGTCAGATCCGCTTTGAGGTTTTACCTCAGGAGTCAGACGCCCTGGGGTGAACTTAGCCATGGGAGTTCATTCATAACAGATTTTGGAGACAGCTTTTGGGGAATAAATCAAGCCAGCTACTGAGGGTCATAGATAGGTAGCTTAGTCAGTTCTGGGGATACCTAGATAGAAACAGGGAGGGGGCTTAGTTAGCCGGAAGACACAGAAGGCTCCCTCTTGCGAGGGACATAGAGAATTGTGGGTAATTAGCTAGATCCCTTAGCGTTAGGGGCTCCTTGTTCTGATCCTCAGTTTGTATTCCCTCTTAAAATAAAAAGAGATACTGTTTTAAAACTATCGTCTCCAAGGCATTTGCACAACTGGCCCAGTGAGAGAAAGTGATTCAGACTCAGTCTCACTAACCGGAGGTTGGATTAGCCACCTGGGTATTCTGGGGAATCCCTGAGTGGATCTACCACTATCCGCATCTGTGGCTCTATCTCTCCCAATACATATATATTTTCTTTTTTTTTTTTTTACTGGTGAGGCTCCCCCAATATACATGACAAATCAGAGAAGTGGACGATGAAGATGCTATGCTGATAGAATGTAAGCTCCTTGAGGGCAGGGATTGTTTTATTTTGGTCTTTATAAATTCAACACCGAGTACTGTACCTGGCACATACTAAGCACTTAATTTATGCTTAACTAATTGGTTTTGAGTCCAGCCTAGAATTTTCTAGCTGATTGCCCCAGCTCTTCTGTCCTTATATATACTTAAATTTATCTTTATTTATTTTGTTTTGGAGATCTGAGAGAACAATGCATCTTAAGTCCAGTTTGCTTTTTCATAAGGATAAACGCTTATCACGTACTATCAGTGTTTGACTTACTGACATACTATCAGTGTTCGAACAAACTAAGCTTGGGTTGAGTAGGCTGGATGAATTTTATCACAGTTTTTCATGTCAATCTTTATTCATCACAACATCATCAATCAATCAAATTGCTCTTGGAGTTCATTAAGTTACCATGACGACATCTTCCTGCACAGTTAAAAATAAAACTCCCAGACTCCTGCTGAAATTTGGAGGGAACAAGACCTAATTGCCTGGCAGATCTCTTGATGTGAAAACTGAGAGCACAGCAAAGGCAATCCAGCCACTTTGTTCTACAGAGTGACGGTGAAAAAGCAAGAACAGAGTTCCCTTTCTGACTCTTCAAATATTCCCCATGAATTCAGACCTGTTGTCTCTTGCCAGTTGCTTAACTATATCTCATTTCCTGATCAGCCTCTGAATCCTTCCCGAAGAGATCCAAAGGTTCATGTTGGAATGTGTGATTCATATGTATCAGATGCATCTTAATTCTTTAGGCTTTGTAGTCTTGACAGGCAGCTTCTCTTTCATTTGATATGATTTGTAGGGAGGAAGGGGAAAAAAATTCTGATCCAGAAAGAAACAAGTTGTGAGGGGTCCTAACTACTCTGTGACCATAGTAGATTTGGGGGGAAATAATAATCATGGGACTGACTGATGGGAAAAATGGCATTTCTGTAGAATAGCACAGATTTGGGGCCCTTTTTATAGGAAATTAGGGAAACTGAGGTCCAAGCCCATCTCCAACACATGATAGCTGTATGACTCTAGGCCCTGAGAGGTTAATTTTACAATCCCCAGGCCTATTTAAGGTTAGGAAATTAGGGAAATAACATGGAGAATCCCTGGTCTTCAGGTTTTTGTATCTTTTCCTTCTCTGGCCAGTTAATAACCTTTGTATTAAGAAATAGCATGTCATAATGGATGGAAAGCTAGCCTTGAAGCAAGGAAGACTTAGGATTCAAGTCCTGCCTCCAATATATATTGGTTATGTGACTTTGGACATGTCATTTAACCTCTCAATGTTCTAGGAAACTCTAGGCAACTATCTCCAGAGTACTAGGTCTGGAGGCAGGAAGACCTGACTTCAAATCCAGCCTTGTAAATGCACTGTATGACCTTGGACAAGTCTTTTAGTCTCTGCTTCAGTTTCCTCAACTATAAAATAGTCATTATAATAGTGCCCAATTCCCAAGGTTGTGAGGATCAAATGATATATTTGTAAAGCACTTAGCACAGCGCTTGACACATACTGGTTGCTTAATAAAGGCTTGTTTTCTTCCTTCTTCCTTCTCTAATACTATAAGTTACAAAGAAGATGCCAGACTACATTAGTAGAGGGAGTTTCTTATAAAGGCTCCCTCCAGGAATGAAATCACAGGTCTGGTCTCTGACCTCTGACCTTATTCCTAACAAGCACATAGGAAAGAATCTAATACCATACCAAATGGAAGATCAGACAAAAGAGGTGATTGTTCATAGTAATATAGGACAAAAGAGGAAGTTTTAGCTTTTTTTCTTTCAAACAACTAAGTTCTTGAATGGAGGAGAACCATATTCTTCCTACCTAAAAGCTACTTCTTTTATGCAGTTCCTGTATATTTTCCAATGCTTTTCCTTACTGTCTTAACTCCAACTCATTCTCTCTCAGAATATATATTGTGTAGATAGTTAAAAGGGAGTTATTTCCTCCAGTTGCTTCTTCAAACTCAAGTCAGAGAATTGAATCACAGAGTTAGAATAAATCTTAGACTTCGTCTAGATTGGCATCTACTTGAAATCTGATTCTCATTTTTAATGTAGAACCTCGCAGTTGAAGAATCTTAGGGTTGGAAAATACTGCTGAATTCAACTGATGCACTTGCTTTAGCAAGTAATCCTCCAGTCTTTGCTTGAAGTGAGGTCCAGAGAATGGGGATGTTTTGATTCATAAAGAAAAAGGTCCATAGTGATGGTTTTCCAGCTCTGGGATGTAAAATGGGAGACCTAAGAAAGCCTGGAGGTAATGAGAACCTGGACAATAGAAGGTTGGAGCTGCTGAAAGATAAATATATTAGTCTAGGGTGTGTTATTTGGAATTTTGGGGGTTCTTTTGAGGGTTATTTGGGGTTCATTTGAATTTTAATTATTTAGATATATGACAAACTTCCTGTGGATGTTTAGGGGACTTGGAAACTACATTTCCCGTGATTCCTCTTGTAATGCAGGTAGACAGGAAGTATGATTACGTAAAAGAATAGCATAAGACTCCTGAGGTCATTGGAGGAACTCTCTTTGGTACGAGGGAGCCAGGTGGGCAGAAGGTATGGTGGGGGATTTGAATTAGATCTTAGCAGGCATGTGGTCTTCTTTATTTTTCCAACATGGCCTTAATTAAAATATTAATACTTCTATTTACATCCGTCTGTATCCATTTTAATTGTAACAAGGGAAAGATGAAAAGTCTGTTTCTTAGACCATGATTGAAGCCTTTCTAACTTTTTTGAACCTGGTAAGGCTTGTATTCTGCTGGTATGACCTTTAATAATCTATGGACCAGGGGGCAGCTAGGTAGCTCAGTGGATGGAGAGCCAGGTCTAGAGATAAGAGGTCCTAGGTTCAAATCTGGCCTCAGACAATTCCTAGCTGTTGTAATATTGATATATTTTGAGAGGGTTTGGATGGTAAAGGGAAAACAGACTTGTGTGTGAATGTCTGTCAGGAGCTCTCTCTCTATATATATCAGTATTACTGGGATGAAGAGGGAAATTCTCTGTAAAGATGGCTTATCAGAGAATGAGCAAGTGCTGGTAGCTTGAGAGGGGTCTTTACTAATAGGTAATGTTGGTAGTACTCCTGGCTGGGTAAGCCCAGATCCTCTTCAGGCAAAAGCCCCCCTTTGGGTAAAAGCAGCAAAGCAAGGGATCCTATTCAAATGGAGTGCAGCTTGAGCTGCTAACCTCTCAGACCCCTTTGGTCCTCTGTGTCCCCTGAATAAAAACTCCTCTATCTGAATGTGAATCAGTTTTTATTGTAGCAAGATTAAGGTAGCTGAAGGTGGGGAGAGGTATTTAGGAATCTCTAATATCTAATCCCACAAGGTCCTTCTCTCTGGTTGGCCCAAAATGGCCGAACCAGAAATTCACCTTCCCTTCCCCTATTTTTTATCCTATCTCAAATCTATACTACTAGAAGTATAATAGGGCCTTTGATGTAAGGCAGGTAAGGGTTGGGCGTTTGGAGTCCGCTCCAAGGTTCCCAGAGTCTGCTGACTCCTCAGAAATAAGAGACCTGAATCTCTTTTTTAATGGTTGAAGCTGACAGGAAACACCAGCCTTTGGGGTATAGTTGTCCAAAGAAACCCTTTGGACTGGCTCTTGATCAGTCTCCAGGTGGGGTACCTTCATCCTCTCACCCTGAGATTCCCCAATTCAAAAGCCCTTCAGTCCAGGTTCCCCCTTCCCAAGATACCTTGCTCCCCTCCAACTGACAGTCCATGTCAGTCAAGCTAGCTTCCCAAGATTCTAAAGGTTCCACTCAAGAGTCTTCTCTTACAATGTGTGACCCTGGGCAAATCACTTAACCCCCATTGCCTAGCCCTCACTATTCTTCTGCCTTTGAACCAATATACAGTATTGATTCTAAGATGGAAGGTAAGGGTTTTAAAAAAAGAATCCATGGGCCATCTCTGTGCTATGGAAAGCAATTTGGAACTAAGCCTCCAAAGTTACTAACTTCTTCATAAACTTTGACCAGTATTAAATGTATAGCAGTCAAAGAGATCCAAAGAAAGCAGAAAAGGAACTTTGTGGGCAAAATTATTTATAGCAGCACATTTTGTATCAACTAAGAACTGAGTTCTAAGGGGTTGCTAATCAATTGAGGGATGGTTTAGTAAATTATGGTACATGGATTCAGTGGGATACCATTGTGTTGTAAGAAAGAATGAAAAGGACTGTTTCAGAGAAACCTAAGAAGACTTTTATGAACTGATTCAGAGTAAAGTAAGCAGAACCAAGAGAAAAATGTATAGCAACAACATTGTAAAAACAATCAACTTTGAAAGACTTGGTAACCAAAAAGGATTCCAGAGGGCAGATGATGAAGCATGATATATGGAATGAGACACATTTTTGGATGTGGCAATGGAGGAATTTCTTTTGTTCAACTATGCATACATGATACAAGAGTTTTCTTTTTTCTTTTTCAATAGAGGATAATGAGAGGTGGGATGGAAAGAAAATAAAAGTTTGTTAATTGAAAAATTTTTGCTAAAAATAAAATCAAAGGTATTCATGTGGATTTACAAAAGGCATAGCAAGGCATGGAATGCTTTATTTGTTCTTCTGCTTTGGAGTAAAACCAAGCTAAGCCATTTAGGGTAACTTTGCCCTCCAAGATTCTCTTTCTTTAGCCAAAAGCATGAGGTTTAACTTAATAATGAGAGTCACCAAATTGTATTTGATAGGTCTGGACCCATAAAAGCAACAACGCATGACCTTTGGCATGTCAAGCCTAAGGTCATCATTCATTCCATAACACTTCATTAACCTAGTTCCAACCCTTTCTTTCATTCTGTTATGAAGTGCTTTGGGTACATGGAAGTGAAGATTAGCCAGATAAGTGTCATTGTGGTTTCAAAAATAATTGATATGGGAGAAATGACTTAAAATGGCTTCAAAATGAAAAAAAAAGTAGTGCAAGGGGGTAAAAAAAACCCAACCCTATTTAACTGTTTGTATAATCCAGCAAGCTAGACACATGTGAAAAGAATAGTGGCAGAGATACCTGGAAATTCATAGTAAAAAATAAAGAAAAACCTAATAAAATCAAGGGCTAGAAGTGTCTATATAAAAACATATAAATCATGGACAGTGAGCAAGATGAATTGAAGATCCTAATGCAAGGAAACAAATTTAGCCTTACAGAAATCATTAACACTTGGTGGAATGAAACCCATAGCAGAAAGATAGCTCTGGAAGGGCATAACTTGCTGAAAAGAAACCTGATAGGTACAAAGTAGTGTATATAAAGACAATACTCATGTGAAGAGATCTGGGAAGTTTGATGGGGAGTATTTGGGTGAAGATCAACTGAGATAGAAATGGAAGCAATATTATTTCTTATATATTCTAGACAGAAAGAGGAAATGAATGAGGAATCTGGAATATCCCAAGCATGCCACAAAGATATGACATAAGATTGATGTCATATACCTCAATTTTCCTGACCTCTCTTGGAGTTACTCTCTCTATCTGCCATAAGCAAAGGAGATAATATTTTCTTGATTTGATGGGAACTTTGTGGGAAGTGGTGATTCCTTAGAGCTTGTGTTAAAGGAGAGAAAATGCAGGCATAGTTTGAAATGCATGCCTTATGAATTAATATACAATTCATACAAATAATTATAGGTCTTTCCTCCTTTTGGGGGGATCTCTTTGGGATATAAGTTTAGTGCTGTTCAAAGATTAATGAAGAACTTAGTAACTTTGGGGGCATAGTTCCAAATTTTTGGTAGAGCAGATTTCAAAGAGTTGAGAGGAATGATGGACAGGATCTCATGGACTAAAATTTCATGGGGAAAGTTTGCTGAGAGGGTATGAGAAGTTTTCAAGAATGAAATTCTGAAGACAAAAAGAAATAATTCTGATTAGGAGTTAAAAGGGGGGAATTGTTGAAAAGAAACAATGTCGGAGGAGCAGGAAACTCACCAACCATGTTTGATTTTAAAAAGGTATGTATAGGGGGCAGCTCAGTGTATTGAGAGCCTGGTCCAAAGATGGGAGGTCCTGGGTTCAAATCTGAGCTCAGATGCTTTCTAATTGTGTGACCCAGGGCAAGTCTCTTTGACCCCCATTGCTTAGTCCTTATTGCTTTTCTGCCTTGGAACCAATATACAGTATTGATTCTAAGATGGAAGGTAAGGGTTTAAAATTTAAAAAAATGTATAGAATATGGAATCAAGGCAAGTAACAGAATCAATACAAAGACATAACAATACTATAAACACAGTGTTAGATGTAATAAGGCTCAAAATGAGCTAATACTAGCAAGGAAAGGAGGTACTGTAGAACTAATTCACCTCCATTTTAGCAATGAATTGGACAAAGACTCACATGTTATTCTTAAGTTCATGATGGAGGGATGTGAACTATACAATAAAATATTATATTCAAATTAGTTGATTATCTAGACCAAATAGAAGTTACTAATGACACTAAATCAGCTTGGAAGGAAGTCTTGGGTGGAGTAGTCCAGGGACTGTTTTTAATTTGTTCATATTTAACATTTTTATCAGTGACTTGCATGAAAGTATACATGATATGCTTATTGGATCTGTAGATGACACAAATCAGAAATTAAAAGCTAGCATATTGGATGACAGAATTGGGATTCAGAATGAACATGACAGATTAGTACACTGAGCTAAATATAATAACATGAAATTAAATAGGGTTTGGTATAAAATCAATTTCCTAAGTGTAAGATAGGAGGGGCATAGTCAGATAATATTTAGTATGACAAAGATGTGGAGTTTTCATTGGTCACCAAGCCAAGTAATCATCAGTAATGTTATATGGTCATCAAGAAAACGACTACAAATTTAAGCTTCCTTACAAGAGGCATAGGGGCCTGAACTAGAGAGGTGTTGAACTCAGTATAATCTGTTTTGCAAAGCCTATATCCAAATTGTTGCATTCCATTTTGGGCATCATATTTTAAGAAAGTATTATGTTGGAGTTTATACAGAGCATAGTGACAAAAATGTGAACTTCAATATCATGTCATTATGAAGATCAGTCCAAGGACTTGGGGTTGTGTAGCTTGAAGAAGAAAAGGCATGAGGAAGGGGGAGGAATAATGGCTATCTTAAAATAATTGAATGACCATTTCATAGAAGGAGGAATGGAATTTTTTTTTTGCAGACTTTGAAGGCAGAACAGAGACTAGATTGAAGTCACAGGAATCAAAATTAGCTTTGATGTAAAGACTCTAAAAATTACTCCTAGTCTGAAGTGCAATGGGCTGCTTCATGAAGTAGTGGTCCCATCTGATGGAGATCTTCTGGGAAAGCCTGGGGGAGGTATGGAGCCGTGTTGGTGAACCTATGGCATGCATGCCAGAAGGGGACTACTCAACCTCCCCCCCACCTCTTCCACTGATCCTGAGGACATTTTACACTTCACACTTCCCTCTGCCCAATAACGCAATGGGAGTACTTTGTTCCTCCCCTGTCTGGAATAAGAGGGTGGCTCACATGTGGTGTGAGGGTTGATGTTTGGACACTTGGTTTCTAAAAGGTTCTCCATCACTAGTATTGAGGCCCTTTATGTTCGGAAATGTCTTTGAGGAGATGACTTATGAAACAGTTTCTAGTTTTGAGATTCCTTAGTTAATTTCAAAATAGAAAATGAAACAACCAATTTAAAGTGGTTACTTTATCTATTAGAATCCCACCTTAACCATCATGGTTTGATGTCGACTTTGTTCTTGAAGACTGAAAACACAGAGCAAAGTATGACAGCTTATATTTAGCTGGAAATGCTCCAAGCATGGGTCTAATATAGATGGTATCTATTTCTCTCTGATGAGAATTCTTGTTAAATACAAAAAAAATAACTTATCACCATTAGGTGTGCTAATACTAGGTGTTGGTTTTGGGACCATAGCAACCCATGAAATATAAAAATGAAAAGTGACCTATAATTTCATAGGGTTCCATTTTACTTTCTCAAGGATAATGTCAGAACAAACAGAGTGTATCTAATTATACGATTTCTAGAATCATTACAATCATTAATATAACTCTTGGTAGTCTAAATATTTATTCTAGGAATCAAAAAAATTATAATATCTGAGGAAATGAACCATGTCTAAACTGACATTTTTTACTCTTCATGAAATCAGAAGACATAAAACTAAATGGAAAGATGACTGAAAAGTTCATCTTGGACAGGTGAATAAAGGGTGGGTTTCATCATACAGCAAGAAAAGTAATTTCTACCCATTTTTCTTTCTAGTAAATCTAAGCCAATATGCATCCATTAATGTATGCATCCATCTGTAATAATAGCTGATGTAGAGAAATTCTCTGAAAGTTTTGCTAGGCCTGAGGAACTAAGTCTTTTTTTTTTTTAATTTTTTTGGAAAAATTTTCCATGGTTAAATGATTCATGTTCTTTCTCTCTGCCCTAAATCCCCTTCCCCCCCATAGCCAACGTGCATTTCCACTGAGTTTTACGTGTGTCATTGATCAGGACCTATTTCCATATTATTGATAATTGCACTAGGGTGGTTGTTTAGAGTCAACATCCTCAATCATATCCCCATCAACCCATATGATCAAGCAGTTGTTTTTCTTCCGTGTTTCTACTCCCATAGTTCTTCCTCTGATTGTGGAGAGTGCTGAGGAATTAATTCTGAGGACTAGACACATGATCAGTTTCTCCTACCCATTATTCAACATTCACCATCAAATGCTCTCAAAATATTTAAATGTTACTCTCACACTACTAAAAAGTGCTGGCAAAACCCAATAGATAACTCACTTGTATTCTGGTAGATTTTTTTTTTATTTTAAACCCTTAACTTCTGTGTATTGACTTATAGGTGGAAGATTGGTAAGGGTAGGCAATGGGGGTCAAGTGACTTGCCCAGGGTCACACAGCTGGGAAGTGTCTGAGGCCGGATTTGAACCTAGGACCTCCTGTCTCTAGGCCTGACTCTCACTCCACTGAGCTACCCAGCTGCCCCCTGGTAGATTTTTTTGAAGAATATTATACAGCTGGTTGTATGTAAACAAAGTCAATAATCTTAAAATGTAACTATAGTGAATACAATGCCAAAATTAATTATAATGCTTAATGTAATATGATAATATTTGTATAGAATGTCGGGCATATTGTAGGTGCCTAATAAATGCTTGTTTTCTTTTTTCCTTCCTGCTTGGGAAAGGACTCTATTAAATTCTTAAAGATTGTACTTAAGGTTCCAATATATAATGAGTGACAAATTCAGGAGCTTGTTGCATCACTTAAGCTTCACTTCTAAAAGGAGAAATTTATATTCTTGTAGCATATCGAATAGGTAACAGCAGTCAGGTAAAGAGCTCTTTGAAAAGGCCACTGAGAACAAGTTATAATAAAGCCTTGTAAAACCAAATCAGTATTTGCCTTGAACTCAGACTTCAATGCAAAACTGGGCCAAAGGAAAAAAAAATGGGAAATGTTTGGGGATTAAGAAATTAAAGTGTATGAAGGTTTATAGATTATTCAGAGCCCTAATGAATACAGTAAGAAAGAAATAAGAAACAACTGACAAGCATTGAACTTTGTCACAAAATGAAATTGCCTATTCCTTAAAAAGTATAAAGCAACTGATTACTGAGAGTAATTTCAGAATCGGACACCTGTAAGCAGTGTGAGCATTGACTAAGTAGAGAAATTAGAAAATGATAGCAAATTCAGAGAAACAATATATATAGGGTGAAACTGTGCAAATACAAAAGTATCAACTTGACCTATTTAAATAGACTGTGATCATTTCTAGCTCTTCAAAATCTCTCTCATACACGCCCCCTTTTCTTCCCGTGCACAGTCACCACTGTTTAAGTCTACCAGGTCTCTTTCCATTTTAGTCCATTTTCTATTCTGATACCAAAGTGGTTTTTGAGATTTGATTATGTCAACCTACTCCCATTCCCCATACTCAGGAAATTCTAGTGACTGTGCCTTACTCCTTGGAGCATTTAAATGTCAGGTCCTCTTTGCCACTTAAAACTTTTCGTGATTTGGTCCCTTCCTATATTTCAAGTCTTCCTATATGCACTCTGTGGTACAGTCATACCAGACTATGATGTTTTACTCATGATTCTACATATCTCATAAATTTTGGCACCAACTGTGTTTTGAGCTTAAAATTCTTTCCCTCTTTATCTCTAACTTAGAATCTTTGGCTTCTCTCAAGAATCAGCTCAAGTACCACTTTCTAGAGTACACTATTACTGCTTTTTCCTAGCAAAAATGCCTTCTCTTTAAGGTTATCTTGTAGCTACTCTTGTGTTTTGTCTAAATCTGTCTGTCTATCTATCTGTCTGTCTATCTATCTGCTTATCTGCTTGTTGTTCTGTGCCTATTTATCCATCATTCTATCCATCTGTCTATCAACACAATCTATCTACTCTGTCTATACCTCTTTTTATAACCATGTCTATCTATCTGTCTATCCAACTATTCTCTCTCTCTAATTGTTTAATCTTCATTTTGAAGAGGACCAGTGACATCACAGGATGATGTCTTGACTTGCACATGAATTAGACTTAAGTGATACAGAATTGCATAGTCATCAGCTTCATTTTCTTTTCTAATCATCAAACTCCAGTGGCAAGACAAAAGACTGATATCTATATCTATATCTATATCTATCTATCTATCTATATACATACACATATCTCATTAGATAGTATAATAATAATAATATGTATCTATTTAATCTTTTTTTACATAGCTGTTTGCATGTTGTTTTCTTCCTTAGACTACTAGAGAGCTCTTAGAGAGGAAGGATGATTTTTTGCATTTCTTTGTGCACTCAGTATTTTAAACTGTGCCTGAAACACAAGAAACTCTTTCCCCTCCTTCTCCTTAACCCTTATTTTCTATCTTAGAATCAGTACTAAGTATTGGTTCCAAGGCAGAAGAGCGGTTAGGCCTAGGCAATGGTATTAAGTGACTTGCCCAGGGTCACACAGCTGGGAAGTGTCTGAAGTCAGTTTGAACCCAGGACCTCTGGTCTCTAGGCCTGACTCTTTATCCACTGATCGACCTAGCTTTCCCTACCTTCCCCGGGCTCTTTTTCAAGGAAATAGGGTGACTTGCTCAGGGTCATCCGGCTAGTAAAGTATCTGAGGCCAGATTTAAACTCAGGAAGATGAGTCTTTCTGACTCCTAGCCTGGTGCTCTATTCACTGCACCACCTAGCTGCCTCCCAATAGGTTCTTAATCAATATTAGTTGACTGTATTTCTAACAACTAGAGAATGAATAAGTTGTAGCATTTTAATGTAATACTATGGTGTACTAAAAACAATAAATATTATGTATACCTGAAAATAAGCAAAGTATATGTGGGAAACCAGAGGGAGCAGAACTGTTTGTTTCAGTTTTATTAAAGCCTGGGCATTTGTTCACAGGACTGTTGTGAAGATCAAATGAGGTAACATTTAAAGTGCTTTGCAAACTTCGAGGTTCTCTAGAAATGCCAACTATTAGATTTCCTGTAGTTCAAGGAGATTTCAGAAACAGCTTTGGTCTCTCAGTACAATTTGCACCTTGTTAACCCAAGTAGCCTCACTCTGGATTCTGGCCCCTTTTCTTATACTTATTATGTCTGCCAGTACTTCTGCTTTCTCAAGTTCTATGTGGTTTCCTCCAGCTTCCTTCCTCCAGTCCACTGCTTCTGCTCATCTTGTCAGAAGCTGGGTTCTGATAAAGCAATTTTGAGAGCACTGAAGGATCAATTTATAAGGAATCTGAAGTAGAAGATAACAAAGGCATGGAAAGAAAATCACAGAACTTATTAATGTCAAGAGAAGGCAAATGCAAGATGCTGATCTATATGCCTAATTTTCCATCTTCATAAATTAAAAAAAATTTATTTAATTAGTTTAGAATATTTTTCCATGGTTACATGATTCATGTTCTTTCTCTTCCTCCTTCCTTACCCTCCCAGAGCCAATGAGCAATTCAACTGGGGTTTACATGTATCATTGTTCAAAACCTGTTTCCATATTATTAATATTTGCAGTTGAGTGATTGTTTAAATTCAACATCCCCAATTATATCCCCATCACACCATGTGATCAGTCATATGTTTTTCTTCTATGTTTCTACTCCCACAGTTCTTTCTCTGGATGTGGATAGTGTTCTTTCTCATAAGTTCCTCAGAATTACCATGGGTCATTGTATTGCTGCTAGTAGAGAAGTCCATTACATTTGATTGTGCCACAGTGTATCAGTCTCTGTGTACAGTGTTCTGTTGGTTCTGCTTCTTTCGCTCTGCATCAATCCTTCAGTTCATCATTCCTTTCAGCACAATAGTATTCCATCACCATCAGACACCACAATTTGTTCAGCCATTCCCTAGTTGATGAATATCCCCTCATTTTCCAATTTTTTGCCACTACAAAGAGCAAAGCTTTCATAATTTTTTTAATGAAAATCATAAGGCCAGTATCTTCACTGAGGATATTAGTAGAGAACATTCATACTTTCATCTTTACCATCATATATAAGGTTCCATTATAGCTATAATTAATTGATTTTTAAAAATCACTTGATTTGGTAGAGCAAAACATTGTCTTAAAGTTACCTTTTCCCCCAGGGAAATATTTCTCATCCATTCATCTATCCACCCATCCATCAGAATAATTTAAATTTCCTTGAAAGTTATAACAACATATACAATCACACATAGATATTTACATACACACATACATATATACATACATGTCTTTGTTATGTGTGCGGCACTGTATGTGTGTGATCATGAGGTTAGTGGTATATAGCACTTTGTGAAATTATGTTACTCCTTCAATGATAATATACTTCCCATCAGAAAACTCAGCTTAAAAAATAACAATAAAAACAATTTCTATAATATGTACCATTTATATAGTGATTTAAGGTTTACAAAGCACTTTATACTTTTTTTATCCTCACAACAACCAAGGGGTGGCAACTATTATCATCCCCATTTTACAAAGGAGAAAACTGAGACAAATAGAGGTTAAGTGACGTGTTTGGAGTTATACAGCTAATTAGAGTCCGAGTCTGGATTTGAACTCAGGTCTTCTCTACTACAAGTAACTAGGTGGCCTAGTAGATATAGCACTGGGCTTGGAATCAAGAAGACATCTTTATGAGTTCAAATTTGGCCATAGACACTTATTAGCCATGTGACCCTTGGTAAGTCAGTTAACACTAGTTGTTGTCTTAGTTTCCTCATCTGTAAATTGAACTGTAGAAGGAAATGGCAAGCTACTCCAGTACCTTTGCCAAGAAAACCCCAAATGGAGTCAGACATGAGTGAAAACAACTGAAAAAGAAGCAAAAAGTTCTCTACTCCAGCTCTACTGCACCACCTGGCTGCATCTCAAACATAAATATGCTGTTGGTGATGTGATAGATATAACTATGAATCATGGAACACCACAATTTCAGAATAATCAGAATTGCTCATAACTTAAAGGACAATCATGGGTATAAATTGGCTAAGCTATAACATGTGAAGTTATCCTAAAGTTTCATAGATTCTTTGTATTAAGACCTATTTTTTAAAAGCAATTTTAGTGAAAGATATTAGTGATCTGGACTGAGGAAAACAGATCCACCAGAAAAAAAATGCTGTAAGGACCAGCATAAGTCCAGATGGCCTAGGAAGATAACAGCAATAGAAGATGCTCCCAGAAATCAGACAGCTACATCATGAGACTCTGAGTGAGCCTTTGGATACAGCAAACCGAACTGTGGGAGTTGGGTTACTCCATTCCTTTTGCTCCTCCACATGGCCTGATGTCTTGACTTTAAAACCTTTGTGCCAAAAAGAGGAGTGCCCCTAGAGGTTCCCTATCAGTGCACCTCTCAGTAATTTTTAACATATTAAAAAATATCCAAGCATAGTATATGTATCCTGGTGAGCCAATCCTGAAAAATATAGATATCATATATAGAATGATTCATTGAAGAGACCATGTTTCCCAATGAATTAAAGGGGGGATGTGGAAAGTTAATATTAATCTGTACCCCTTTTTTGGTCCCCAAAAAGCCTTTTGATTTTTAAAACTTAAACAGTTTGATTTTAGGGTTGATACTCAAACTGTCTCTCCCTGATGCTGTGTTGAGTCCTCCCTTGTTTTGTCTACATGTAAAAACTGGCAGGGTGAACACCAGTTCCTTCTTTTATCTGTGAACAAGAACCCTCTTTGGTGGTAAAGTAATTAAATTAGCTAGGCAGTCACCATGTGGGGAAGAGTGCATAGGCGGCATACAGCCATGATTGCCACATGGGTATCTTGGTGTCCAGAAGACCTGCCTCTTGTTCAGATTGAGGTCTGAGTCCTTCAGTCAGAGAGGCCCTCTTCTGGGAGGGGACATTGTGAAGAGCATAAATTGAAAGAAGCGACAGGAAGTTGGGGCTTTTTTTCAGGAACTGCAGACTCAGGAAGCCACTGCCTCTGGGCTTGTTTAGCTGCTTATGGAGCAGAGGAGGCTAGAAATGCTGACTGGCTGGGCAGCCCCAAACTCTTGCTCTCCCAGCTAGCCAGCTAAGTGGCTTGTGCTTCTCTCTCTTTCTCTGGCCCACTTTTTGCTATTTAATAAATAAGAATCATAAAATTAAGACATGGTCTCCAGAGAATTTTGATTGTTACAATTGACAATGATGATGTACAGGAGTAAAAGCTATCTTCAAGAACAACTGATAGGAAAGGAGGCAAACTAGTTATACAGAAAAAGTAGAGATTAAAAGATGGGCAGCCCCAGCAATGCATTATTATTTTCAAAATAGTCAAAGGCTTCCAGTTTGTCAAATAGAGGCATTGTAGAAGATTTATGGAAAGACTTGGACAAGAATCAAATGGGACAAAAAATTACAGATGAGCCACAATTTGCAATAGCGAAGGGAGTGCTCATACTGATGGGTTAAGGGCTGCAATGAAACCTGGAAAGGTAGAATGTACCAGATTTTGGAAAGTTAAAAAAAAAACCCCAACCTTTCTTTCTTAGTAACAACTCTAAGACAGAAGGTGGGGGGCTAGACAAATAAGAGTTATATGACTTGCACAGGGTCATACAGCTAGGAAGTGCCTGAGGCCAGATTTGAACCCAGGTATTTCTGACTCCAGGCTGGGGGCTCTCTCCACTGAACCACCTCACTGCCTCCAGAAAGTCTTAAATGTTAGTCAAAGAGATATGAATTTTGCTTAGGAGAGAATGGGAATATTTTTGAAGAAAGTGACATAAGACTTCCGAGAATGGGAGATTATTCTAGTGGAGGTATAAAGGCTAGATTGGAGCAGGGAGGGTAGTCTGAGTGGATGCTATGGAATAGTATTAGAGTGAGTATAGAGAAGAGTTGAAAGAAGCTTCTGATACCATCTGGTCCAACTCCTTTATTTTATAGATAAGTAAACTGAGCCCCAAAGAGATGAAGTGGTTTGCCCCAAGTTCCTATGGGTAGTTAGTATCAGAGGCAGGGTACGAGTCCAAGCCCTCTGACTCCAGTCAGAGCCAAATCTTTTGTCACAGTGTCATGTCTGCCTGTGGCAGTGGGACTAGAATTCAAAGGACAGGTACAAGAGCAAGAGGAGAAGTGAAATGGACAAAATGGTAACTGATTAGATCAAAGAACGGAGGGAGAAGCTTGTGGAAAAATTGTTCTGGGTTAGCAGCAAAGGGGAATGTCATCTGACACTTCTTTCTTCCCATTAATATCCAATTAAACTCCACTAGAATTACATTGTCTATGAAATACACTATCCAGTAAGGTGATGGTTCATTTAAATCTTCACAGGGACCCTGGTTTTCATAAACTCAGACGTGGTCCTCCCTGTTCCTTCTGAAAAGACTAGACATCTCTGTGGTTAGGACAGCAGTAAATATGGGCTATGTGGTTATGCTGTATATTTCAAGATGTAGTTTTGTGGTGATTTTCATGGATCAATGAAAAATCCTGGGTCTCTACCAGCATGCATTTCTGAGACTGCTGACTAGCAGAGGGGCAATCGGTAACTAAGAAACAGAGGAAAACAAACTGGCTCATCCAGGAGGGGCAGAACCTCCTACTTTGGCACCATTCATAACAGTAATAGTTGGTATTTACACAATATTTTAAGGTTTCCAAATTGCTTTCCTTACATTATCTCATTTGGTCCTCATAACAACATGGTAACTGTAGGAACTGTTTGTATTTTTTTTTTGTTGTTGTTGTTGTTTGTTTTTGCCTCATTTTATAGGTGAACCCATTCAGGAGGGACAGAACTTCTCTCTTACTTTGATGTCACTAATAGCAATGATGGCTGGTATTTACATAATACTTTAAGACTTCCAAAATATTTTCTTTCACATTATTTCATTTAGCCCTCACAACGACACTGTGCCTTGGAGGCATTTTAGCCTCATTTTATAGATGAAGACACTGAAATTCGGGGAGGTTGTGACTTGCTGAGAAAGAACGAGTTACTCCTTCTCTCAGTTTGGGGAATTTTCTGGTTGTCTCTCATGTCTGAAAAGCTCTCCCCTCTTCATCTTCATCTCCTGGCTTCTTCGCTTTCTTCAAGTCTCGCTAAAATCTTGCTTTCTACAGGAAGCTTTTCCTGATCCTCCTTAATGCTAGTGCCTTCCCACTGTTAATTATTTCCTGTTTTTCCAATGAACAACTAGGTGGCACAGTGGATAGAGCACCTATCTGACTAGAGTTGAGAAGACCTGAATTCAAATATGACCTCAAGATATCTACCAGCTGTGTGACCCTGGGCAAGTCAAGTGACTTGCCTCAGTGATTGCCTCACTTTCCTTATTTGTAAAATGAGAAGGAAATGGCAAACCAAAGTATCTTTGCTGGTAAAATGACCCAAATGAGGCCATGAAGAACCTGAAAGGACTGAACAAAAAAATCCCATTTTTCTTCTGATAGCTTTTGTGTGTGTATTTGTTTGCTCATTTTTCTTCCCCATTATATTGTGAGCACTGTGAGGTCAAGAACTGCTTGTTTGCCTCTCTTTTTATCCCCAGAGCTTAACACACTGCCTAGTATGTAGGAAGCACTTACTAAATGCTTATTAACTGACAGCTAGCAAACGTCAGAGATAGGATTCCAACTCAGGTCTCTCCTGAGACTCTCTAAGTGATTAATGCTCTTTCCTCTACACCATTTAGGCTTTCTCATTAAACATCATACTTGAACCTACCGAGATAAATATATTTTATACATTATACCATTGGGATTTTTCAGAAACTTTTTTTTAAACTCTTATCTTCTGTCTTAGAATAAGTTCCAAGTATTAGTTCTAAGGCAGAAGAACAGGAAGGAAGGGCTAGGCAATTGGAGTTAATTGACTTGCCCAGGGTCACACAGCTAGGATGTATCTGAGGCAAGATTAGAACCTAAGACCTCCCTACTTCAGGCCTTTTCTCTATCCATTGAGCTATTTTGCTGCCCCTAAGCATCATACTTTAACCTGCTGAGCTAAGTATATTTAAGACATTACACTGTTGGGACTTTTCAGAAACGTTTGACATTGATACCATAATAGTGGCAGAGCTAGACAGAAACCATGTTGTATAATGGATAGAGCATTGGACTTGGTACCAGAGAGACCTGAATTTGAATCCTACAGTAAGACACATGTTAGCTATGTGACCCCAGGCACGTCACTTGGAATCATGGAGTCTCATTTTCCTCCTTTGCATAATGAAGGTGATGACAATAATAGTTCCTGCTTCATTGGGTAGTAATGCATTTGAATGATCTTTTTTAATAAAATGTTTTGCAAACCTCAAAGCATTATATAAACCATATAAATGCAAACTATTATAATTATCATAGTTATATTTAAAACAAACATAAGGCATCACCCACTAATGATTATTTGTAAAGACTGTGCTATCTTTATTTACCATTTTTCTTTCATCTCAGATTGCAGTTGATATTGCTGGCTTTCATATGTTAGTAGTGAAGCCTGCGATTGTGTGCCCAGATGAATTCTGGCCCTTCAAATCCCCTCCTCCCAATTCTTCTTAGGCTAAGAACTCTGATAATAGAAGGGAATTGTGAAGATGACGTTCAAGGGAAATTCAGAAAATGAATTCCTTTTTATCTTTGGGCAAAGCAGCTCCCATGAATAGAGTACTGTAATAAAACCTTTTTATACGCCTGTCATAGAAAGACAAACCTTTTCCAAAGGAAATGGATTGGAGTATTTTCTAGATATGATAAACAGCCTGACAAAATGGGTCCTGAGTTTCTCTTTTAGATGTGCGGGAAGAGGTGGTTTTAACTTCCCTTGTCAGGTAAAAAGAATTCGTTATGAAAGCCAGTCCAGTTGAAATGCAGAAATAAAAACGAGTCTGGATCTCAGTGGCAAGAAATGATTTCAGAATGTGTTAAGGGGGGAGGTAGTTTAATGAATAAAGTGTCAACTTTCAGCTTGAGCAGGAATAAATCAAACACTGGCTCATCTGGCTTTGTAGTGGGAAGGACCTGGGTGAAGCTGGCACCAGAGCTCTGGGTAAAGAGATATTAAAATCTAATTCTCTTTCAGATTTGTATAAATGAATTGTTGTTAATGATGTTAATAATGGCCTTGTATGCATTTTGCCATTTTCCTATTACAGCAGGCCCTAAGCAGAAAATAAAATGAATAGAACTTGGATGCAAATGGCCTTTTATAAGATGTGTTTATTTAATCGGGGGATAATACCCTAAAATATACCCATCAGGAGTCTTACTATCAGGTAGTCTTCCATATCTGTGCCCTGATCCACAGTTTGCTCATGGGACTGCCTTAGGAAATTCATAAACTGAGCTTTTTTGGATGGTGGTCTAAGAGGGTCCTATGTTTGCTAATTCTAGAACATAGATATTTGGATTATATTTCAGAGAAGTATGTTATTCTAGGGAAAAAGGTAATTTTCTTGATCGTTCTGTGTTCCAACACAACTTCTCATTTGTCTCAAGAAACAATGATAGACAAAAATGTATATATTTATTTTTATAATGAGGGCCAAATACAAGGAGAATGAGAATAGACTAATTGATCCGATATAGATGACTTGTAAATAACAACTTGCCTACAATTAGCATTGCCCTTTGTTTAGGAAAGTCCCATGTAAGTCCATACCGTGGAATGAAAATATATGTTGAGAAAGCAGGTGCTGCCACACACACATCATTTATCAGCAAAATAATCAAAGATTTTGGGTCATCAGTCATGAATCACTTCAGGGATGACAGAAGCAATATCAGTAACCCCTCCTATTTCTATATCACTGGTCACCTTGTTACTTGCACTGAGGACAATTTGTCGTCAGCACACTTTTATTCTTAATGTAAAAAATATACAGGACATGGAAATGCATTTGAAAAAATGAAGTTCATGGAAAAAAACAACAGAATTTAAGTAAGGAGGAAAAAAGATATCAGAGGTCAGGTCCATTTAAAAATCTTTATCCAGTTATTGTAGCCTCACTAAACAACAATGAATATGTATAACCAGTCATCTATGAACAGAAACAAGGTCAAGAAAGGACACATTAAATAAATAATTCCAAATCTCTTTCTAGATATTGGTTTCACTCTTATCCATCATTGTCACCACCCCACAATCATGAGTCTTTAGTTATTTATTGAGAGTCTACTGGATATATGGCAATGAAGTAGGTTTGTCCTTGAAGAAGGAAGTGATTGAGATCCCCTTTCCTCATACCCTTTTCTGGTCCTCTTATAGAAGCATTAATGAGCCAGACAGAAGTTAAGGGTGGTAGAAGTAGGATCATAAGGTTTTCAAATGAGAATAATGATAGAATAGGAAGAGCATTGAACTTAAAACCAGAGGATCTAGATTCAAATTTTGGCTCCTCAATTTATGAATGATACAACCTTGGTCCAACAATTACTTAATTTCTCTAAGGACCAATTTCTTCATCTCTTTAAAATGGTCCTAATGATCCTTGTGCTATTCGTCTCATAGGGTTGTTCTTACAATTAAATAAGCTCGTATGTGTAGGGAAAACTTTGCAATTATAAAGAAATATAAATATTTGGTCTTCTCATTTAGCTAAATTCTTAATTTTATAGATGATGATTCTGAGACACAGGACCTTAACTGTGAATGGAGGAAGGAAGGAGAGAGCAGGCATGATGGATTAGAACAAGTTGCGACAGAGAATCTGGCTTTCATAGTGATAACAATGAATAGGTTTTAGAAGTGCATTGAAGAGGAAGAGATGGAAGGAAACGAGGTCATAAAGAATGGAAATTCAGAATTCAAGACTGTGGAAGTGGCACGGTTATGGACAATGGTGAGATATAAGGCATAAACTTTGTGGTGTGGACTGCTGAGGTCAGGTGAATATGTAGATAATGAGAACTGAGGAGTTGATAAACTAAAAGGCAGGTTTAGCTAAAGGGACATCAACTTGTATAATATGTGAATTCCAATGAATGAGGACAGATGTTAGGATGGGGAGGAAGGCCAAGCCAAGTGCTAAAATCTTTTAGAAAGTAAGGAGAGTGTCCCAAAGGCTGGTAGATTACTACAACAAGGATCTAGAGAGGGCCAGATAAAAGGATGGAGGGAACCTCAAGGAAAAAAGATGAATGATGGCAGTTGTGTCTGAAAGTGATGGGAGAGAGCAAGGAATATGCTGGTTTATCCTCTTTGTCCAGTGTGTGGTGGGAGGCATGAGAATGGTATCCAATATGGGGGAATGTGGCTAGGGATCCAATATTCTCCAGAGAGAACCAGGTTTTTATGAGTACAAGAAGATGAAAAGATAATGAGAAGGACTACGATGAAGGAAAACTTGTTAATGATAGAACGGGAATGTCAGAAGTCACAATAACAAAAACAAAAGCTAGCATTTATGTTGCACTTTCGTGTTTATAATGCATTCTACAAATATTATCTCATTTGATCCTGACAAGCAATGTTTTGAGGTAGACTCTATTATACCCATTTTGCAGATGAGAAGGCAGTCACAGAAAGATAAAAGCCTTGCACAGGGTTATACTCCTAGTAAGTATCCCAGTTTGGATATGAATTCAGATCTTCCTGACATTAGGTACCGGGCTATATTCACTGTACCACCTAGCTGCCTCTTAATGAAATAAAAATAAAAATAGCCAATGAGGGCCTATACAATTTGTTTTTCTGGATTTGCAGAACTATTTAAGAAGGGATTAAGCTAACAATGAAAGAGGAGGGAAATTAGTATTCACATCTTTCTGATAACCCAGATATGAAAGAGAATAGCAGGTGCAATAAAGGATAAGGAGTATCATTAGAGGGGTAGCTAGGTGGTTCAGTGGATTGAGAGTCAGGCCCAGAGATGGGAGGTCCTGCATTCAAATATAGCCTCAGACACTTCCTAGCTGTGTGATCCTAGGCAAGTCATTTAATTGGAAAGAAATGGTAATTCACAGAAGGCAATAACTGACCTGAGATGTTTATGTACATATGTGCAGAGAATTTCTTAAATAACAATGTTGGACAAACATACAACATTTTAGATATCGCTAAGATTTAATAGTATGACTCACACCTGGAATTTCCTTTTTCATAGGATTATTAGACTAGAAGATCAGGAAAATGCTAAAGACAAAGTTGGCCCAAGTTTTAGTACTATTTTGATAGATTTTCTAATTATGTACTTGTTAACAAGATGTGATGAAAAGAATTGAATGCTTAAGAGAATTAAGAAGATCCAGAATTTAATGAATGATTGGACCCAAAGAATAATGATTAATGGATTGATGTCAACCTGAAGAGAGGTCACCTGTATAATGCCTTGGTGTTCAATATTTTTAATTAATTCCTTAGAAGCCATAACTAGCATATTTATTAACTTTGCAAATGACACAGAGTTGGAAGAGATGAGCAACAGATTGAAGTATAGAACTAGGATATGAAAAGATTTTGATAGTCTTTTGATAGATTTTGATTGAGACAAGAGGTCAAATTGAATAAGATGAAATTTACTTCACTGTCAATGCTCTGTGTTTCTTTTTGTCATAATTATATCTTTTTATCTTTAAAAGTTTAATTAATAGAATTTATTTCCAGGTATCTCAGTCCTTTCCCTACTCTGTGCCATAGAAGACATCTTATAGTGTTATATTTACATATATATATATATACATAAAATGTCTTTTACATTTCCATTTTCAATTAATTCTCTGGAGGTAAATATTTACAAGTTATTCTTCAAATATTAAATCTTTAGCTATGTATAGTGTTCTCCTAGTTGTACTCATTTCACTCTGCATTATCTCATGTAGTTCTTTCCAAATTAAAAAAAAATAATTCTGCTCATTGTTTCTTATGGAACAGTAGTATTCCATCACAATCATATACAACAATTGGTTTAGCCATTTCCCAAATGATGGGTGGAACTCCTTGATTTCCAGTTCTCTGCCACCACAAAGAGAGCTGCTATAAACAATTTGGAACATATAGGTTCCTCTCCTTTCCCCCTGATCTCCTTGGGAAACAGACCCAGCAATTATATTGCTGAGGCTAAGGGTATACACAGTTTTATAACTCTCTGGATGCAATTACAAATTGCCCTCCAGAATGGTTGGATCAGTTCACAGCTCCACCAATAGTATGTTAGTGTTCCCATTTTTCCACATCCCCTCCAGCATTTGTCATTTTGCCCTTTTATCATTTTATACAATCTGATGGGTGTGAAATGATACCTCAGAATTATTTTGGTTTGCATTTGGCGTAGTTACTTCTTCAACCATTAAAACTCATTACCCCTCTTTAAGTTAGTAGATGATTTTTAAGAGTTGTTGAGAAAATCATTATTCCACGACCAACCTGGCAATAAGCCTTTGACATTAACCAGATTGGTCTTTGGAAAACAAGCATACAGTGTATTGCCAGGCTTATGTTGTAAATCTTTCCAATTTGGTAATACTTGTTAGGGCTTGCTCTCTACGTGGTATAGCCTTTGAGATCTCAGAATCACCTGATTGCCATGACAACATACTGGAAAAAGATATCAGTGGAAGAAAATGAAATGTTAAAGAGATAATTTTAAGTCATAAGATCATAAATCTAGAACTAGAAGGGACCTAAGAGACCACTGAATTCAACCTCTTTCATTTTACAGATGAGGAAACTGTGACTTAGACACTTGTTACGTGACTTGTCCAGGGTCACATAGTTAGGAGGTACCTAATATTAGACATAAATTCTACCCTTCCTAACTTTAAGTTCCAACATCTGTTCATTATACTAGTGCTATCAAACTCAAATAGTAATGGATCCATGCAGGCCTCAAATGAATATTATCTATGTTGTATTCTGTTTTTATTTATTTTATTAAATATTTTCCAATTACATTTTAATCTGATTGGGACAGGGGAGTGTGGTAGGCTGTGGCATAATCTGACAACTCAGCAGTTCATCATCCTGCTTCCGAGTCCTACCCTTGGGCTTAAAATATCAATCCAATAGCATTACAGCCTAGTTCTTCTTTTCTCTTTTCTAATTATCCCTACAAACAACTTATTTATCGCCAACCCCAAACACAAAGGCTTCATTATTTTAATAAGCACATGGGGAACTCTTCCCCATTAGCAATCAGAGAATCTCCATAATTTCTGCCAGATGTTTTATTTAATCTAGCTAGATTGAAGCACAAGCAGATATCTAGTGCCATCACCAATACAAAATCCTCCCTTGACTCTGGCCTCTTTGAGTATTAGTTTGGTTGATAATGAGATAAGTGGATAGAGTGCCAGAGCCAAAGTCTGGAATATCTGAGTTCAAGACTGGCACTTCTTAGCTGTGTGACACTGGGAAAACCATTTAACCTCTACCTGCCTCAGTTTCTTTATCTGTAAAATGGTAAGAATAACACCTCCCCCCCAATGTTGTCAAGATCAAACAAGATAATATTTGCAAACTGCCTGGCACATAGTAGACATAGAAGAAATGCTTATTTTTTTCCTTTCTATATTTCTGAGAATTTCTTGAAGAGGGATATGATTTTTATTATAAGGATGGCTGCCTTAGGAATGGATTTCTTTTGTTATCTGACTTAGCTTTGGAGCCCAGTTTCCTGGGTTGTCAGTACATAGGCACTCCCTTAAGCTTTGCTGAGAGGTGAGAGGATATCACATTGAGTTTCTCCCCTGTCCTCTAGGGTCCCTCTGAATGTAATAATTGTTAGTGGTCTGCCTGTGGTCAGGTCCAGACTTAATTGCCTCAGAGCTGCGGGAACTCCATTTGATTTGTCTAGTAGCTGATCTGCTTTGTACAGACATTTTCAAGTGTCTTGAATTATTTAGAAACATTTCTCAGTTTATGATGGTTTTGTGTCTCACAGTTACCTGTCCTTGTAAAGCCTTATATTTCTTTCCATAGTCTAGAAGGAGAGCAGAACTCTGATAATATGGCTTATTATTATATGATCTTATCTGATGATGGATAAACTATTTGTAACCCTACATCCCACTTAGCACAGTATTTGGCATACTTAAAACATAAAATAAATGCTTCTGCAATGTTTGTGCATTTATTTTTTCATAAAAACTTTGATGTTATTGGCTTAAAATGAGTGTTAGTTCTTTGTGAATCCTCAGTACTTTCTGAAAGTACTGAGATGGTTGTCTCATGAAACACAGAAACGGAAGTCTTTGGACCACCGGTTTTCATTGTCACAGCCTCTAACCATAGGTGTTTCAAGGAGTTGTACTGTATGTTCATTCCTTCCCCCTCTATATTGCATTTGATCTCATTGGCTCCCATGGATTTAATTATCACCTCTGCTGCTGATTTTCAAATCTACCTGTTCTTTCCTAATCTATCTGCTGACCTCCAGTCTGACATCTTTAACTGCTTTCAGACATCTCAGAGTGGATGCTTAGCAGACATCTCAAATTCAACATGTCCAAAACTCAACTCATTATCTCTCCCCCCAAGTCTTCTCCATTCCAAACTTCCTGATTATTACCGAGAGTACCACCAAATTCTCTGTCCCCTAGGCTCATGATCTAGGTCTTGGATTCCTTACTATCTTTAACCCTCCACAGCTTAGCAAATTGACTGACATATAGTAGGGGCTTAATAAATGCTTATTGGCTAATTGACTGACTGATGATGTTGGGAAGATGCAAACTTTCCTGAGAAGGAAGAGTTTCCCCTGGTACAAAAATGTAGTCCCCATGCTATAGATATAGATAATACAACTCAAGTATTATGATGGTGTCATCCAACAAATTCAATTTCAGCATCCATCTAACACTTACTGCTTCTATAGTTTGATGCTAGTTGCTTGGGAAACACAAAATTTAGGTAAGATATGACCCTTGTGCTTATAGCTATGTGTGTCCTATGAGGAAAGGTTGTTAATGACTACATGGATCAGAGAAATTTTTATTCAAGAGGTAAAATTGGAATTTGGTTTTAAAGGAGAAGAAGAAATTCAATCGATGAAAGGGAGAGGAGGGAAGAATGTTGAGGGCATGGGGAAAATGTGAGCAAAAGCATAGAGATTCAAGCAAGTGTGTAAGACATATCTTAGGGAGCAGAGTTGTTCAGTTTTCTTGGGGAGTCGAAAATATGAATAGGTATCATATGAGATAAAATTGGAATAGTAAGATAGTCTGGATTGTAAAGGGCATCGAATGTCAAACATCCAAATGTAAGTCATTATGTGATAAAAGTTCACAATATAACACTTTAAGGTTATGTAAATTATACTTCATTACTTGTCCAAATAACTTTATTGACAATATCTGCTTGCCCTAAATTATTACCCTCATTCCTGGACTCAGGGACTTCTAGGACTCTGTGTTCTATGTTTCCCCTAGGTATGTTCTTTTCTTTTTTGGTAAATCCTTATCTTCTCTGAATGATGGGAAACTTCCAGTTCTTTCACACTGCATGAGCAAGTTTTCTCTCCACCCTTTGGTTGACTTATAACAAGAGACATTGGTCATGGCTTTGAGAATGTGGTGATGAAGTAGCTTGTTTCTCAAAATGTTTACTTGAGGATGCATCAGAAACCCCTACAGTATTTGTGTTGAGAGTGCTTTCCTATTCACTCAGTAATTGTTTTCCTCTCCATTAATAACTTACTCTTAAAATGTATGTAAATTGGGGGCAGCTGGGTAGCTCAGTGGATTGAGTGCCAAGCCTAGAGATGGGAGATCCTGGGTTCAAATATGGCCTCAGATACTTCCTAGCCGTGTGACCCTGGGCAAGTCACTTGACCCCCGTTGCCTAGCCCTTACCACTCTTCTGCCTTGGAACCAATACATGATATCAATTCTAAGGCAGAAGGTAAGGGTTTAAAAAAATGTACATAAATTGTCTGGTCTGCTGGTTTTGGTTAAAACTGAACTTAGGTGATCTTAGCAGTTCCCAAAAGACTTAGGATGGGGGCTCAAATCAAATGATGCACTCATCTTCCGGTAAACCCCACATTGAAATGTCAGTCGTTCATGTGAATTAAGAGTTCACCATTTATGCCTTAAGATCTTTAACAGAATGAATAGAGAGGGAGATACAGACGTTAATGAAATTAGAGGGGAAATGAACTGAGGGGAGGAAATTTAATGAGAGAACAGGGGAAAGAGAAGTAAATAGGAATCCTGAAAAGTAATTAACTGAACAAGACCAAGAAGAAAATTACGACTAAGGGAAGGGAAGAGCAAAACATAAAGGAAAGGAAAATAAAATGAATTGGAGGCAATGTAGACCATATCCCATTCCTGGGAGAAACTGTTCAAATCCCCAGGTTGTATGAGAGTTTGGTTGTATTGCATATGGCTTAAAATCAGAGGATCAGTAGTTAAGGGCGGATATGCTTATACATTTCTATAGAATTATTGGAATAGGATTTATTCATAAAATAGAATGTAAGCCCTCATTTTTAATTTTTGTCTTTATAACTCCAGCACTTTTTCTGTCTCTGACACATCCTGACTGTGTAACCCTGGGCAAGTCACTTAAACTCTTAGGGCTCGAGACAATTGTCTATGATTCCAAATTTCATAGAAGAGACTGACCTGAATTGGAAGAGGAAGTTTCCTTATCCAGGAGTTCTCTATGCCAATGAAATCATAGGTTCAAGTTCCTATCCTCATTCCTATAGCCCCAGCATCTAGCACAGTGCCATCACATAGTAGGTAATCAATAAATGTTTGATGAGTGAATAAATAACAAAACAAAAAATACAGAAGGGGAACCAGAGCCTTCTTACTCTAATAATCAACAATCTAATAGTATTAGAGAAGCTTGTTATTTCAAAAAATCCATCCCAGTGATACTTTTACCATTCATCTTATCTGCCACTGAACCCTCCAGGTCACTAACCTTGCTATTAATCATGTATCTTTTGGACCACTAGGAGCTCCAGAAACCTTGATTCAGGAAGCTTAACATTCTAAGCTCCATACCTCCTGGACTGGGGCGGGTGGGTCTGTGATATCCTGAATGCTAAGTGTGACATATAATCCACCCTTTTTAGGTGGTTATAACCATGCTTCACTTTCTATCCTGACCATCTCCTTGCTATCGGTCCAACTTATACTATACCACTTACCCCACCCCCACTTTCCTGCTGCTTGTCAATGGTAATCAAATTAATCAAATTAATATTGCCATTGCTACTAGAAACTGACTTGTGTCAATCAAGTCTCCAATGGCTCCAGCCACAATCCTTTTGCCTTGCCAGACCATAACATCCCTCTCTGACCATTGGCCCACTTTTTTTTTTTATCATTTCCCCATATTGGGATCTAATCCTTAAAGGCAGAGACTGTCTCACTTTTGTGTTTACATCCTCAGGCTTAGCAGAGTAAGTAAACTTTTCCATTCATTCATTCATCCATCCATTCATTCACAGCTTGGCATCTTCACTACTTTTTTTTCCTGTCTGCATCCATGATGCTCTTTGGAGTCACAACTACTACCAGTTACTGAGCAGATAAGAAGAACATTGCTGCCTTTGAATGAAATTGAAAAATAGTGAGAATCTCCCTGCCAAATATCCATGAGATAGAAGTGTGAATAGATGGAGGAAGGTGCTCCACAGAGAACATTTATTAACCTTACCATAATGTGAATGGAAAAATCAACAAAGAACAGTTTTTTCTTTAACTCTTGTAAAGGAGAAGTTATACAAATAACTGGCAGGAGCCTATGGGGAAGAAGGGAGAACGGGGATTCCTTTTCTCTGAAGTCTTAGCTCTTTGAATTGCCAGTTTAACTACTGCTCCTATGAACATACAGGAATATTTGAAGGGATCATTAAATAGGAAACCAGAGAGAGGAACAGAAGATCAGAAATAACACTCACAAAAGTGGATTAGATCTTTGGAACACAAGGAGTATTTGGAAGAGAATTTTCAGTCTTTGGCTAGGATTGTAGTCAACGCTATAATGAATGCTGTGTCCTAGTATTCATGAGAACCTGATGAACTTTCTTCATAGTGAGGGGCAGTGGAAAGAGGACAGACTTAGAGTCAGAAAAACTGAGTTTGAGTAAATTCAGTGATCAAAGTTCCTTTCTAGCAAATGTTTGTGAGACTCTTAGTCTCTGTCACTTAGTCATTTTGTGACAACTGCTTTGAGCCTCAGTTTCCTCATCTAGAAAATATGACTTTAAGTTTCACCTTAGTGTTTCTGCTGGCATGAGAACCAAGGTACAATTCTAGGAGAGCCTCTCAGAAAAGATCTTTCTGACTTATCTCCTCAACTAAGTAGGCCCTAGGAATTTTAAGAGCTGACTTGCTTTAGTCTGGTCCTCCTAGGATCATTCCCCACCAAAAAAAAGGGGTCCTCAAATCTCCCATAAGTACTTGGCCTTGAATATAGAAAAGTTTTTATTTACTGATTAGAACACCCCCTTCTCCTCCAGCCCTACACACACACACACACACAAGAGCAGCTAGGTGGCTCAGAGAATAGAAAACCAGGCCTGGAGATAGGAGGGCCTGGGTTCAAATCTGACCTTAGACATTTCCTACGTGTGTGTGACACTGAGCAAGTCACTTAACCACAATTGCCTAGCTCTAAATATTCTTCTGCTTTGGAGTCAATACACAGTATTGATTCTAAGACAGAATGTAAGGATTTAAAAAGAAAAACAAAAAAGAAGAAACTAGCCCCCTCCTCACAAACAGAAGACTTATTCGAATCCACAATAGTCAGTCAATAAGCATTTATTCAGTACCCAATATGTGACTTGGAATGTGCTAAATGCTGAGGATACAAAGAAGGCAAATGACAGTCCCTGTCCTACTGAATCCCACAATCTAATAGGGGAAGTAACATGTAAACAACCATGTATAAACAAGATATATTCAGGATAAAGAGGGAATAATCAGTGAGGGAAGGTACTAGAATTAAGAGATATTGGGAGAGACTTCCTGTTGAAGTTGGGATTTTAGCAGGGATTTTGGGAAACCTAGGAAGCAGAGGGGAGGAGGGGAAGAATATTTCATGTGTGAGAGAGCTGGTGAAAACATTTAGAGCTGAGAGATGGAGTGTCTTGTTCAAGGAAGAACAAGGAGGTCAATGTCACTGGTTTATAAAGTTATAAGGAGTAATGAGTGCAAGTTGTAAGATGAAAGAAGACTGGAAGAACAATAAGCCTCTCCCTGGCTTTCCCACATGCATGTTGAGGTCCTTATAGTACCTATCTTGTATGACTATCTTCCCCTCCTAGTGGTGTCCCAGCTTTTCTATGCAGAACATAGTCAGAGTCACTAGATATTTGACCTTTTTTCCAATCCTATGTGGGTCATGGTTGATAGTCAGGATTCTTTTTTTTTCTGGTGGACAATATCTCTTCAATGGGAAAGAACTCAGTCATTAGAGAGTTGATGGTTCCCGCTTTGGACCTGAACAGTCTACATGACTCACAGAACTAATGAAAAGCAAGGTCTGGTTTGCTTTGCATCTCATTGCTCTTTAGTTCTGACCTCTGATCTCTTTTCTGACTCTCTTGTGGCTACTGTTATCAAGAAAGAGAAAATAAATAATCTGAGTAGGTGGGTGTGAGGAAGGATAAAGGGGAATAGAGGATTGGAGATTTTAGAGGCAGCTGCCTATCCCCAATAAATAGCCTATATAGGTCTCAGAAGTGTGCACTGCATGTGTTAATAACCAGCCCAAACTTGCTACTCCTCAGCCTGCTAATTTGAATAGTTACTAAATTCTCAACCTGGGTTCAAGGGCAACTAAGGGAAGGGTACATTTTGATATTCATTCAAAATAAATAGAAATACATAATCTCTCATTAATCAATTAACTCTGAACTCCCAATCTAGTTTATTGAGTTAAACTGGAGAAATCTTTTCCCATAAGCTTTTGCTTCTCTTTCTCATTATCTCTGTCGCTCTTTGACTATCTCTCCCTCCTCCTTTCGTTTTTGTCTCTCTGTCTCTCTCTATATACATACACAAGCCTATAGGTGGATATATACACATGTATAGGTGTATACATATATACATACACACAGCTACTAGTATTGAACAGACCTCATGTTCCTGACTATACAATTTATTAACAATGTAATGAAAAAATACAAAATCATATTCAGATGCTTCAATAATGTATCACAATGAAAAATGTCGTAGCCAGAATTCTGAAAATCTACTCTAACTGCTGACTTTTCAACTCTGAAAATATAGTGCCATCATTCAGTTCTCTCACGATGGCAAAGTCCCTTAAGAATTCTCTTTATACTTCCTTCCCCATAGTGTAAAAGCTATACTCAGTTTTCTCTGGAAATGTCTCAAAAATGACAGTCAATGCCTTCAGTTTCTCAGGAAATAAGTTCTCTTAGTCCTTTCTCTTTGTACTTCATATGGTCTCTCCAGCCATGACAGTTAACAATATCTACCTGACAGTTTAACTGTTGCTCTCTCAAGATTCTATTCCTTGAAAGCGGAATTACACAGAAGCAGTCTTGAAGGCTTCTCTGGGTGCACATCCACCTGAAGATTTCCATTTTATCTGTTTCTCATCAAAGCTCTGTCCTTTGCCACAGATCACATGGTCCTCTGCAAGACTCTGTCTCCCTTGTCATCTTTTTCTCCTTAAGGTTCTTCTCTCTAGAGGGGAAGCATGGTTGTATTGGTTTATAGACTTCTCCCTTCCTTGTCTGGTCTGCCACAGCTTTCATCTCCACACAATATGTTTGCTCTCCACTGGTGTTTTTTATTCAAGGTCCATGTGTAACCTTTTTGTGTGTGTACCCCAGGAAACTTCTGCTGACAAAAAAGAAGAAATAAAAGAGGAGGGACTATTCCCATGGTGTGCTTGTAAATGTTTAATCACCAGCTCTTAGGGGTGGGATGGGGGAATATATATGATGGATAAACTTGGTATTTATATGTATACATACATATATGCTATGTGTATGTATATATATTTATATATATATAGTTCTACTAATATAGGGGTCTATATATATTGAGTCTATAACCCACTCTTGATTAACATCTAAGTTTATTATTTTTTAATAGTTTATTCTTATTTTTAAAATTAAAATTAATTTATTTTAAAATTAATTATTACTATTTATTAATTTTCCTATTAAATCCATTGTTAACATTTTCTCCGTAACTTTTTCAAGTTTAGAAGTCAACAGAGCAATACATCAAACTGTGATTTGTAGCATTTGCCAATTTCTGCGGTAAAAATACTCACACTGAAAATTTAACACTTGGCTCTCTGGAGCTAGTTCCAGCACACCCTTGACCCTAATTCCTTTTAGCACGTGCCTGGTATAAAGATAATAATACTCTGCTTATTTGACAAAATTCTTGTGAAGACCAAATGGGAAAATGTATATAAAGCATTTTGTGAAACCTCTGAGAGCTACATGAATGTCAGCTATTATAATTGTTCCTGATGCAGAACCATGCTTTGAGAGAAGCTTTCAGTTATGAGATACAGGCCTAAGGGAAAGTATTTAAGATGTTTGTGAAATGAGTAGTCCAATAGCTTATTTTGCAGTTATTTTTTCTGAGAAATTATATCCCCTTCATACATAATTCTAGAAAAATAACATTATCTGTTCAGAGTTCTGTGGATATCATTTAAAAAAAATTTTTTTTTATTTCTAGGTCCAAGAGAAAGTCTAATAATGAGGAAGTTCCCTTTGCCAATTTCTTATGTAAAGGGATTGTTGTATTCATCTTTATTTTCTAGCCATTAGACATGGTCAGATGAAGCACATATTTCTTGTAAGACTGAATTCATTTGCTTTCAATTTGGAGGTCACTTTTTACCATTGATGAAACCATTTCTGAACCCAAATTCTTCTATCAGTGTCTCGATCATAAGCTAACTGTGCAACCTCGAATGAGTCTTGGTCTCAATATGTTTATCTTAAAAAATAAGTGCTGAGATAGATGATATCTTAGTGACTTTTAGTTCTAAAATTCTATGATTCCATGCCTCCAGAGTGTAGAATGTGAACAAGCATGAAAACAGCTGTAGAAGAAGAAGAAAAAGTCTTGTTTTCAAAGAGATTACATTCTCTTTCTTTGAAAGCCTTTTCTTCCTTTGGTTTGGCACTCTCTCCTAGTAGGTTTCCATTGCTTCTTCTGTTCTTGGATAATGACTCTGATCTTACTAAACGGCTTTGTGAGAAGAATAAAGTGTAGAGAATAAGAAAGAAGCTTCCCTCTGAAGTCATATAACCAGCCTCTTGGGGGCTCCAGTTTCCTAGTGGTCTAAGAAGACATTGCTCCTCTGGGATTTTGCTCACTCCCTTGTCTGATTTGGCCTACTCTCCCCTCCATCCACATTCTCAAAACACCTTGTTTACCCTAATGCTCCACTAGAGGATCATCAATGCTGATCCATTAGAGAGCAACCTTGAAGAAATCAAAGTATTAGTTAGACCTGGAGGGGGCCCTTGCAGTGCTGAGAGGCTGAATCTTACAAAAACCTTTCAGTGGTGTTGATGAGCACTGATTTGCTTGAATTGCATTTTGTCATCTGCCGTTTGAACAGGAGCAGGTGCTTTTAGTCAGTTTCCACTCATTTTTTCATGAATAAATACAATTCAACCTGTTCCCCAAAAGGACTAGATCTCTTCTAGACATTTCTTGCTTTTCAGTTAACAAAGGACAAGAAGAATTTTTATCCTTAGATTCTGGTCAAAGATACATTTATTGGTTCAGAGAGTTTTAACTTTTTCCCTCCTCACAGCTGTCAGCTCTTTGTCTCCCTCCCAGAGAGATGAGCCTTTTTGGAAAGGACAATTACAAAGGATCAAAGGGAAGGGAGGTTTTAACTTTTGTGTGCTTTAATCAATCAATTAAGAATTCAATCAATCATCAGATATCTATTAGGTTACAGTTGGGTCTTCTTGCTCAGTGACCAATAAGGCCTTGTCATTTCAAAAATGCCTAAGTCAATTAGAAGCAGCCAGGGAGTTCAACATTGGCAGACCACTAGAATGCCAAGCTAGCCATTTAAGTGATCAGCAGAAAGCAGGCAGGGCAGATCTGCATATGCCCTTTTCAAATCACTTGATGCACTTAAATTATCCAGCTGATCCAGTTCAGCACTCAGTACACCCACTACATACAATATATGGGTAACTGGGGCCCATAAAGGAGATATTGATTCTTTTTTTTTTTTTAACCCTTTTTTTCTATCTTAGTAACAATTCTAAGACTGAAGGGAAAGGGCTAGGTAAACGGGATTAAGTGACTTGCCCAGTCTGTGACTGTGGATATATTTGAACCCTGTCCTCCTGACTCCAGGCCTGGAATTCTATCCCCTGAGCTACCTAATTACACCATTGATTCTTTGTGCAAAATCTTTTCAATTATCGTAATCAAAATTATCTATTTTATTTTTTGTTGTGTTTTCTATGTCTTGTTTGATCATAAATTCTTCCCTTATCCATAAGTCTGACAGATAAACTTTTCAAAGTTCCCTTAATCTGGTTATGGTATCACCCTTTATTTTGAGATCAAGTATATATTTTGACTTTATCTAGGTGGTAGTGTGAGATGTTGGTCTATGCCTACTTTCTGCCATATTATTTTCTAATTTCCTAGAAATTATTGTTAGTGAATTATTCCCTCAATAACTTTAATAAATAATAGATTTAATAATAATAAATTTTATCTCAAAATATATGTTTTATAGATATATCACATTCAGCATGTCCAAAACAGAACTTATTTTTCCCTCAAGTGCTGGTCTGAACATGTCACTACGTAGGGCAGCCTGTTAACTCCAGGATCAAATACTGTATAAACTCCATTGTTTGACTTCTAAAGTCTTTCATATACACACTTTCTACCTTTCCAATTTTCTTGTATCTTACTCCTCACCATGTACTCTGAGATTCAGTGACAATGATTTTCTTACTGCTCCTCAAACAAGATTCTCCATCTCCTGACTCAGGATATTTTCTTTTGCTCTCCTCTTTGCCTGGAACTTTCTCCCTCCCAATGAATTCTCAGCTAAAGTTCCATCTTCTAATAAAAAAGGGGAAAGGACTTGTACAAAAATATTTATAGTGGCTTTTTTTGTAGTGACAAAGAATGGGAAATTGAGAGCATATCCATCAATTGAGGAATGGCTGAAGAAATTATGCTTAACGTTGGTGATGGAATACAATTGTGCTGTAAGAAATGATAAGAAAAATGATTTCAGAAAAACTGGAAAGATTAGCTGAAACTGACGCAGAGTGAAATAAGCAGAACTGGGAGAACATTGTACACAGTAACAGCAGTATTGCACAATGATTATCTGTGAAAACTTGGCTACTTTCAGCAATACAGTGATCTGAGATAATCCTGAAAGACTTATGACAGGGAATGCTAGCCACCTCCAGAGAAAGAATTGTTGGAGTCATTTTTTTTTTTAACCCTTGTACTTCGGTGTATTGTCTCATAGGTGGAAGAGTGGTAAGGGTGGGCAATGGGGGTCAAGTGACTTGCCCAGGGTCACACAGCTGGGAAGTGTCTGAGGCCGGGTTTGAACCTAGGACCTCCTGTCTCTAGGCCTGACTCTCACTCCACTGAGCTACCCAGCTGCCCGAACTAGAGGACTTTTAAGGTCCATTCTGATTCTGAATGTATGACTAACACATCTATGGATGGATGGATGTGTATATGTATGTTATGTGTATATGTATAGTTTTTAATTCTTTGTCACTACAAAAAGAATATCTAGTTCTTTGCCATTTTTATTCACTAATTTTAAATTTTGTATCTAGTTACCTCGCCTTGAGAGAATTTATTTTTTATATACTATATTATTCTTATATCTGAATTAGAAGCTCTAATCAGTTCATTGACTTTTACATTTCCTTAGCAACTCCAAGGAGTACCACCTTCCCCCCTCCTTCCTGCCCCCACATAACCTGAGTAATAGAAATAATGATGCTCTTCCTGCTAAGTGATCATTCACTATCACATATAGGGTGGAGAGCGATGTCTGATTATCAAGAGAATCATTTGACCAGATTAATTTGTTTTGACTAGTCCAGTGATGGGCAAACATTTTAAAGAGGGGGCCAAAGGAAAGGAAATGCTCATCTGTCAGTCTGTTTCTAAGGCAACTCTTTCGAAGTTTCATTGTATTGTATCCTACTCATTGTATTCATCAGATTAGGAATAATGTCGAAGCAGGATAGAACATTTTCAGGCCCCCCCCCCCCCATATGGCCCACAAGCCGTAGTTTGCCCAACACTGCTCTAGTCAATTAAAAAATTAATTTAATACCCAGAAATATCACCTCCTGAAATTTCAGTTGTCACAATCCTATGGACATTTGTTATAACAGGAGCTAGGATCAATTTCTTGGTTAAGTCTTGAATTAATGAGTTTCTTCTGGGAAAATGCCAAAAGCTGTTTCTTATCAGCCACAAGTTTTTAAGTGGGAAGAGAACAGTCACTTATTACTCACCTACTGTGTGCCAGGCTTTATGTTAAGAGTTTTACAATTACTTCATTTGCTTCTCACAACAACCCTGAGAAGCAGGTGTTATCAACTATTCTTTCAATAGTGGAGGCAACCATTCCCCAGTCAACAAATGATTAAGGGACATGAATAGACAGTTTTCACAGGATGAAATCAAGACTATCAATAAGCACAATGAAGAGTGTTCTAAATCCCTCCTGATCAGAGAAATGCAAATTAAAACAATGGAGGTACCACCATATACCTAGCAGATTGGCCAATATGACAGCAAAGGAAAGTGATAAATATTGGAGGGGATGTGGCAAAATTGGGACACTAATATACTGCTGGTGGAGTTGTGAATTGGTCCAACCATTCTGGAGGGCAATTTGGAACTATGAGCAAAAGGCTTTAAATGAAAGCTTATTCTTTGACCCAGTCATACCACTGCTGGGCTTGTACTTCAAAGAGATGATAAGGAAAAAGACTTGTACAAAAATATTCATAGCTTCACTCTTTGTAGTGGCAACAAATTGGAAAATTAAGGGATGCCCTTCAATTAGAGAATGACTGAATAAATTGTGCTATATGTTGGTGATGGAATATTATTGTGCTGAAAGGAATAAAGAACTGGAGGAATTCCATGTGAACTGGAATGACATCCAAGAATTGATGCAGAGTGAAAGGAGCAGAACCAGGAGAACATTGTACACAGAGATGGATACACTATGGCACAATCGAATGTAATGGACTTCTTTACTAGCAGCAATGCAATAATCCAGGACAATTCAGAGGAACTTATGAGAAGGAATGCTATCTACATCCAGGGGAAAGTACTGTGGAGCCAGAAATGCATTAGAAAAATATATGATCAATCATGTAGTATGATAGGGATGTGATTAGGGTTTTGATGTTAAAAGATCCCTCTACTGTAAATATGAATAACATGGAAATAATTTTTTTTAAACCCTTAACTTCTGTGTATTGGCTCCTTGGTGGAAGAGTGGTAAGGGTGGGCAATGTGGGTCAAGTGTCTTGCCCAGGATCACATAGCTGGGAAGTGTCTGAGGCTGGATTTGAACCTAGGACCTGGAAATAGGTTTTAAACAATGATACATGTATAACCCAGTGGAACTGCTTGTCAGCTTTGGGGGGGGGGGATAGAAGGGAAGAGTAATCATGAATCATGTAACCATGGAAAAATATTCTAAATTAAAAAAACAAACAAACGGAGGCAACAATTCTATCCCTTTTTTCTAATGAGAATTAGAGGTACAAACAATGGTGATTTAAGATCAATGAACAAATCAGTCAAAAAATATTGAGCATACACTATGTGAAGCACACTCTCCTGCACACTGGGGCTTGGCCTATGACCCCTGATTTCAAGGAATTTAAAATGTTGTTGCAGAAGAAGGTGAAAAGATATATAACCTTCCCAGAAGGCATATGATGTGTGTTCACATGAAAGGGATAGAAAATGAATACTATAGAACAGTATTTCCATCACCCCACCCCTAAGACCAAGTGCCCAGCCCATGCTGCCCCACCCCAGATCACATTCTGTGCCTCTCTCCCCACTGAGTTCCAGGCTTCCCCATCTTATTCCATCCAGGAGAGGAGGAAGCACTCCCACTGCTCCTCAGTAGGGAGGGTGATGTTGATCCCCTCAAAACTAGCTCCTCTCCAAAGTGGAAATTGAGGGGACCTTGAAAACTTCAAAGTACACCCCTTTTAGCCAGCATTCAAGGAACCAGAAGCCATTTCAAATGCAATGCTTTATTGAGAGAGAAAGAAAGAAAAAAAAAAAGCTGGAAAAAAGTAAAAAAAGCCCCAGCTTACAGGAAAACTCCTTATTTATAGGAAAACATACATCCTGACACATTCACCTCATCACATTCCAACCTTCCTGAAGCCAGTATCCTCCAAATGAACCTTTTTAGCAAACAGTCAAGGGTTGAAGTCAGGTTTTAATCTGGATGCAGGGATGATTGGTAGATCCTGCCTTCCAGGGCTTCTAGCCCACCTTTCTCCCTCAGGATCAGGCAGGCACCCCTTTGAATGCAAATTAAACAGGCTGGGTCAGGGCTTTAAGAATACAAATTAAAGTAGCCTAAGTTTGCTTGTGAAAGAAACTGGGGAAAAGCTAGACTATTAGCTTAGACTTGGGTTCATAAAACTTATTCCTAAATCACTAGACTACAGTTTTGAACATTTTAAAAGTATAAACTCAAAAGATATATCTCTAAATCCTAAAAATGCTTTGTATGGTAAAGGCACTGGTTGCTTCTGATAATAAAGCCCTAAGTTGTTTCTGTCTCACTGAGGCCAAAGGAAATTAAGAGGCGATTGTCTTCTGAATGGGGTGGGGCAATCCTGTCCTGCATGGGATGCTGTCTTGAAGAGACCTGCTTACTAACTCCTACTGGGAAGAGAGATAGGGGAGCAGCCCAGCTGTGCCTCCCTCCCTCTTTCTAGTTAGGAACTCTGGTGAACTCTTTACAGCAGGGACACACTGGGTGCTTGGGGTACTGGGTCCTTGGCATGGGTGCCCACAAGAGAGGTCTATGTGTGCCAACTCTGGTATATGTGCCATAGGTTCACCATCACGGCTGTAGAATTTCAGAGCATGAAGAAATTTCATCTAATAGTAACAAAATTAGGAAGACTTCCTGAAGGACATGGAATCTGAGTTGCATGGAACACTGAGATTTGAATAAGGAAAGAAGAGGGCAGTAGGAATAGGATGAATGAAATCACAGAGATGGAAAGTCATAAACATAGTTAAAGAACTGAGAACAAATCAGATCTTGAAAAAGGAAATCTAATGTAATAGAATGAATGCTGGATTTTGAGTACTGAATCCGACACCTTGGACAAGTCACATAACCTCCCTAAGTCTTGGTTTCCCCATGTGTAAAATGAACACAATAATACTTGAAACTTTCTTCTTCATAACACCTTCTGGATTTTTGGGATGAAAGAATTGTTATAAACTAGTATTATATTAATGTCTGCTATAACCGAAGGAGAAGAAAGCAAGACAACAGATATAAATTGGGATCAAGTTGTAGAGGTCTTTGAATATCAAGCCGAAGTTCTTGAACTTTATCCTGGGAGCCACTGCAGTCAAGTGAGTGACATGATTAAAGCAGTGTTGTGGGTTTTGAAAATTATCTCCAAAGTAGCTTTGTAGATGACCAAGTTGTTTATGTTTTGCTCTTTAGTTAAGTTCAATCCAATCCAGTCAATGAGCTTTGTTAAACACCTACTATGTGCCAGGCACTCTGTCAGGCACTGGAGCCACAAAACCAAAATCAAATAGTCTTTGCCCTGAAGGAGTTTATATTCTATGAGAATACAACACACAATATGTGTATACACAAAACATATATAACATATATGAATAAATACGGGGTGATTTTGAGTGGGAAGTCACTAGCAGCTGAGTATTCAAGGAAAGCCTTTGTGAAGAAAGTAGCATTTGAGCTGACCTTTGAAGGAAATCAGGACTTCTAAGAGGTAAAGGTAGAGAGAGGGTACCTTCTTGCTATAGGAAACAATCAGTGTAAAGGCAGTTTGATAGACCTATCCTCTTGTATGAAAGATTTTTTGGAGAGGTGAGACATTGGAGGCAGGAGGACTGATTAGGGGAGGGAGTTAGTGCAATAGGCCAGGGGAGAGGTGATAAGTGTCTGAACCATAGTGGTGGTTCTGTGATTTAGGAGAAGGGGATACAATGCAAGAGATATGTTTGGAGGTAGAATCAATATGGTATGACAACTGATGGGATATAGGTGATGAGAGTACAAGACGTCAAGGATGACTTTGAGGTCGAAACCTCAGGAGAACATAAAGTCAGTGGTAGGGATCCTCCTCAGAAATGGCAAAAGTTTGGAGAAGTGGTGGGTTTGGGAGGAAAGATAATGAGTTCTGTTTTGGACATGCCAAGTTTGATATGCAAATTAGACACCCATTTTGAAATCTCTAATATGCAGGGATATGTCACTGGAGCTTAGGAGAAGGACTACAGCTCAATACCTAGGTTTGGGAGTCATCTGCATAGGGATGATAATGCAATTTTTTGGGTCTGATGAGGCCACCAAGTGAGAAAGTATATAGAGAGAAGAGGGCCCAGATCAGAACCTCGAGGTCCACCTACAGTTAGAAGGTGGGATAGAAAGGACGATCCAGCAAAGATGACTTTTGAAAAAGCACTTGTGATAATGTTTTAACTCCCAGGGGGTTCTTTCAACAAGTGCTAAAACTATTTAGTGTTAAGATTAAACACTGTCAGTTACCCAGTCACCCCAGTGATTATGTGTTTTATTCAACAAGGGAGGATATATAGTAGACTGAGGATCCTAGAACTAGCATCAGATATGGGACATGAACTCGGGTTTCAACTGAATCCAGGTCTAGTGGGCTTGCCATTCCAACAACCTGCTTCTGAAGTACTAAGTAGCTGTGTAATCCTTGATGACTCAGTCTTACTTTCCTCATCTGGGGGCTTGGGTGTGAAAGCAGTATCTCTATAAAGCATGTTGGGTACAATCCAGCTCTCTCATGTAATATATGAATAGGGATCATGGGGTTATAGATCTTACAGCTAGAAGGAGCCTCAGAGATCATCTCATCCAGTCCTCTCATAGATCAGGAGACTGAGGCCCAGGGAGAGTAAGTAAATTATCTAAGGTCACATAAATAGCCTCACAGGTGGGACCGGAACTGAAGTCCTCTGATTCCAAAGTCGATGAGAAAGTTTCAAAGCTAGGAGGAAATCATTTTCCTTTAAAATACTTAAACTGAAATTTCATGCCAATAAAAGATGATTGTTACTTGAAATAGTGTGAAAACAGGTTTAATTTCCTCTATATTTCTATAAAATGTCTCTTAATTCTATTAGGAAATTCCATTTCCTTAGACACTGTAGAGAGGAATTTATTGGTTCCAACAATGTGTGTCAAGTTCCAACAAGACTTATATCCAAAAAATTTAGAAAATACTGGACTAAAGAAAATCCTCTTCCAGGTCCAGATTCTCTGATTCTCTGTCTCTCCATGGATGGGGTAGCCTACCACATCAGAGACTAACCACCTGCCAAGGCTGGCAGCTGGAAGCAGAGTAGCCTAACTCTTCTTCCCTTCATTGCCTGGTAAATAGCAGGAGACATAGCCAATCTGAAATTCCAATGGGAGTCAGTGGAAAGGGGCTATTTATTTTTTCAAGAAATGCTTCAGGGAACACATCAAGCTTCTAAACCAAAGTCCACCTGCATAAACAAATGCAAATGAGTCTAATGCAAAACTGGTCCATTAGTGCCCCCAGATGCAAAAGCAAAGAAGCCATCAGATTTGGGTGAAGTTCACAGAACTTTAGGGCTAGAAGGCAATTTAGAGAGCATCTATTCCAAATGCTTTATTTTTATAAATGAGAAAACAGAGCCCTAGAGAGGTTAAATGATGGGTCCACAATCACATAGCCATTGCAGTGAATGTCAGATTTGGGATCTGAAGCTAGGTCTTCTAATTAATATCTCTCCCACAGATGCTTGAAATTTTATAATGCAACATTTATTACTTCTGGTTTGACAGTGAGTATCTTTTCTTTGGGGTCTTCCTTTAAAGTTCCAGTCCCAAGGAGGAGAGAGACACAGGAAGTCGTGAGTGTCTGTATATGAGTTATCCAATCTTTTTCCTTTAAAGATAAGGCAGATAAAGGAAGAACATCTAACTGGTAGGGGCTTGAGCTAAGAGATCAGAGAAAAGACAACTCAAAACCCCTTAAGGTTTTCTAAGAAGCCTGAGAGGCAAATGTAGTTTGCCTTGCTCTAAAATAGTGCATCAGAACATGTTTACTCCATATCGATCAATCACAAAACATTTATTAAGTACTTGCTATGTTTTAGGAACCATGTTAAGACCAAAAGTGACAGTTCAAAAGGGGTGACAACATGCAGATAACTGTACAAATGAGATACACAGGAGAATTTGGGAGTAGTCTCAGAGGGAAGGCCCTGAGATTAAGGAGACCAGAGAAAGGTTTCTTCCAGAAGGTAGGGCTTTAGCTGAGATTTGAAGGAAAACTGGGGAAGTTAGAAGGCAGAGATGAGGAGGCAAAGTATTTCAGGATAGAGGATGGCCAGTGAAAAAGCCTGGAGTTGAGAGGAGGAAATTGTATTTGATCCTAGAACATAATAGAGGGATGCTGAAACTTATTGAGTAGGGGGATAAAATAGTCAAATGTTTGCTTTAAAGCTTGTTGGACAATTGTGTAGAGAACAGATTGAGGTGGGGAGATAACTGGAGACTCTTGCAATAAATGAGGCAAGAAGTGATAGCGCTAAGAGAGTAGGAACCAGATACAGGAGATGTGAAGGTAGAAATGACAAGAATTGGCAATTGATTGAATATGTAGGGTAAGAGTAAAGATTTAATGATATTGAAGTTTTTTATTTTATTTTATTTTTTTAAACATTTATTAATATTCATTTTTAACATGGTTACATGATTCATGCTCCTACTTTCCCCTTTACCCCCCCCCCCCCGCACTCCTCCCACCCATGGCTGATGCACATTTCCACTGGTTTTAACATGTGTCATTGATCAAGACCTATTTCCAAATTGTTGGTAGTTGCATTGGTGTGGTAGTTTTGAGTCTACATCCCCAATCATGTCCACCCCAACCCATGCGTTCAAGCATTTGTTTTTCTTATATGTTTCCTCTCCTGCAGTCCTTCCTCTGAATGTGGGCAGCGTTCTTTGCCATAAATCCCTCAGAGCTGTCCTGTGTCATTGCATTGCTGCTGGTACAGAAGTCAATTGCATTCGATTTTACCATAGTATATCAGTCTCTGTGTACAGTGTTCTTCTGGCGATACTGAAGTTTTGAAGTTTGGTAATTTGGAAGGGCGGTGATCCCCTTAACAGAGAGGAAAGTATGGAAGATGGATGACATGTTTTATGGGAAAAGGCAATGAATTTTGGGACATAGATGCTGTGTTAGGGTGCAAGTTCCTTGAGAACAGGAACTGTTCCACTTTTGTATTTGTGTTCTAATGCCTAGTGCCTAGCACAGAGTAGGAGCTTAATATTTGCTTGGCTGATTATGTCTTATAATATGATCTCTAGGTCAAAGGACATGGGCATTTAGTCCCTTAGCATAATTTCAAATTGCACGCTAGAATGGTTGAACCAATTCAAGGTTCCACCAATATAGCATCAGTGTGACCTTATTTCCATATCCTCAGTTAATCATAGCCATTTTTGTCAGCTTTGCCAGTTTGTTGTGTGTGTGAGATAAAACCTCAAAATATTTTTATTTGATTTTTTTTCTTTTTCCTAGATATTTGGACTTTGAAAGGCAAGAATTCTGATCAGAACAATAACCAAACAAGATTCCAGAGCACTTGTGATGAAAAACACTACCCACTTTCTGACAGAGAGCTGATGGACTCAGAATGCAAATCAAGACATATTGTTTTTTGACCTGGACAATTCAGGAATCTGATTTAACAGTACATGTTTGTAATAGGCATTTTTTTTTTGCTTCCTCAAAAGGGGAGGAAAGGTAGGTGTGAGAGAGAAGGCAGATCTTAGTTTGAAAAAGATTAATTAAATCATAATGCTTTGGAGCAATCTTTCATTTTTTTATTAGCTGCAATTCTTTTCAGAATTGTTGTTTTTCTTTTTTCATGTCCTTCATTCAGGAATGGTTTATGACTTTAAATATTTGTATCAATTCCTTTTGCTTTGGATATCAGACCCCTACAAAATATATTTGATGCAAAGATATTTCCCCCCAAATTTATTTTTTCCCTTTACATTATTTGTTCACAGCCTGGTTTCTATGAAGCCTAGTCTATTATTTTTTTAGGCACCAGATTTATGAACCCATGATAAACTGAGTGGCACACCTTGTGTCATAAGAATGAAGCCAAGTATTGTGATATTGAAGAGCCTGGGGCTGGTAAATTGTTTGAGCCAATATGATGAGTCTCCAGAAAGGGGACTGTCTAAGGAGAATCATAATGGCCCAGGTTGGAAACAAAGGCCAAGACTACCTTGATGAGTAGCCGGATGAAACTATTGAGGGGCTGCTCTACTTTGAGCTTCAGTAAGAGAGGGAAAACCAGTTTCCTAGCAAATAAAAATTTAGAATATATCTTTTATTCCCAGGATATCAATGTGCCATTTTCCCTCCCTTTCCAGAGAACTTGGATCCCTTAAATAGGTTGAAAAGGTATGGAGGATATTATATTTCTATTGGTCATGGTGAAAAACACTGCTGATCTCTGATTGTTATTTATGATTCTCTTTGATCTGGTCTTGGCTATAGTCCTTCCAAACAAACAAAACCCCACAGTTTGAAATCAAAACATACAAACATACATACACACACACACACTATTTGGGGTAATACTTTTCAGAGGTAGGAAATTTTCAGTGTACTGACTCAGAGTATTTTAGAATAAAAAGATGTCCTTTTCAACTTCCCACCACAGTTGCTAGGTGGATATTCTAAATTCCACCTGTGGTGATAGGAGAGGCTTTACAAACTTCTCTCTACCCTATGTGGGATGCCTAAGAGGAGAGGACAGAGGAAAGCTTTGCATGTGAGGGGGAAAGAGATGGGTGGTACCAAGCCACTGGCCATCCATGAAGGACTGTGGTCCTGGTTGTGGCTAGAGCCACAAAATCCTCTTCAAAAGACTGTTCAAGGATCTGGAGTCATTCACAATTCTTGGGTTCCCAGATGAGAATGATTGCTCTTTTCTTATAAATAAAAAATAAGATATTTCTATCAGTCCAGCCTCAAAAACCAGCTAGAAACCATTGTCCCATATTTTCCTCTTTTAAGCAAGAGACACTGGATTCAGAATTACCCCGAGAACTGCTGATATGCAGGTAGTTGAGGACTCACACTCCTTTCCACCAGTACAATTGGCTCCCTGATGCTGACAGGATGAAGTACCTGCTTGTATTCATGGAAAGGCAGATGCATCTCTCAGAAGCACCCTCAAGCAGAGAACACTTTATGTGAAAAAATTCTCACACTTGAGAGGATAATGGGCCCTCCCCTCTGTTCCTATTGAAGCATCAGCTTCTTTTTCAGGAGATACCTGTTATTCCAGAGAGCAATAAGGACCTGAGATGAAATGACAGCCCAGGGGGAGAAGTAGATGAACATAAGGAGCCATTTCTTGTGGAAGTACAAAGAGACTAATAATAGTTTGTATATTCGTTGGATTTTAGAACTGGAAGGGACCTTAGAGTTCAGCCAGGCCAGGGGTTCTTACATTTTTTTTTATAGGTCAGTCATCTCCTTAGCAGTCTAGTAAAGCCTAATGACTCTCAGAATAATGCTTCTGAATTCATAAAATGAAATATATAGAATTATAAAGGAAAGCTTGGAGTGATGGATGGGAGTAACTCCTGCAGTTCCCAAGGAAGGTTGACGTTGGTGGTTCACTTGAGCTCAGGAATTCTGAAATGCAATAGGTAAAGATACTAAGTCTAAGCACCAATATGGTGAGTCTATATGGGTGAGGTGGGGTGGTTTAAGAAAAGGCTGGAGAACCTCCCTGTTGGAAAACAGAGCAAATAAGTTTCCATGCTGATCCTTACACTTTTACTCGGATTAAGGGAGACCCAGTCAAAAAACAACAACCAAAAACCAAAGAGCAAAGGAAATTCATTGAAATGATTACCAAAATATTTAAAAAGTTTACAGATCCCAGGTTAAGAGCCTCTGATATAGAGCAACCCTTCCACATTATTGTTGTTCAGTCATACCTGACTCTTTGGGATCCCATTTGGAGTATTCACGGCAGAGATAATAGAGGGGTTCGTCATTTCCTTTTTCAGCTCATTTTTATACAGGAGGAAATAAACACAAGCAGGGTTAAATGACTTGCCCAGGGCCACACAATAGGAAGATGGATTTTTCTAGTTGTGCCCCTTCCCTAAGACAGTCCACTCAAATGGTCATTCATTAATGAAATCACCCTTTTCAAATTATCTTATGTTTATTTGTTTTCTTGGTGTATTCCCCAAAAGAATATAAGCTCCTTGAGGACAGGTACTCTTAATTATTTGCTTTAAGAATCCTAGTACCTGGCATAGTGCTTTTTGTATATAGGGGGTTCTTTTTTTTCTTTCTTTTTTTTAATTTTTAAAAATCTCTTACCTTCTGTCTTAGAATTGATACTGAGTATCACTTCCAAGGCAGAAGAGCAGAAAGCACCAGGCAATTGAGTTTAAGTGACTTGCTCATGGTCACAATAGCTTTAAAGTGTCTGAGGCCACATATTATTCTTAATAATTGTTTACTTCATTCTGTGTCTAAATTACTTCATTTTATACATAAGATGCAGTAGGCTAGAGAAATTAAATCATTCACTGAAGGTCAAGAAAGTACTGAGTGGCAGAGCCAGGATTTGAATATAAGTTCTCTGACTCTAAATACTTTTGAATATGGCTAAATGGTATACCATGAAGTTCTTTGATAATTTTAACAGGCAGATTTGCACTTGAGTTTTAAACTAGGTGATACCAAGTTTTTCCTCAACATTTTGGGGGACATAGTATCTCATTCAATCTTAGTATCCTAGGTTTGTAAAGAAACTTGAGTTCATTCTGAATAATCTTTCTTTCTCATTGCATTTTTTTTACAATATAGCTAATAAATTAACATCCAGACTCTACCTGAAGAGCTTTCATATGTCTGAGGATTTGAACCAGGTATTACAATGGATAGAGTGCTCGACCTGGAATCAGGAAGACCTGAATCTAGCTGTAGGACCTTGGGCAAGACCTCTCTCAGAACTTAATTTCCTGGGGGCAGCTGGGTAGCTCAGCGGATTGAGAGCCAGGCCTAGAGTTGGGAGGTCCTAGGTTCAAATCTGGCCTCAGACACTTCCCAGCCGTGTGACCTTGGGCAAGTCACTTAACCCACATTGCCTGCCTTACCACTCTTCTGCCTTGGAGCCAATACACAGTACTGACTCCAACACGGAAGGTAAAGGTTAAAAAAAAAAGATATGGGGAAAAAAAGAACTTAATTTCCTTATCTATAAAATGGGGATAATAACAGCACCAACCTAATAGAGTTGTGAGGATTGAATTAGACAATGTGTATAAAGCACTTGGCAAATTTTATATAGTTATAGAAATGCTGCCATCAATCATCATCAGGCTTCCAGGTCCAGTGCCTTTTATACTTGCTCCTACCTGGCTACCTATTCTTGAGAAAGAATCCCTTTATGACAGGCCCAACAATTAACCATCTAGCCTTTGCTTAGAGATCTCAAGTGAGGAACAATCCACTACTTGCTGAGGTAGCTCTTTCTTCTTTTGGAAAACTCTGCTTATTACTAACTTTTACTGCTTTAATAGAGCCTTAATTTGCCACTTGGTACCTTCCTACCATTTTTCCTTCTGCCCTCCTAGAATAAATCTCTCTTTTCCACTTGACAACACTTCAAATACTTATGTCAACTGTTATATTTGAAGTCAACTTTCAAATCTTGTCTTCTCTAGAATAATTATCCTTTAGCCCATTCTCATTTTTCATGATCTTTAAGGCCCTTTCCCATCCTGGTTCCTTTTCTCTGGATGTTCGTTGACTTGTCAATGTCTTTCCTAAAATGGAATGTGCCCCAAACTGAACACAATGGAACTAACACCTTCCTCTTTCTAGAAGTTCTGCCTCCCTCAGTACAGCCCAAGAGGGCTGTAAATTTGCTAAACACAACATCTCTCCTAGCTTATCGATTTATAGAAAGTCTGTTCCCTCTTCCAATGTTTGAAGACAACAAATCTATCTACCAAACATGTCTTTAGGTTATACATTCCTACCTTATTTTTTAAACCTTTACCTTCTGTCTTGGAAGTATCCAGTTGAAGAGAGAAGATAAGTAAGGGCCAGGCACTTTGGTTAAGTGACTTGTCCCAGATCACAAAGCTAGGCAGTGTCTGAGGCCAGATTTGAATCTAGAACCTCCTAAGCCTGACTCTTATCTAACTGGGTCACCTAGCTACCTCAACTATTTCTCATATGACATGATTCCCAGGCTTTTTATCAATCTGGATCGCCATTTCTGACTTGTTACAATTTGTTAGTGCTCCTCAAGGTATGATTATCATAGAAGGGACCTTTGACACATTTAGGCACCATTGTGAGATACTATGTCAACTAAAGGAACAGGCTGAGTTTTGAGGTAGGTCACACAACAGAATGCATTGAACTCACTGGGTCCTCAAAATGGACCTGGACTTTTCTGTGCTAGAACATAGTTAGAACTCTCTATAGATCATCTCCCAGAATGTGAGGAAATGGGGCAGAAAGGACCCAAAGTGGGCAGAACTTTATAGTGGCAACCCCAGGAGGCATGATGATGAGGAATGGGAATCTTTTATGGAATCACCCGAGGATGGCCACCACTTATTAAGGTTTTACAAAATTGATGACTTTGCTTATAGAGAGGAGCCTTAGGGTTCAGATTCATTTGGAGCACAGCCTCCCCACAACTCTTATCACACTAGTTGCTCCATACCTGCCAAGGTGCATAGAACTTCTTGATGCCCACTATGGCAGCATTACAGTATGGGGTGGAAAGAGAACCAGTTCTAGAGCAGATGGCCAAAATTTGAACCCTACCTCTGATATTTGATATCTGTGTTATCCTGGGCAAACCATAGCCTCCCAGAGCTTCTATTTTCCAATTTGGAAATGAAAGGGTTGGACTTGATAACCTCCGAGGTCTTTTCTAGCTTTAGATTGTTGATTTTTAAAATACCTATAAGTCAAATAGGCAGCATGAGTCACCTCTTAGCCTTCTATTTATTTAAAAATCTTACCTATAAGATGAGGGAGAACAGTACGCTTGTTACAGGTGTTGTGTATATATAGCCATGTAGGCATTCCCTTTGTCACCTGGGGCCTCTTAGCCAGATAAAATGCCCTCCTATTTTGGACCGAAGCCCCAGCTGCAGGTGCTTCTAGTTGCTTCTCCTCCCTGATTTCCTTATTTACTTTTCTCCTCTGGCTTAATTTGATGTCACTGCCATATAAGAGAGTCTGAGGTGCTGGAAGAGAGCCACGAAGAGGAAGATGCATTTGGTTTAGAATTCATTTGTGTGCACATCTGAGCTGCTGATTTAATGAGATGACAACCAGGCCTGTGGATTGACCGTGGGGAGAGAAGGGATTTACAAGCTGCCTATATAATTATAGATTGGTTTAGTTGTCTCTGGGACCCCATTTGGGAGGGGTGTGTTGTTTTTACAATTAAAAATATTTCGAAAATATTCCTAACTAGGTTAGGACCCTATATTTTAAGTGTCACCCCAAAGCATATTTTCATGATTGAATTATTCTCTAGAACCCTTGGAACAGAAGGTTTACCAAGGAAATCATAAAATACAGCCTTTATTATAGAAGGGCAAACTTGTGGAGGCTGATTAATGTCTAAAAATTATTGTGGTTTGCAATGAACTATGGGGTAATCAGGTGGATGTGGTTTATGGTTATAATTTTTTAAGCATCACAAGTGAAATATAAATCAAAATCCAACTGATTAGTATTTATACTCTAGGTAACCAAACTCACAATCTAGAAAACAAATATTTAAATTCCATTGGAGCTATAATTACAGAATCACAGATTTTCAGAGTTGGAAGGAGTCTCAGTGGCTATCTAGTACAATGAATGCCCCCAAAAGAACCCTCAGTATAACCTACTCAATAAAGTGGTTCTCTGGCCTTGGGCTGAAGATCTCCTATTAGGGGGAATTCATTACTTTTTGAGACAGTTCATTCAATTTGTGGTTAACTCTTTTTTCTTTCTTGACATCCAGCCTAAATTTGCTTCTTCACATCTTCTACCCACTGCTCTACATTTTGCACTTTGGCACCAAATGGAGTAAGTTTAATCCTTCTTTTACATTACAATCTTTTGGGTCCTTGAAAACAGCTCTTATGTTCTCTGTGAGTTTTTTTCTAGACTAAACATCACCAGGTTGTTCAACCAGCCTCAATATCATGGTCTTGAGGCCCTCTACCTTCCTAGCTACCCTGTTCCGTATATTCCTCAGTTTATCAAAGGTCTTCCTAAGCTGTGATGCCATCAAATATGGTCAGGCCAAGGCAGAGTGTAGCAGGCTGATCACATCTCTAATTTGGGGTTCTATTCTTCTAAATGAAATGCAAGATTCCATTAACCTTTCTTTTTATTTAGCTATCACGTAGTTGACTCATATTCACCTTGTAGTCCTTTAAATCATTCAGTAAGAATTTTCTATTTGACCTTAGTGCTTTCTGCATTTTTTTGAGGTAGCAAAGAGCTGGTAGCAAAGTAAACTCTCATTGGCTGGGGAATAGCTAAAGGAAATATGGTGTATGAATGTAATGGAATATTATTGTTCTATAAGAAATAATAAATAGGACAGATTCAGAGAAGAATGGGAAGATTTATATGAAATGATATAGAGTGAAGTTAGATGAACTTGGGACACGATTATATATGTATACATATATGTATATGTATGTGCATAGAAAATGTCTATAATAGTGTTCATGGAAAGCACAACAATACGACTCATGAAAATGAGCATCATATGATTAATGATGGTGATTTAGCTTGATGTGGAAGAAGAGATGACAAAATTCAATTTTCTATTCCTTGAAGGGATGGGAGACTGGTTGTGTAACATTACATGTCTCATCAAGCTTACTTGATATGTTGGTTAATTATGCTGAATTGCTACTATCTTTCTTTTTTTTTTTCCTCTTTTTTCCCTATAAGGGATAGATTAGATATATATGAGAGAGAAGAGATATATTCAGAAATAAAAGTTTTGTAAAAACAAAAGCTATCAAAAATGAAAAAAAAAATTAAAGACATTATTATTTTTGTCAGCAAGAGAAGTCCTTCTTCAATGACCTTTTCTTAGGAATTGCCAGTTGCTCATAAATGTACATTTGCAAATTTAAGGACATATTCTTTGGGGTTATTTTGCCAATAGTAATAACAGATTTGCACTGATCCAACTCTTGCTTATTTCCTCTTAAAAGAAAAAGGTCACGTATCATTTTGTGGGGAGTATCCTTGGTAGAACATATTGGTCTGGTCTTCAGTGGTGGAACACTGCTAGGTTAACTAACTCATTGGGGTTATAGCCAGGAGGAATGCTGTGTTGCTAATAATGTGAAAATGAAAATGTGTTTATATCCATAAGCCTATTTCTATGCAAAACAAATAAAATTCCACAGTGTAGTCAATCAGATAATTTAGGTCAAATGGTCCTCTCTGGTAAGGGTGGGACCAAATTGTTTGTAATTAGATAATTACACTGACCAACTTCACTTAAATATTTTCCAGTTTGCCATTTTGTAGTGTGATATGGTCTCTTTATCTATAGAGTGAATGAAAAACCATTGTACTTTTTGTTGAATTGTTTAAGATTTCTAGAATAAAGCATATTTGCTTTCAAGTACCAAAGACTTCTATTTAGGAGTCTCTAAGGTTATGTTTGAGAGGCAAGGCAGTGTAATAGATAGAGCTAATCTTAAAGTCAGGAAGATCTGGACGTCACTTCCTGCCTCTGGCACATCTGGTTTTGTGATCACGAGCAACTAAGAATCTTTCAGTGTCCCAAAAAACTTTCTAAGACTTAGATTGGAGAATAGGTGACCAATTTACATTGACAGAGGGAGGTTTTCTTGTGGAGTTCCCTGGATAAATGAAATCGCACATCTGGCCAAAAAAAGTGGGGTATGTCTACATTTGCTGAGTGAAGGAGAGAGTTGAAGCAATTATCTAAGTATTTCAAGTTTAATAAATTACCTTGTGAACAAGGTCAAATACAAAATCAAAATGCTCTTATTTCCTAGATTTGAATTTAAGATAAAAGCAGAAACTTTCTTACCAATTTTGTAGTGTCATTTATTCTATTAATCTTTATGAATTGGGGAAGAAAGCAAAGGTTCTACTATAAAATAATTACCTCTTGCAAACTGACTTCCTATCTTATAATTCTAATGAAATCATTCCTTCCAAGGTTTCCAATGAAGTCTTAACTACTAAGTTTAAGGGTCTTTTTCAAAGTATTCATTCTCTTTTCTTTTGAACACTGTTGATTATTCTTCCTTCCTAGCTTTACTCACCTCATTTGTGACACTTTTCTCTCCTATCTCTCTATCTACCTTGTTGAAAGTTTCTCATTCTTTGATACATCACTATCCATATTCTGTCTATTAACTGTGAGTACCTTTTAAAGTTCTGTGTTCAGTTCTTGTCTTTTGTCTCCATATTCTCTTTCTTGGTGATCTTATAAAGGGGAAAGAAGGAAACAAGATTTATTAATTGCCACTGTGTGACAAACACTGTGCCGAGTGCTTTACAACTCTTATCTCATTTGATCCTTGTAATGACCTTGGGAGTTTGGTACAATTATTATCTGTATTTTACAGTTGAGGAAACTGAGGCAGACAGAGGTTAAGTGACTTGTCCACTATCACATAGGTAGTAGGTATCTGAGGTTGGATTTGAATTCAGATCTTCACCTACTGAACCATAAAGCTGCCAAAGCTTCCATTATTATCCATCTTTTAATAATTCTAGTTTAAAATGCCCATGTAGACGATCCAGGACAATCCCAATGGACTTATGAGAAAGAACTGTGGGAGTAGAAACACAGAAGAAAAACATATGATTGGTCACATGGTTTGATGGGGATATTATTGGGGATGTTGACTTGAATTGATCACTTTATTACAAATATTAATAATATGTAAATAGGTTTTGAACAATGATACATGTATAACCCAGTGGAATGGCTCATCAGCTCTGGGAGTGGGGAGGGAAAGGACATGAATCGCGTAACCATGGAAAAATATTCTAAATAAATAAATAAGCTTAATAAAAAAAATAAAATGTTCATGTAGACATTCCATAATCATCTCAACCTTAACATATCAAAAATGTAACTTATTTTTAACCAAGGTGTGCCTTTCTTCCAAACTTTCATATTTATTCATTTTATTTTATGTTCATATTTATATTAAGGACACCAACATTCTCCTAGCCACTCGGGTTTATATCCTAGGAACTGCCTTGATTCTTCTTTCTCCAGTCCTCTGTCCTTATACAATTAGTTGAACTAGTCTAGTCTGTGGATTCAAGCTCCACAATATTCTTCTTCTTCTTTTTTTAATCAGCCTCTTTTTATCTCTTCACCCATCCAACACAACACCTTATTCAATTCCCTTTCATCCCTTGCTTGGCCTGTTGCAATAACTTCCTAACTGGTTTTCCTGCTTCCAATCTCTTGCCTCTATAATTCATCTGACACATAGATTCCAAGATACTTTCCCTAAAGCCCAGATATGACCATATTACCCTCTTGCTCAAAAACTTACATGGAATCCCTATTGTCTCTAAGCTAAAATTCAAACTCCTCCGGAAGATTTTTCAGAGTTTCCACTATTATTGTTGCCAAAGGGTTAAATTAGGATTAAGGAAGCCTGACCAAGAACTGATCTAGTTCCATGGACGTGATTTGGTCCCTCAATGGTTTGAAAAAGCAACTTCACTTTGTAATGTTTTGCTTGTTTTAAGATTATTTATTCATTGACTTTCTAGTTATTCAATTGGAAGCCTAATTTTCTCTTTCTCTTTGTTGTTTTTATTTTTGAATTTTTTATTTTTAATTAGCAAGCATTCATTTTTTCTTTTCTGTTTCCCTCCATTGAAAAGAAAAAAATTGTGTTAATATTCATGTTCAGAGATCTGTTTTCCTCTGTGGGCTGCTAGAGCTTCCTCCAACTGCTCTGGCATAATATGCCTTATTGTTAGAATGTTCTGTGTATAATTATTATTTCTGTGATTAACATATCTATTTCTATGGGTTTTTTTTTGCTCTTTAGGGTATCACACATTCATTTGTGTCCTTTATTTATATTTCCTTTATTGATTATAATTTTTATGATGTTATGGTGTATATGAGATATTCACTATGGCAAAATACATAGATATCTGGACAGGAAGACTTGAATTCAAGTGCCACTTCTGACGCATACTGGATTTGTGATTGATAAAGTCCCTTAACTTCTAAGTACTCTATACAACTTTGTTTTTTAAAAAACTCTTTTCTGGGTCATTGTATTGCTGCTGGTACAGAGGTCCATTACATTCAATTTTACCACAGTATATCAGTCTCTGTGTACAGAGTTCTTCTGGCTCTGCTCCTTTCGCTCTGCATCTGTTCCCGGAGGTCTCTCCAGTTCGCCTGGAACTCCTCCAGTTTATTATTCCTTTTAGCACAATAGTATTCCATCACCCGCATATACCACAGTTTGTTCAGCCATTCCCCAATTGAAGGACATACCCTCCTTTTCCAATTTGTTGCCACCACAAAAAGCACAGCTATGAATATTTTCGTACAAGTCTGTTTATCTATGATCTCTTTGGGGTACAAACCCAACAATGGTATGGCTGGATCAAAGGGCAGGCATTCTTTTATAGCCCTTTGAGCATGATTCCAAATTGCCAGCCAGAATGGCTGGATCAGTTCACAGCTCCACCAGCAATGCATTAATGTCCCAATTTTGCCACATCCCCTCCAACATTCTGAGGGATTTATGGTAAAGACGCTACCCACATTCAGAGGAAGGACTGCAGGAGAGGAAACATAAGAAAAACAACTGCTTGATCGCATGGGTCGGGGTGGACATGATTGAGGGTGTGGACTCGAAACTACCACACCAATGCAACTACTAACAATTTGGAAATTGGTCTTGATCAAGGACACATGACAAAACTAGTGGAAATGCGCATCGGCCGTGGGTGGGGGGAGTGCGGGGCGGGGGGTGAAGGGGAAAGGAGGAGCATGAATCATGTAACCATGTTAAAAATGAATATTAATAAATGTTAAAAAAACTCTTTTCTTCTGCCTTAGTATCAATTCTAAGGTAGAAGAACAGTAACGAGTAGGAAATTGGGGTTAAGAGACTTGCCCAGGATCACACAGCTAGAAAGTATCCTAGACCAGATTTGAATCTGAGTCCTCCCAACTCCAGGTCTGGTACTCTATCCACTGTGCTACTCAGCTTCCCCACAATGCCAATGAAATAATGGGTCTAGTTTTATATGACTCATAAACTATAAAATATGTTTAATACTTGTCTTTTTTTGCATTTCTTTATAAGTTCTTTATGCCTTTTTAAAGTAAAGGTGATAATCAAAGATGAAAAATGGTATACTTTTTATAATTCTCATTCAATAATTGCTAAAGGTCTATCACATGTAGTTTTAATTAATATTCTATTGAGATGCTTAATTTTTTAATAAAAATTTCCTTATTAGATTTGTCAAAGTCTGAAAAAAGCATTTTGAGTTTTTAAAAATGATTTTATTGTCTCATACTTCATTAGTTTATTCTTTGAAAGGAACTAATTGCATTTGGTACACAATTGAATATTAATATAATTTCATTACCTGTGGTGTCTTTAAACACAATGGCATTTCCCAGTTTGTCTTTCATAACCATATCTATTTTTACTAATCCTTTGTCCAAGATTATGATTGCTTTTCTTGCTTTTATAGATTTAGTTGAGGCAGAATTAATATTTCTCTCATCCCTCCTTTTTTAACTCTGAAATTCTATTTTATGAATTTTCCTTGTAAACATCAAATGGTTAGGTTTTTTTTAAAAATCTATTCTGCTTTTTGTTTTATGTTCGTCACATTCATTTCAGTGGAGTTATGATCATGACATTTATTTTTCCTTATGTCAAAGGAGAGAGATAGATTGGATTTGGATATATGTCCAAGATTTCATTGGTACAGAGAACTACCAGGTAAGGAAATACTCTCTCCCTATGCAGGTTGTTACCTTCTCTGAAACATTCTCTTACACTAATAGGAACCATTAGTCCTGATTCCTTTAAGAATTTAAATACTGAAGGGGGCAGCTGGATAGCTCAGTGGATTGAGAGCCAGGCCTAGAGATGGGAGGTCCTAGGTTCAAATCTGGCCTCAGACACTTCCCAGCTGTGTGACCCTGGGCAAGTCACTTGACCTCCATTGCCTACCCTTACCACTCTTCTGCCCTGGAGCCAATTCACAGTATTAACTCTAAGACGAAAGGTAAGGGTTTAAAAAAAAAAAGAATTTAAACACTGAGTCATCAAGCCTTTTCAATCAATTCAAACTCGTTTACTTTGGCCATGCTAGAGCTATCACTTTTAAATGGAGAAGATACTATGAAATTATTACTATAAGCATTTACAACTCAGAAATTGGAAATTGTTACAAATTAGGGCTTAATTTATTGTTCTGTTGATTATCTAGACTTTAGAAATGCTAATAAAGAGATTAAACTTAAACATATGTGACTACATTTCTTTTTTCCCCCCTTTGATTTTTAAACATTTAATAGCATTTCTTTGTTTTGCTCTATAAACATTGCTTGAGTGCAGTAGAAGGGTCAAGGAATAAAGTCATCACAATACTGCAAGTTGGCCATTGTAGACTAATAGCAATAATGATACTTGGCATTTATAAAATGCTTTAAGGTTTACAAAGTGCTTTACATATATTATCTCATTTGAGTCTCACAACACCCCAACTTTTTCTTAATTTTCTTTTGTCTACTGTGTTTGCATTTTCTGTGATTTTAACTATCCATTTCTCAAAAGTAATACTTGGAAGTATTCAGTTTTGTTAAAGTTCATTTTTCTACCCCCTGAGCTTAAGGTTAACTTTTGATGGATAATTTGGGTGTAGTCATTTCCTTCTTCTCTTTAATATGCTCTATCCTAGTGATGGTGAACTTATGGCATGAGTGCCAAAGATGGCACACAGAGCGCTCTCTGTGGGTATGCAACTGTCCTCACTCCTACCCCTTGTAGCTCATCACTAGAAAGGCAGAGGGATTTAGGTGGAGCTACTCCTCTCCCCCACTCCATGGTATCTGATGACATTTTTTCACATCCCCATCCCTCCACCCAGCAGCCCAGTAGGAGCGCTTTCTCCCTCCCCTATGAGGGGGAGAGGGCTCAGCACTCCATATGGGGGAAGGCAGGGTTAGGTGCAGCACTCCATCTCTAAAAGATTTACCATCACTGCTCTATCCTATTATTTTCTTTAATTTTCCATTGATGGTACTTAATCCTATATGGTTCTGACTGAGATTGCTTGATGAATAATCTATCTCTTTTTGGCCACTTGCAATATGTTCTCTTTGTCCTGGAAGATCTTTAGGGATCCCATTTCTGGGATAAACTTTGAGTTCTTTGACATCATCTCATTGATTCTATTGATTGATACTTTGTCCTTTGATTCCAATACTTTGGGGAATCTGCTTTTAATGATTTCTTGAATATGATGTTCAGGTTTTATGTTTTTATGATCGGCTATTCATTCTTAGATTCTCACTGAGCTCTGTTTTCAGAGCAATTTTTTCTCAGTTTTTAATAGCTACCTCATGTTTCTTTGAATTTTTAAATATTTCTTGTTTCATCATTGGATTTTAAAATGTAATCTTCTCCATTCTTGATGTTGTTGTTTTTTCTTTGGCAGGGTGTCTACTATCTTGCTAAGGTTCTCTCTTTTCCAAACTAAATTGTAGAGCTGCCTTTTGAGTTTTTCATTAAGAGCTGAGATTTTACTTTTTCCTTTATAAAATTATTTTATTAGATCTTACAACCAATCTCAGTGACTCCATTCCATCCTCTTCTCTGGGATTCTAGTTGTAGACACTTCATATTTATTCTCTCTGCTTTTATAGCTTCACCTTGGCATTCTTTTATCCCACAGTGTTTTCATTGCATCGGTATCAGTCACTCAGTAGTGTGTAGGACAGTTTGAAAGGGGAGAGATTAGAGGAAGAGAGACTTCCCTTTTTCTTTCAGGGACATAATCTCCTTTCAGTGAACTAGGCTTATAACTTCAGAAATAATTTGTATCATCCTTTCCCTTCAGTTCCAAGTTATATTCCTGAAAGACAGGTCTGACCATTGCACTACCCCACACAATCAACCTCAGTGACTACCAGTTTCTTTTAGAATTAAATGCTCATTCCTTTGTTCAGTATTTTAACACATTTTCACACCCTACAGGCCTTTTAAGCTTTGTTATATATGACTCTTTTTACATACTCATTGTCCCAGCCAAACGGATCTTCTTGTTCTTCCTTTCACAGGACATATCATTTCCCATCTCCATGCCTAAATCTTCCCCATGTCTGGAGTGACTTTCCTTTTCACCTTGCTTCTTAGAATACCTAATGCTCTTCAAAAAAGCTATCTCCTTTATCTATAGGTAATCTTTCCTAATCACTTCACCTGCTAATTCTCTAAAATTGCCTTGTATCTGTTTTGTATATTTATTGGGCATATTTAGCTTGGATATATTTATATATGTCCATATTGTTCCTCCAGTAGATATAAATTCCTTGAGTTCAAGTTTCACTTTCATCTTTTTTTTATCCCCAATATAAGCCTCTCCAAATCCCATATTTCTTTTCTTTTTTTTTTACCTCATCATTTTCAGTACTAAATGTAATTTAGAATAAGCTATTTTTAAAATTGGGATGCTGCTGACTTTCCTCCAACTTTCCATGAAAATGTTGGCAAAAGTATTCGCAAAAAGACGCTGGTCACCTCTGCTGACTGAGGTTTGGCAGTCCTTCAGAAGAGGGTGGTGACAGGTGCCCACAGGTGTGTTTCAAGAGCCATGTGGAAGAGCAAAGAGCTTTAGTGACCTTTAATGAAGTGACTGGAAAACTTTCTCTGCTTGGCAACATTTTTCTGAAGTATTTTATCTTTTCCTCTTGAAGATGACTATTGTGGTAAAGAAATCTGAAAGTCCATTAGTTCATCTCCTTACTTTTCCCTGGAGATCTATAAGCTTCCTCCTTCACTCAGCAGTCTCTGAATGCTGTAAGAATGAATGTCCCAATTCACCCAATATTGCAGCTGTTAACGAGTTATCCAAAAGATAATTAAGGCTTTTCATCTAACAATGAATCAGCCAAGGCACATTGGAAAGATGTGACATTTTCCAGAACGTTTACCTTTCTTTTGCTAAAATATTATTTTAGAATTATACTGGAGAGCCCCCAGTCGAATTCTAGGCACATCAAAATACCATATTCCACTTCATGCAGGATCGTATGTTTTGTAGACTGCTGTGCTTTTGGAACGTCTAGGTTTGAACTGGAATAGGAAGGAGCAAGGAGGCTTAGCAAGGAAAAACATAAAATTCACCTTCAGTTCCAACATGTCTGGAGCACTAGAGCCATAATATAAGAGGATTAGGTGACCCAAACTACTTGACTAGATGTATTACCCTGAGGCTAATACATGAATCCCTGAGGAAAGTCAAGAGGGAGCCACTCCCCCACCTGACAAGAACATGTCTGAGGATCTTGGCTAGTCAGTTCATTGTCTCTAATCTGCCCTTCCTGACAGCTCATTACTTTCTTCTCTGTACATGCTACACGGTAGGCTGCCTTTTCTGGGGCCGGAGAAAAAAATGAAATGAACCTTATGAAATATATATTACAGCTCCCACTCTTAGTAGATATCCAAGGGGGAAAAAAACCCAAAAAAAAACATCTCTTCGGCATCTCCTACAGAAGCCAAACTCAGTGTAGTAATGGAGACCACTACCTCGGTTGAGAACCACTCTGCATCTTAAACCCCTCTCAGATGTCTCTTTCCTTTTGATTTATGACTGCAACAAAGGTAACAGACATGGGTGACCCAGAACTACCATTCTATTTGGGAGGCATATTTTGACATGTAGCTAGATGCCTCACTTCAGTTAAATAATTCCCAGGGAATTGTACATGGACCAAAGGTGGTGTATCCATTTAAAACATGTATTACACAGAGCCTTTTTGAAGTAAGATAGGATTTCTTTATTCTCAATGGACTGTAAAGTCATTGACTTGATGGATAAAGTTTCTTTTCCAACTCATTTGTTTCTTATAACTTAGTGGAGCTTTCCTGGGATAGTTAAACTAGCATAACTTAGCTTCTATTCATTTGTGATAGAATTCAAGGAATAAAGAGGGCACTCATTTATAGAACAAGCTAAAAATTTACTCCAGTTGAGACTATTTTCAATTGAAATGTTAATAAAGCAATATATTCAGCTCTCCACCTTTTAATCTTCCCCTTGTCTACCCAACTGATCAAAACTTCTTAAGTGGCAATCAATGCAGGTTTGATTCTAGTTTCAGAGACCCTAACTAGTTTTCTGAATGTTACCAAAGGAATATATTTGAGGATTAAAATTCTACATCTATCACTCCTCTCTCTGGTTGACTCAGATGACTCCTCCCATTTCGCCCACACCCATATTGTCTCTTGGGAGAAATGAAGTCTATGTTGTTTAATTGAAGAAAATGTTTGGACTCCAAAAGGCATTCCTTCTTAAGCCATAACTGTTTCAAAGCTCTATTGTTGTTGGAAGAAGTTATTCATTTTTTCCCCTTCTTCTTTTATTTTTTCCCAATAACTCTAAGGTTAAGGAATAGTTTAGGGATTTACTAAAAAAAAATGATTGTTTTTCTGAAAAATAAACTCACTTGCTAAAGCTTCTATAGGCCTTAGAGTTATATAAGACCATAATGCCTAATAATTCAATTCAATTCAATCCAATTCAACTTAACTTGCTTCAACTGTACCTTTGACTGTTGGACTACCAGATAGAAAGTGTTGGATCTGTTTAGATTCCAGAAGAGGAGGATATATTCTGCCCCATAGTTCAACAATTTGGTATTATCTTTTTGGATTTGGCTTTGGAGGCTTCTGGGAAATAGAATCCAGGAGTTCTTCCTTCTAAAAGCAGGATGAGTGGAGATGTATATCTAATCTCTGGAATTCTAGCAGACTGTAGCCAAACAGTGGCAATGGCAGCAGTTGAAACTGATGGAATGCTTGTGATTGAACCCACCATATTTCTAGTTTGATTAGGGGGAGAAAGGAACAGGAAGAGAGACAGAGCCTGAGCCTCTGACTTTGGTCAAAAGTGATCAGAGGTGTTGAAGGTATGGCACGGCATTTGAATGAGTTCTTATCAAGCATGTGGCTTTAATTATCAATATGGCTTTCAATAAAAACCTAATATTTTTATATATATCCATTTTATTTCTTATACCTTCAGATTAGGTTGCCTCCCCACTTCCCTCATATTACTATGTATGACTTATGTCCAATTTTAAGCAAAAAAGTCAGGCAGCTACCAAAATCCTTGTCTAGTATGATTATGGTATTAGGTAGAATTGGGAAGAATTCTGATCTCTTGAAAGAAATGAGTGACACATCTTTGCTTCAGTGTGGGCCAAAGCCCAGGAGTAGACAATCATTTCATATGGAAGTGCCACAAGCAAGAAAGGAATAATGATATCATATCCTTATGTAAATGCAAATTTCCAATAAAGAGAAGAACCTATTAGAACCATATTTGAGCAAAGTTGTTTTTATTTCACAGTATCAGGATAAAAATTTAATCTATGATTCTCAAATATAAAAAAAAAATCACATTGACACTTTTCTGTCCGACACTAGGGAAACAAAAGAAAGGACAACAACCACCTCCCCAGTACCCTGGATAAGGACAATATGTTCAAAATGCATCCTAGTCAGATCAGGATGGTCTCTCAGAGATTCTGGCCAATGTTCAGTCGATGAAGAATGTGCAATATGTGTGTGCCTGCTGATAGTAATCAATGTGGAAGTCTGGTGAACCTGCTTCAAAGTTTGATGGAGTCCTGTCAGTCCTTGTACATATATCCAATGGCTGGTCTTATAACATGAACTCACGATGCTGCTTCTCTTGGCTGGGTATCTTCTTGCCTGATCCTGAGGGAATCTGAGACGAAAGACCAGGATTTGGCCTCATAAACTTCAAGGTCAAAGAACTACCAGAGAGGTCCACAGAATCCATCGTAGAGTCTACTAATAGCTATGGCAGCCGAGTGAGGAGCCAGACTTCAGGGAGCTACCTCACTGGCAAAGCCCAGCAATAGCTAGGCACAGTTGCTGTGCCCTATTAGCAAGGGAGCAATTCATCTGTTAATTATGTACCACTCAGAAGTGAAATCTGGTGGGGTTCACTCCAAGTGGGCCTGTTGAAGAAAGTATATCTCAGTCTAGGGAGAGTTGGGGAATTTTTTCCTCCTATATTTCTTTGAAAAGGTTGTGTTGTTTCATCAGGGTGCATTTCCCTCCTTCCTGAGGATTCAGCTTGTACATATATAAATAAGTAACCATCAGAAGCTCCTACTAATAATTGGGAATCTTCTGAATTGTGACAAGTGAACAGATATTTTTTGTGACTGCAGAATGGTAGTCAGACAGTAGCAAATGCTAAGCAAAGTTTTGAAGAAAGTTTTGGAGGCAGCTATATGGCTCAGTGCATAAAGTGTTAGGCTTGGAGTCAGAGAGACCTGATTTCAAATCTGACCTCAGATACTTAACTAGCTGTGTGACCTTAGGCAAATCACTTAACTTTGGTTTGCCTTTATCCATTGGAGTAGGAAACGGTAAACCATTTCAGTATGATTGACAAGAAAACCTAATGAACCAGCATTGGCATGCTATGGTCCACAGGATCGCAAAGAATTGGACATGACTGAACAAGAACAATAAAGGGGGTTGACTTTAGAGGGCCTCCATAGGATCTTGGATTCAGAATTATCTAATAGGCAAAAATTGTAGGTTACAAATAATCCTCCTCCTTTCCATGTCTAGAGATGCCACCTCTTTTTTCCAGGATGCTATGTAGCTAATACCAAGGATCCTAGGACTATAGATTTGGAACTGGAAAGGCACTTATCAAGTCCATCAGATCCAACCCATTCATCTAACACAGTGGTTCCCAAACTTTTTTGGCCTACTGCCCCCTTTCCAGAAAAAATATTACTTAGTAATATTTAAAATTTAAAATTAAAGTAAAATTTAAAAATTAATTTAAAAAAATGTTAATAGCAATTAATAGGAAAGATAAATGCACCTGTGGCCATCGCTGCCCCCCTGGATAGCTGCAGCACCCACCGGGGGTGGGGGTGCCTACTTTGGGAATCACTGATCTAACATGAAAAAATTGAGCTAAGAGGTTTTAAGTAGCTTGCCTGGGATCACACAATGAGTAAGTTGAGTCAGTATTTTAACTCATGTCTTTCTGACAGCAAGTCTAGTTCTCCATCTATTACACCATGCTGCTTCTTTAGATGAAAAGAACAAAGCTCTAGTAAGATACGAACTAGAGACCCCTGATTTATATAATTCAATTGCTCTAACTCCTGAACTGTGGAGCCAGTTCAATGGTATGCTAAAACACCCCAGAGTTTCTAAGCCCTAAGCCCTTTGCTCCCACGCCTTTCTGATTCAGCTCCTTAGTAGGATCTACTGGTCTACATTGATTCCTAGAAAATACTGAGACATGTTTCATAGGAAACAAGAGAATGAGACATTCATGTGTTCGTTTTCTCACCACTTCTTCCTAGTCTTGTGAGTGTTTTAGATGGAACATGTTATCTTCTTAGCCCTGTCCCATGGTTCCTCAGATGTCAGTTATTTTCCCATGATCCCAGTAGGTAGGTACAGGCTCCAGGGTAAGAGGGGGGAGAGAGAGCCATCACTTTAGTTTCCACTTTAGTTTCCTCTCTTATCTTTGGACCTGTAAGGGAAAATTTTCCACTCTGGAGAGGAGAGACCAAAGCTAACTACTTCACTTCCATTACTGTTGGGGACCCGGAGGCTCTAGGCTCCCTGGGCATTTTACTAGGGATTAATTCTAATGGAAAATCTGACTATGTATCAGCAATCTTCCCTCAGAAACAATGGAAAGAGGAGCAATTTTTAACCATCTGCCAAACATAGCATCTTTAGGACTTGATGGCTTTGATGCCTTTCTGGCATTATCAGTGGGCTTTAGACGTGTGCTTCACCTGTGATTCCCAAAGATCATAGTGGAATGCTGCTTGAGGCCTGCAAGAAATGGAAAGAGTGGGAGTTGTGGCAGTGGCTGAAGAATAGAGAAAGGGAAGATCAGTCAGGCTTTGAGATGCAGGCCACTTGCTGTAGCCTCAGCAACCCCTTTGCTGGGAAGATGAATGGCCAATTGGGACACAGATTGATTTTCCATCAAATGGGAAGAAAGTATATGCCTTCCTCCCCCAGCCCTCCCCAAAGGTTCTCTCCTTGTGTACAAATGTATTTCTTTTCTATAAAACTGCAAGCTTTGGTGTTTCTCCCAAGAACTAAAGTAACATTATTGTTCCCTAGAAATGAAAGCACAATTGGGTTAAGAGAGAAAAAGAGAATCCACTTATTGAAGTCCTGTTTGAAATATGGTAGGGAAAAAAGGACTTAGTATTGATGGTCATTTTTCACCCTATCATCCCAGAGCACTTATTATAACTTTCCTAGAGTGGCTGAAATGGAATCTGTGTTCTTATTTGTAATTACGAAGAACAGTGAAATTAAATGACCTCTCCAAAGGTAATTAGTCAGTCAGTTGATAGAGGGATATTAGGTCTTAAAACTGCTAGACCATATTCTTGTTTTGTTTAGGTCCCTGCTCTTCTTGGGTGTTTATATATGTGTATACACATCTTAAAAGAATTGATTGGTTGTTATCCTTAATATTTGAAGAGGACCAAAATGGCATCACTATGTTGGGGTCAATGTAAAGTGTGGATCCTAAAAGATACATTTTATTACTTATTTCTATCAAAAAACTCCCAACTCTTACCTTTTGTCTTAGAATTTGTTCTAAGGCAGGAGAGTGGTAAGGGCTAGGCAATGGGGGTTAAGTGACTTGTCCAGGGTCACACAGATAGGAAGCATCTGAATCCAGATTTGAACCCAGGACCTCCAGTATCTAGACCTGGCTCTCAATCCATTGAACTACCTAGTTTCTCCTAGACCAGTTTTAATCTATAATAAGTATGAGACCAAGGAGCTTACCTTCTGTTGCATAGCCTGAGCAAAAAAACTGAAAGAGCCAAGCCTGCCAAGTTTGAGGGCTACCCATTTGGCTAATTTGCTTGAAATGTAAGGTCTGTGAAGAGGAATAATATGAAATCAATTAGCAATGGCAAGCTAGAATCACATTGTAAAAGACTTTAAATGCCAAGTGGAAGAATTTTTATTTTATTCCAGGAGTAATAGGGAACCACTGTAAATTCTTGAGCAAAGGAGTAAGTAATATGGTGATATAACAAAAATCCAATAGGGTTATATCATCTGTGAATATACCTTGCACAAATTCAATTATACTTGGATGGTAAGTAAAAAAGAGATTAAAAAAATTAAATAATGCAATGTCTCTGTCTACTATTCCACTCAGTGAGTATATGTCCTATAATGGATGTCAGATGGGATATTTGCATCTGTTGTTTCTTCAGTCATCCCCGTTTCTGCTTGCCTCTTCTAATGTGAGCAACTTTCCATTGTGAGAGTATTTTCTTACTTTAAGTAAGATTTTAGAATCTCGTCTTCATCTTTTATTGTTGTTCAGTTTGTTTCAGTTGTGTCCAACTCTCTATGATCCCATCTGGGGTTTTCTTGGCAAAGATACTGGAATGGTTTGCCATTTCCATTTCCATTTTACAGATGAGGAAACTGAGGCAAATAAGGTTAAGTGACTTGCCTAGGGTCACACAGCTAGTAAATCTTCCCAACTCCAGGCTTGGCGCTGTAGCCATTGTGCCACCTAATTTCTCCCTTCATCATACTCACAAGCCATTAATTTTTCTTAGACTTGTAGATGTAATGGGAAGTATATTTGTAGCTGGCCTCCTTAGCATCGCTAGGCAGCTGTGCTCCCTCTGACTTCCTTGTGCCCTTCTCCCTCCCCTGCTTTTTAAGCTCCTAAAAAAGAATCAAAATGAAGAAACAATTCTGAAATGGTGTTTGTCACCTTCGAATCTAATCACATTTATGTGAAATCATTTCAAATGTATTTACTTAACTATTCTGGAGTTTTCTTGTGAAATCTTTACCTGTTTTTTCTTCTATCTGTTTGGGTAGAACTCCTCCTTTTCCTCATGATAGACAGCTAGTTGGATGTTGCGGAAAAACAAAATTTACATTCCATTGTTTTAGTAGCAGCCATCCACACTCCATGTGCTTTCTGCTACCCATTTTGCCTGCATTTTAAGATAACCAACTTCTTATCTAAAGACAACTGTTTAGTGAAGGAAAAAGGAAGGAAAGGAGAAAACATTTATTTTGTACCTACTTTGTACCAGGCACTGTGCAAATGCTTTTTACAAATTATCTCATTTGATCCTCACAATAATCCTGTTATTAGGTACTCTTATTATCTTCATTTTACAGTTGAGGAAACTGAGGCAAATGGAGGTTAAGTGACTTGCCTAGGGTCATAGGGCTAGTTGTACCTGAGGCTGGACTTGAACTCACATCTTCCTGATGCCCAGTCCAGAGCTTTATCCTCTTTAGAATTAACCTATTTTATGAGTCACTTAAGAGATTTTCAAGATTAATTTTGATTATACATAGATGTAGATTTTAGAAATTAAATAACAGTTATCTGGAGTGCTTTCTAGGCTTTTAAGAGCTATGTCAATATTAGCCAGGAGTAGTTGGTATTGCTTTAAGTTTTAGTGCAAGGCAGTATAATTATTATTATTCCTCTTTACCAGATGAGGAACCAACCTCCCAAGGGTTAGATGACTTGCTTTGGTCACACTAGTCAACAATATAACCAGGATTTGGACCTGAATCCTCAGAGTCCCAATATAGTGCATTATTATTTTAAGTCTAATATTTTTTCTTTCCTTCTGAGTGGGGCTTCCCCATCTACCAGTTTCAGAAAGGTCTCTTCTTGGAGCTGGACTCTATTTTTTTGCCTGGGTTAGGAAAGTGGCATTTTTCTGTGGCCTGGAAGAGAGGCAACATAACCACCAAATGGGTCCTAGAGACTGCCGGGTGGCAAGCTTATCAGGTTCGTTCTCATCTTTTTCCTACGGATGCGCATATTCCTACAAAGACAGAGACACAGACACAGACACAGACAAACAAACTCTCTTCAAGAATTTACTCTCTTCAAGTGGCTTGGGACATCCATCATACATGGAGCTCCTTGTCCTCATGCATAGAAGAGCAGAGCTAGGGAGGTTCTGCCTTCCTCTCTCTCATCCCTCTGTAAGTCATTGAGGACAGCAAGAGTGATTTCTTTGATGCCTTAAGAGTAAGTGTAACGTAATAGAAAGAACACTGGGATTTCTGTAGGTGGACATGAATCTGAGTTGTGGCTGACACTAACTGTGGATGTTTCATTCCTCAGAACCTCAATTATCTCTGTAAAATGGAGATAATATTCGAATGTACATTCAATATAGAAATGAATTCGATAAAGAGAGCAATTGTTATTAGTTTAGCAGACTGGCAATTTTGGGAATGATTAAGAGGAAGAGCTGGAAGAAGAAAGGTCAAGGATGAGAATTTAGCAGCCATCACCATATTGAATGATCATTGTTACTGTATTACTATATGGTAATGACAGACCCTAGTTCCGTGTTGGCAAAGCCGGGGTACCTGTGCAGAGCTGGCCCTCCCAGCACTGCTCCCTTGCCCTTCTTCCCAGAGCCAGAGGACATTTTTTGTGTGCCCCATACCTCTGTTTAGCTGCCCAAAGCAAGCACTTTCTTTCTCTGCTTTCTCTGGTAATGGGGGTGGGATGGGGTCGGGGAGGGCTCACAGACAGCTTGAATTTGCCCTCTGGGCACTCCAATGGGGAAAAGGTTCACCAACCCTTCCCTAGTTAGTTACTGTGTTGAAACAATACACCCTTGGAGCAGCTAAGTGGTGAACTGGATCCAGTGCCAGGTGTGGAGTCAGGAAGACACATTTCCCTTCCTTCCCTCCCCCCCCCACCCCCCACCCCCGAGTTCAAATGTAGCCTTAGACACACAATAGTTGTGAGACCCTGGGTAAGTCACTTAACCCTGCTTGCCTCAGTTTCCTCATCTTTAATATGAATTGAAGAAGGAAATGGCTAATCTCACTGGATTCTTTGCCAAGAAAACCTCAAATGACTGTGCCCAAAGGGCGTTAAAAGATTACCTTCACTTTGATCCAGCCATACCATTGTTGGGTTTATACCCCAAAGAGATTATAAGGAAAAATACTTGTACAAAAATATTTATAGCTGCGCTCTTTGTGGTGGCAAAAAATTGGAAAATGATGGGATGCCCTTCCATTGGGGAACAGCTGAACAAATCATAGAATCTGTTGGTGATGGAATACTATTCTGCTCAAAGGAATTTTGAACTGGAGGAATTCCATGTGAACTGGAATGATCTCCAGGAATTGAATCAGAGTGAAAGGAGAAGAACCAGAAGAACATTGTACACAGAGACTGATACACTGTGGTAAAATAGAATATAATGAACTTCTGTACTAGCAGCAATGCAATGACCTAGGATAATCCTGAGGGACTTATGAGAAAGAACACTCAGAGAAAGAACTGTGGGAGTAGAAACACAGAAGAAAAACAATTGCTTGATAACATGATTTGAAGGGGATATGTTTGGGAACTCTAAGACTCTAAGCGATCACCCTAATGCAAATATCAATAATATGGAAATAGGTCTTGATTAATGACACATGTAAAACCTAGTGGAATTGTGTGTTGGCTACGGGAAGGGGATGGGAGGAAGGGAGAGAAAGAACATGATTCATGTAACCATGGAAAAATATTCTAAATTAATTAATTAAGCAAACTTAAAAGTTAAAAAATAAAAAAAGATTTTTATATTAAAAAAAAAAGAAAAACTTAAATGGACTCAACAGAAAGTTAGGCACAAGTGAAATGACTGAATAACAACAAAACAACAAACCTTAGCTGAGAGCTTTAGGTTCTGGGTAAAAAAAGTCAGCTACAGGCTTTGTCAAGTCAGATTGCTTGAAATATTAAATTACTCTGCAGGACGCAGAGATATCTGCTGATCCTAGACATGTTAGTATGTACAAGAGGAAAAGACTCCCAGGCTGGGTCCAATTTACTGGTGTGTATATAGAATGGATTGAAGATAGTTCCAGAATGATGAGCCTGAGAGATGGTGTTGTCTTTCCTGAAGTGATGAGGATGAACACACATTTGCAGAATGAAGTAATGAATAACTGAATAATTTCACTACGATCCACACATCCCCACCTTTTCCAAACATTCCTATATCTATTGAGAGATGCCACTATCTTCTTTATGGTTGAAGTTACTGTTGATTCTTTCTCACTCTCAACCCTGAACCCCTAAGATCAATTGCTGAGACCCACCAGTTCTCCCTTCACAACTTCTCTTCTAGCTGACCTTTGTCTTCACTCCCAAAGCCCCCACCCCGTTGGGACCCCTCATCACTACTCTTCTGGCTTAAGGCAATGGCACCTGCCTCCAGCCTCATCTTTGTCCAAGGCACGTAGGGCAAAAACAAGGTTCTCACTTATAGACAAAGATATGAAGACTTATCTGAGGGGATTAAAGAAGAAAAAGGGAAGGGGAGATCTCCACCAGGTTCAGGGGTCACATAGAATCTGAGGGAAGGGTTGGAAAGTACATTCTAGATAGACAAAGACATTTTTGGTCAGTCAAATCTGTGGATTGGAGGCCTCAAAGATTGATTCTGGTTGTGATACAGGAACCAAAAGAAGTTAGCTCCCCACAAACAAAAAGGATTAAAAGAGACCTAGTGGGGCAGCTAGGTAGCACAGTGGATGGGCCACCAGAGCCTGGAGTCAGGAGGACCTGGGTTTGAATTTGGCCTCAGATTTGCTATCTAACCCTGGGTAAGTCACTTAATCCTGTTCAGCCAGCCTTTGCCCTTCTGTCTAGGATAGAAGATAAAGGTTTTAAAAAAAATAGACCTAGATCCAGTTCTTTATATGTACACTTGGAAGGTGGGGACTGACTGAAAAGATGTAATGTCATTTTCTACCTTTCTTTGTTTAATTTGTTGTTAGAAGCCCTGATATGAGGCAGCAGCAGTGTAATATGATTAGAGAGCCAGTGGATTCAGTCAGATCTGGGTTCAATTTCTGCCTAGGTGCCCCTCAACAGATTAGTGACCTTCTCTGTGCCCCAGGCAACTCTACTTTCTAGGAACAATGGCAGATCTCTAATAGTGAGGGAATTTCCTCATCAGGGGGTTCCCTGATTTAGTGAAAATATAGATATGAACAAAAAACAAGAAGTCTTCCACCCCTCCCCTATTTTTCCTGTGACCATTTAGAAGTAAATGCTCTTTGAAATGCCTAAAGAAGGGATGGAGCCCTGTTTTCATGGAGCAGGATTAGGCTTGTGCTCTTCCCCAACCATGATGAAGTAGCTTTTCTAAAGAAGGGAAGGACTATCAGCCAGAATTCTCTAGCTCCAATGGATAAAGATTTGAGGCTTCCACACAGGTGGCAGAAAACAGCGGTGTCACCCGAAGGGTTCTGTGGCAGGCTTGCAAGCGCATCCACAGCCATATTTAACTGGGGGCCGGTCTAGATGGAAATGTCAGAGAGATAGGAAAAAGATCAGGGACTGAACGAAGGGCAGGAGGTAAGGATGGCAAACACGAAACCTGGGAGTCTTCCCTGAGCCACAGAGTAAAAAGGCGATTTGTTGAGAGATGATTTATCTGCCAACTGCTTCTTTCTACAAGAGCTCATTGTGGGGGCGGGCTGTGACCTCCTCGAAGAAAGATCCTGGATAAACACAAAACATAATTACTATTAACAAAGAGTTTCTTTTGCATATGGAACAAGGGAAAGTATTATTTGTAGCCTTTTTGTTTTTTAATGAAAAATACTTTTGTCCTTTATGGAACAGTACATTTATTTCCAGTTTGGAAAAATCTTAAAGACCTCTCTGAACGGAGATTGTTTATGAGTAGAAACTCAGGTCCTTACAAATATTTGGAACATTATGGTACTTTTGTATATATCTCTGAATTTTTGTGAAAAACAGGTGTCAGTTGTGTGTATGTTTTGAGGCCCTGTTCAGCATATGCTATTATCATAAAATGACCACACTTCTTATTTGGATTAAGTGAATAAACCAAGAAAATGGTCATTTTAAATTAATTTAGAGCTGATCTGAAAAACAGGACTCCCAAAGGATGACACACATTATTCCATCAAGGCCATCTCAAGCATGGTTAATGATAAAGTGATCTTTATAGGTCAATGTTTTTCATTTCCAGCTCCTGTCGCTACATGAAAGATAAATATTTGGCCACAGGAGAGAGGGATGTCTGACCTGTGGGACTTCATGGACTGCTCTTTTGGTACTTTAAAAAAATATTCTCTCAACTCACTTTGGGGACATGTGGGAAACAGGCGCCTTGCGCAGAGGAGACGCTCAAAGGTCTCCCTGTTCCCGGAGCCAAAAGCATAAACAGGCGTGTTGGCCACTGGTGTGCAGAATTTCTTATTTACTCTTGTCAAGACAGCCAGTGTGGGTTCTCTTCAAGAGCCAACTTCCTCTACAGCCTCTGGTCCAGCGCAAGAGGCCCGTGGACTGGCCAGACTGGCTGAACAAATCATTGCTTCCAGAAGCACTTAGGCCCTTAAACCTTACCATACGTGACATTTTCTTCCTTTCAGAAATGCAATGTGGCGACATTGAGGTGGAGGAGGGCATCTATCTGCCTGAGTTCTGATGCAAGTTCCCAAGCCTTGACTTACTTTGTCTTGGTTTCAGTCCTTTTATTCATCTCTTCCTTCCTAATTTCCCAGGGGAAGTGACTGGTCTCTGTGCTCCAAAGGCACTTGGAAGCCAACACAGTGCAAAGGAAAGGACATCGCTCAATAAATAGCACAGGCTGCCTTATCTGAAAGCTATAGAACATACTGTAAGATTTTTTGGAATACTTTCCTCATGCCGATCCCACGAAGTAGGTAATATGAGAATGGTTAGCCCTGTTTGACAGGTGAGGGGATGAGCTAAGTGATGTAGAATTACTTGCCCTCCGATACGGGCAAACTAGGGAATTATATGGGCAACAACATGACTTATTAGCTAACCCTCAAACTTAGAAGTTGTGGCAGCCCTGAGCGGTGATGCTCAGATCTATGACTTGGGCAGAGCCATCAAGGTTTTGTTCCAGGATGCCCAAATTTAGTACCAATGGCATCTTGGAGTCTTTCAATATTACAGAAATAACAGAGCTTTTTACCTAGGGGGTACACACGAGTGAAAATAGGAAGCTATGAAATATTTCTCCCCTCTGAACTCCAGGTAAGCTCCTCTCTGGTCTTTCAGCTCATTCCCCCTTTCCCTACCCAACATCTATCCTAGCAATGTTTTAGAGCCATGGAATCAAAATCCAATAAAAGCAGAGATCTGTGGGCCAAATATTGATTTAGAAAACCACACATTAACATGATCTGTGTTGTATTGTTTTTTGTTTGTTTGGTGAGGTATTTCCCAATTACAGTTAAAAAAAAAAAAAAGAAACCCTTGCCTTCTGTCTTAGAATTGATTCCAAGGCAGACAAGTGGTGAGAGCTAGGCAAAGGGGGTTAAGTGACTGGCCCAGGGTCACCTAGCTAGGAAGTGCCCAATTATACTTTAATCAGGTTGGGTCACATGCCAAGTGTCGAGGGCCATATAGTTTCATGTCTGACACTTCTGTTTTAGAGAATATTTCATGTGACTTGTATTTGTATCAAGTACTTAACCTTGCTTGCCTTGGATAGAAAAATGGTTAATGATGATGCTGGCATGACTGTCAGACAAAGGGCTACTTTGTATGTTGAACTTTCACCAGAATCCAGACCAATTAAATGGCTTGATGAAAACTCTGTCTGAAGAAACGTATTTGTAGAAAACTCTATTACTCATGTGTAACTCAATTCTTTTTTTTTTTAACTTTACTTTCTGTCTTAGTAACAATTCTAAGGCAGAAAAGCAGCAAGGGCTAGGCAAACAAGGTTAAGTGACTTACCCTGGGTCACTCATCTAGGAAGTGTCTGAGGCCAGATTTAACCCAGAACCTCCTGATTCCCGGGCTGGTACTCTATCCATGAACCACCTAGCTCAGTGATGGTGAACCTTTTAGAGACCTAGTGCCATGACTTGTCATATATTTGCCATGATGGACCTAGCTGCTCTGAGTCCTATCAAAAAAATTTTTTTTTCTCCTAAACTGCCAATTAGGGATTCTGCAACGTCAAAATGAATGTTATCAAAGGAGAATGCTAGCTTCTTTAGGATGGGGACTGCTTCATTTCTGTTTTTATATCCCCTGGGCCTCCTCTAGTGCCTTATATATGTTTAAAAAATGCTTGTTGAATGAAACTGCGTTACCAAACCAGAGATCATAGTTTTATGACTCTAAGCATGATACAACCTTTTTGAGATTTAGTTTCCTGGTCTGGAAAAGGAAGGATTAGACTAAACGTTCAACTCTAGTACATTTCTTTTCTAAAATTTAGGGATCCTAACAATTTTATACTTAGAAAAGATTGTTCTTATTTCATAGATGAGGAAAGATGATTATTATTTAATTTACAATTTATTTTTAATTGTTTATTTATAGGAGCCTAACTTTCTTTTAAAAAATTTTTTTCCCCCTTCTATCTTGGAATTGATATTAAATATCAGTTCCAAGGCAGAAGAGCAGTAAGGACTAGGTAGCTGGGGTTGAGAGACTTCCTCAGGGTCACATAGCTAAGAAGTGTCGGAAGATAGATTTGAACCCAAGACTTCCTGACTAGACCTAGCTTTCTATCCACAGAGCCACCCAGCCTCCCCTAGTTTACCTGTTTATCACTTACTAAGCATTTTCCATATGTAGCAGGGTTTGGATACTGCCCTGATCACCTAAATGTGGGAGACGTTTAGGACCTACTCCTGGCAGAAAGGACAAGTGAAACCCATGCGGACATTGTGTTGGCACCGGGTTGTTGGGAACAGCTTTTTTCTATTGACTGTAGAGCTAGAACTTTGTCTTTTAAGCTCCCTGGTCCAGTCAGAGCACAGTCTAGAGTTAGCACTTATTGGCTCATGGCAGGCGACACCTTGCCAAAGGAGAGGAGGCTCTTGGGGTTTTAGTCTTATTTCATTTTTCCTTGACATTTCAGGTGCAGGAAGAGAAGTCTCTGACCTTGGATTTTGAGCCACAGAGATCTTAGAACCCGGAACCACAGCCCATAAGGGAAGCGTGAGAAGGCAGCATCTGGGGACAGAGGCCTGGGCCAGCTTTGCTCTTGAACTTGATGGGACCAAGGTTAGGCATGTATTGAATTTCCCTCCCCTCCCCAGAATCCAAGGTGATAAAGGGGGAGATTAAGCCCCAGGTATTGGGGGGGGGGGAAATGTTTTTATGTTTGCCCTTGCATTTTTGGATTTCTTTATAGATTTTGGATTTTTTTATTTTGAATTTCTTTATAAAAATTTGTTTTATTTTAAATAGTTAAATAGAACTGGAATGCTATTCATTGGGCCCAAAAAATGGGAGGTGAGGAAACACAATTACACTGGAGACTTGAGTGAGTAGAACAGAGGCTCTCTCACTTTTTCAAGATACTTGAGAACTTTTAGTGTAGGGAGAGAAATATAACAGACATGTCCCTTGGACAGTGGGCTCAGTCAGCCAATATTATTCCTAAATGATGTCATTTATTTCTCACAATAATTCTGTTAAGTAAGTAATGTATGTATCATTATACCCATTTTATTTATTTTTTGTTTGTTTGTTTTAAACCCTTAACTTCTGTGTATTAGCTCCTAGGTGAAAGAGTGGTAAGGGTGGGCAATGGGGGTCAAGTGACTTGCCCAGGTTCACATAGCTGGGAAGTTTCTGAGACCGGATTTGAACCTAGGACCTCCCATCTCTAGGCCTGACTCTCAATCCACTGAGCCACCCAGCTGCCCCTCATTATACCCATTTTAGAGATGAACACACTATGTTCATAGAGATCAAGTGATGAATGTAAGAGCATGCTAGGTGGCAGAGCAATTATGAAAATGCAGGGTTTCTGACTTCTAGTATAATTTGGTCTTTACCATGTCAGAGTAAAGATGTTGCTACTGCTCTGAAAGTGTAGGTGAAGTCCCCTGTGGTAGCCCACAATCCTTAACAGTATTCCTCTCCATCACTTCTGAAATACACACCAGAATTAGGGATTCTACAGAGAGCAAAAAGAGGGCTGCAGAAATTGTAAATATACTTTCTGTTAGTGACTGTGGAGGCTGCTTAACTGCCAGTATATAATCCTGTAGCCAGAGCTGTCACTTACAATCAGAGAATCTCATGGATAGAAGGGACCTCGGAGGCAATTTAGGCCAACTGATGGCTAAACAAAAATATTTTCTATCACAGAAGTTTCTGATGTTTGTTGTTCTGCTAACTAGTACCTCTGCCGTGGGGGCTTGCCAAGCTCTTGGCAGGGCTGCTCGTCCTCCTTTGGGGTCCACCTTTCCCCAAACTCTCACCTGTAAATCCAAGAAGCTGTAGCATGCACAGTGGTCACCTCTTGGTGAAACTATCATGGCAGATAGGCTAAAACAGTTTGAAGGGAACTGAGAGGCTCAAACCCATCTGTGCGTTATGGGGATGCCTACCCCAAGCATGTGAAGACTCCCCTTGGCAGAACGGGCAGTTGAGAACAATTTATTCCAACTGCCATGAAGGTAGCTAATGCAGAAACTGTGGAGCACTTAGAGCTTGGTCAGGTATCAGAGATGCCAAGACCATCCATTGTACCCCAGCTATTGCTGCTTGTTCTGACTTTTTGTCTTGCCACTGGACTTGGGTGGCTCTAGAAGAGAGAGTGAGGCAGAGTCCTTTGTGCAACTCTGCTTCATTTAAATCCAATTCACATACATCATCCTTGTGATGTCATTGGTCCTCTTTGAAACCAAGGAAGAACAACAACGTTCCACAAACCCCTTACAACAATAACAAAAAAGTGCTCTGAGGGGGCAACTGGGTAGCTTAGTGGATTGAGAGCCAGGCCTAGAGACGGGAGGTCCTAGGTTCAAATCTGACCTCAGACACTTCCTAGCTGTGTGACCCTGGGCAAGTCACTTGACCCCCATTACCTACCCTTACCACTCTTCTGCCTTGGAGCCAATACATAGTATTGACTCCAAGACGGATAAGGGTTTAAAAAAAGTGCTCTGAATCTCAGAGTATTTTAAAGACTACTCACAATATTATAAATAGGTTATGGGGTCATCAAATAATTTTTAGCATCCTCAGGTCATCATTATGAAACCGAGGAGGATTGACAAACCATTAATGGGAACCACACAAACAAAAGGGGTAAACCAAACTTTGCCTGAAGATCTACAGTGAGGAAGACTCACTCTTCTCCAAAGACACTTATTCTCCTTATGTATAGCTATAATTATTAGGAAGTTTGTTCTTATATCATACTGTATAGTTAGAGATTTTTGTACTTTGAACTACATTACCCCAAATTCCTTTCTGTATTACTTAGAATGCTTTTCCCTTTGTCTATGTTTGCGTGGTCACGTTTTATATAAGTTCTGAGGCTCCACCTCTCTCTTCCTCTTTTTCTCTTGCAAATGGGCTGGGTTAGATAGCTGTCTTACTTTAGTTATTATTAATAAACTTTATAAAAATATAATACTTAGTTCTTATATATTAATTTTAATCTCTATAGTACTAAATCCACCTTTTGAGAGTTTTCACCTTTTGCTCCTCTTTTTACCTCCTGAGACCAAGAATAAGTCTAGTAGTGAACTGATCTAACCAAAAGTCTAGTAGTGAACTGATTCTGGACAGGAGTTTGTAATTATACCCAAAGGGTTATCAAACTGTGCGTACCCTTTGATTCTGTAATACCACTACTAGATCTGTATCCCAAAGAGATTGTATAAAAGGGAAAAGGTCCTACTTGTACAAAAATATTTATAGCAGCTCTTTTTGTGGTGGCAAAGAATTGGAAACTAAAGGGATGTCCATCAATGGGGAATGGCTGAACAAGGTATGGTACATAATTGTGATGGATTATTATTGCACTGTAAGAAATGATGAGCAGTATGATTTCAGAAAAAACCTGGAAAGACCCATATGAGCCAGTGCAGAGTAAAGTAAGCAGAACCAGGAGAATATTGTGCACAGTAACTGCAATACTATTTTTCACTTTAGTTTATTTGTGTTTTTATTTTTGTGTTTTGATTTTATATGAGTATTCTCTTACAACAATGAACAATATGGAAACACGTTTTGTATGATAATACATGTATAACCCAGATCAAACTGCTTACCATCTTCAGGAAGGAGGGTGGAAGAGAGGGAAGGAGACAGTTTGGATCTTATAACTTCAGAAAACATCTGTGGAAAATTTTTATTACATGCAGTCAGGAAAATAAAATATCATTAAAAAAGAATGTCTAGTCCCTCCTTCACATGGGCAACCTTTCAAATACTTGAAGATAGTGTTTGGGTCCTCCCTGTCTTGTCTTTTCTCATTCATGACTCCTATAAGACATGAACTCAACACCTTTCACCATCCTGGTTGACATCCTTTGGTTGCTCTCCAGTTTATTAGTACCTTTTCTCAAATGTAGTACCGTAATGGATTACTTTTTTTTAAACCCTTACCTTCTGTCTTTAAACCAATACAATGGTGAGGGCTAGGCAATGGGGGTCAAGTGACTAGCCTAAGGTCAAACATCTAGGAAGTGTCTGAGGTTAGATTTGAATCCAGGACCTCCCATCTCTGGGCCTGGCTCCTTATACACTGAACCACCTAGCTGCTTCCAGGATTACTTTGTTAAAGAGGTCATCTCTGCAGTCAGCCACAGTGAAGGTAAAAGTCCCTCTGCTGAATACCTGCTGAATAAGAGCTTATAACCTAACCAAAGGTCATAGTCTCTGTCGCTAGGACAGTGGTTCATGTGTTGTTGATTTTTTCTTTCTTTCTTATATATTCAGATGCAATGCCATCAGTAAGGTCATATCTAAGGACAAAGGAAAACCATATTCCATCCTATTTTCCCTTCTCTGTTTCCCTCTCTGTGGATGGGACTGGTAGGGAGCTGTTTCCTTGATTCTTATTCAGGTCACTGCTTTTCACTTTCTCAGGTTTCTCTGCTCCATGTTGGCTTTCCATCCTCTACTGAGACACCAAAGTGGGCAGGGTGATGGATGGTGGTCTCAATGGTGGCCCTACAAAACCAAGAAAGCAGAGCATGAAGGAACTGTTCTCTTCCATATGTTCCAGAAGCCAAGAGAGACAAATTCCCCAGTCCTTCCCTCTTACTTTGTTTTCATCTGTGGCAATAAACTTAGGCTAATTCTGTGAAGCCTGCATGATGACTTGACTTTCTCAGTTTACTTGTACAGAACAGAAACCTTTATTTGATGTAGCATGAGTATAGCCTAAAATTATAGGACAAATATTACTTTAAGCATTGGATAAAATGACTTAGTTGTTAAAGTTAATGTGGTACGGTAGAAAAAGCAAAGTATAGAGTCCCAAATTCAAATTCTGCCTATTATATTTATGACAATGGGCAAACCACATAAACTTTCTGAGCCTTAGTGTTGTCATCTATAAAATGGGGATAGGATTGCTGTGAGGTACAAATGAGGAAAAATATATATACAAAGGACTACATAAATGTCACCTCGTTACTGGTTTGCATAACTCATACTGCCTTTAACTGGCTACACTCTTCCCAAGATGATCCCTTGGTGAACCAGTTGAATTCTGCACCATCCCCTGCCCTTGAATCCTTTGCTGCTTTTTCCTGTCATTGATCATGCCTTGCCAAACCCCAACCTTAGATTACTCCCACCATCTGCTTCCTTTTTATCTACTCATATTCTACTGAAAACAGTTGGTGGATGTTACAAACTGTGTTGACTGGGTCCACTTCAAATTTATGTTATCTAATTTTAATTGGACCCTCATTTCAATAACACAGTTCTTCTGTTCCTCTCTAATTGATCTTCTGTGGGAACTCTCTTCAGGCCATTCCAAACATTCTTGTCCCTTCTCAAGTCTCTCAAAGCACCCTTCCATTCATCCTTTAGCTGAGGACCTTGTCTCATGTCACCAAAAAATTGAGGCCATTTGCAATTATCTACCTACCTCTTCTCTTCTCTTCTCTTCTCTTCTCTTCTCTTCTCTTCTCTTCTCTTCTCTTCTCTTCTGTTCTCTTCTGTTCTCTTCTCTTCTCATTTCCTTTACATCATCTCTTATGATCTCTTCTTTTATGCCTGTGTCTGATGAAAAAGATGGCCCTTCTCCTTGCCAAGACCATTTCCTCTACATGTACCCTCATTCCCATTTCCTTTCATCTTCTCTAGAAGATTGCTCCACTATCATCCCTACTTTGCTCACACCTCTCTTTCTACAAGTTTCTTTCTTACTGCTTGTGACCATAGCTATATATATACTCCCCTATCTTTAAATGAGCATTCACCAGATCCCGACATTTGTTGCTAGCTGTCTTCCTGAATCTTTCTGCCCTTTCTTAGCTAAATTTCTTCAAAAAGTCATCCAAACTTGGTACTTCTATTTCCTTTCCTCCCACTCTTTCCTAACATCCCTGCAACCTGGTTTCTGACCTTGTAATTCAATTGACACTGCTCTCTCCAAAGCTGCCATTGTTCTCCTAAGAGTCAAATCTGACATTTTTATCCATTTTGACCTCTTTATAGTATTTTATACTGTTAAGCACCTTCTAGATGCCCCGTCTTTTCTGGGTCTTCATGACACTGCTTCCTTTTGGTTTTCCTCCCATGTGTTTGACTATGCGCTATCATTGTCATTTGTTGGCACTTTATCCAGGTGTACCCTAATAGTATGTCCTGGGTCCTTTTCTCTTTTCTCTCTACATTATCTCATTGGTGATCTTATCAGCTCCCATGTGTTCAGTTTTCATCTTTGTGAGGATGATTCCAAATAGCTATGTTCAGTCCTTGTTTCTTTCAGCTCCAGTCCAGCCTTATCAACTGCTCACTAGATAATTTGAATGGTTATTCTATAGGCATCTCATAAAAGCAACTTGTTATTTTCACCCCAAATCCAAAACCCTCTTCTAAATTTACCTGTTTCTTCTGTGGGTACCACAATCTTTTTATTTACTCAGATTTTCAATACTGATGTAATCCTTGATGACTTAATCTTAGTCAATTAACATGTCAAATCAATGGTCATATAGCAACTTGTTTTTTCTGTCTCTGTGATATCTTTGTTTATGTCCCTTTCTCTGTATTCACACAACCACTCCCCTAATTCAGACCCTCATCGCTTCATATCTAGACCACGGAAATAGCCTTCTGATTGTGCTCCATGCCTCAAGTCTTCCAGATAACCGTCGAAGGGAGTTTTCCTAAAATATAATTCTTACCATATTGTCCTCTTACTCAGCAAATTCTAGTGATTCATTATTATCTCTAGGACCAAATATAAGCTCTTTTCTTTGACTTTTAGAGATTTCCTGAACCTGGCTCCTTTCTATCTTTCCAATGTTCTTTCCCTTTACCCAATGTTCCAATTTTCAGTGCCCTGTCTTTGCACTTCCTGTCCCTTATACCTGAAATTCTCTCCCTCCTTACTTTAGAATCCCTGGAATCTTTCAAGATTCAGCTCAAACATCACTTTCTGCAGGAGGCCTTTTCTAGTTAGCCCTGCTTCCTCTCTCTACCTAGGTTTTAGAAGCTTTTACCTTTAAGGCTACCTTGTATCTGCTATATGTATTTTGTCTATAGCAACATAGGGTCAACGTTGTCTTTTCCAGTAGAATGAAAGTTCCCTAAGGGAAGCAAAAATTTCTAAATTTTTTTCTTTGCATTCCCAGAATTTAGTGCAGTGCTCAGAATAGAATCATCACTTATTAAATGTTTGTTGATTAACGTATTGATTAATTGAACTATTCCAGCTATCACATGATATACATTTTTCATTTCCATCATCAACAAAACACATTTTGCGAGGTCTTGCTTGTGGGTTAGGCTCTGTGAGACATACAAAGGTAAGTGAGACATGACCTCATCCTTAGGAGATTTACAATTTAACTGAGGAGACACCATATGCACCAGAAGTGACATATTATTATGAGTTTTCAGGAACTGAAAATTTTCTTAGGCATGTACCTTTCAACTTTCGTCAGAAAGAAGCTCAGGAGCACCTTAGAAGGAAGGAAACCATCTGATGGATTATGCTTTCTCTTTGTTCCATCTTTCCACTGAGGAAGGAAAGGAAGTTTGTGCAATTTGTGTCCTTGATAATCTTATCTTTCCAAGGTGCCATAGTCAACATAGTCAGTTCTCTAGAATGAGAACACCTCTGCTGACTGAGCCACTATATCTTGAAACTTACTTCATTTCCAAGAAAGAAAAAAAGCCACTTATTCCAAATTATATTTCCTGCCCCTCCCTCCAAACCCTTCATTTTTCTTACTTGGGTATTTACTTCTCTAGGAGGGTTGTCTGAATATTTTTACTAAAAATAAGGTTCAGATAGTTTTATTTTATAGTTCCACACTATGAACCCCGCCCCCCCCCACTTCTACTAGGTTAGCCCAAAGGTGGCAGGACTTTCCCCAATCTATTTATTTGCTTTACCTATTTATTTTAGCTAGATTAAAGCCAGTCTTATTTCATGTTTGATGAGGTGCCCTAGACTAACAGTTAGTCTAAGCAGTGGGTTGTTCAGAGGCCCATCCCAACTTTTAAAAATTCTTTTTTATTCAAAACTTTTCTTTTTCTATTTTTTTAGTTAACGAGTATTTATTTTCTTTTGCTTCTACCTCTCCCCTTGTTGGGTATGGGTAGTGAGGCCATCTAAACCTTGTAACAAATATCAAACAAAACGAATTCCCCTTTTGGCCATGACCAAAAATGTATGTCTGGTTTCTTCATCTTGAGTTTAACACCTCTCTGTATTGAAAATGGATACCTTAGAGGCAGCTAGATAGCACAGCAGATAGAAAGCCAGGCATGGAGATGGGAGCCCTGGGTTCAAATCTGTCCTTAGACACTTCCTTGCTGTGTCACTCTGGGTAAGTCACTTAGCCACATTGCCTAGTTGTTGTCACTCTTTTGCCCTGCAACTGATACTTAGTACATTGATTTTAAGACAGAAGGTAGGGTTTTTTTTTAAAAGAAAGTGAATAACTTGTTTCATCATTGGTCCTCTGGAATCATGGTTGACCATTACATTAATCTGAATTCTTAAGTCTTTCAAAATTTGACTTTATGATGTTCCCATTTCTGTTCACTTTATATATACAAATCTTTCCAGTTTTCTCTGTAGCCACCCCCTTCATTATTTCTTGTGGCATGTTCCAATATATTCATACAGTATAACTTGTCCAACCATTCCCCAATTACCCTCTTCATTTCTAATTCTTTGGTACCCAAAAAGAATTGCTATGAGAATTTTGTATATATGATCTCTTTGGAGCAGAAGGCCTATCCAAACTTATGTAGGATTCTAAAACTGATTTCCAAACTGAAACAGAAGGAGATAAATTCAGGTCCAGACCAAAATATTTTAGTGTCACCGTTAGGCTAAAATATTCATTTCATTTGACTATTGTTATCAGTGAGAGGTAGTAGGGTATAGTGGATAGAGAACTGGACTGAGGGTTAGGAAGACCAGTGTTCAAACCCCTCCTCTGGCATGTAGTTAGTGGCTGTATGACCTTAGAAACATGACTTAAACTCAATATTCTAGACCAGTCTCTAAGATTATTAATTGCAGAGAAAGCAGAAGTATCTATTAAAGTAATTTCATCTACAATGAGCAGTCAGTAGGACAAAGATTTGGAATGAACCTCTGATTTCATTTATTTGGAAAATGTCTTCTACTAAAGCTGGTCACCACCTTTTCTATAACTTGAGAGTGTTAGAGAATTTCCTGGAGGACTAAGAGATTAAGAGGCTGACCTAAGGTGACATCCCCAATGTTCTGGAAGTGGGACCTGAAACTCAAATCTTCTTTGTTTCCAGGTCTTCTCTCTATCTATTATACCATGACTCTTGGAAAAGGTTATTAACTGACTGACCAGAGAAGAGAGGGCTCCCAAGCCTGAACACCAAACTTGTGTTATTTCCATAGCTTTCTGACTTGGCAATGTTTTTGGTTCCTATGTGTTTCACCAAGAAGATCAGTCCAGAAATTTTCAAACTAATGTGAAGTATCCATGCCCTATGTCCCATTTCATGGACCCCATCTGGAAGAATTGGAGAAGTATTGACTTGAATACCAAATAAAATTATAGAATATAAATTCCTTCAGTGTTAGCAGAACTTTACTGATCTTTAGGTTTTGCTGGATTGGGCAATCCCAGTTCACAAGTGGATATTTGAACTAGTGACTTATGGAACAACCTGCATTTTTCTGCCCATTTACAGTAGAGTTTGGGAGGAGAGATGAGGCAGAATTAAGGATTGGGCAGTAGTGTATATACTTGCCCAGTACTTGGACATTTGAGTCTCTTATTTGCCTGAAGACATAGCTTTAACCAGGACAGGGCAACTGGAACCTTGACTCAAGGCACCAAATTTAGAGTATGCTGAATTTAGAAAGCTCTTACTTTTTTTCAATGCCACAGAGAAAAAATATCTAAGCACCACGTACCAAGGAAACGTTATCTAGTGGTCTTGAATTATAGTAATTCTTCTAACTTGCCTTCAAAAACTTGCTCATTGAGGTTCTTAAATGCTATTCTGGGACTGGGCTGGAGTTTAGTTACCTAGTAGATATTAAAAAAGATTACTATATATACCCCATCCCTAATTTGATCAAATTAGTCAACTTTTGCTTCTTTGGATGAACCTAAAGTTCAGTTCTTTATACAAAAAGAACAAAAAAAGATATTTTCCAAATGGATTTTGCATACTCAACTATAATCCTTCAGGCTACTCATGTTGTAATGTTGACACATAGTCATTTCTGCTAGAGTTCCCCTAAGGCCACCTTAAAAACTATGCTCACATTATTATTTTTATCCAGAATAAATTTCTACAGCATTTTGTATTCTCAAGGTGCTTTATAATCATGTTCTTAGTTATCTCTTCATCAGGGAGGTTAGGTTTATTGTCCCCATTTTACATCTGAAGAAAAACACTGCAGGTAGAGATAGTGTTTTGTGAGTCCCAGACAAAGAAAAGTGTTTTGGTGCTTAGGATTCTAGTTAATTGACAATTTCTTCCTCCTACACTTGTACGGGGCCCAGGTACAGGTGAACACAGAGTTCACTAGCTATTTAGGTACACTCCAGGCACTGTGGAATAAAAACACTTGTTCTTCCCCAAGGAAAAGAAAAACTGATAATACTTGCCCATTGTGCATATCTCATCCATACTTTATGCATATCTGTGATCCTAGGTACTTGTACTATATAACATGCCAGTTAACTATGATAAGCCAATATTAGGGAGAAAGAGCACAGAAGCAAGATTCCCCTCTGATTCCAGATCCAAGATATTTAGGCAAGGTGTCTGGTGGTGCCACTTATATCTCCACTGTGGCTTGTTAAATGATCTTGGAAGCTGAGATCTACAGTGATTTCTTACTATGTGTTTGTCTTTATTGGTCTTTGAAGCACTTTAAATTTAGTGTGGCTTTCATATTGGTTTTTAAGATTAATTGAAGTCTTTTCCAATCCTCCTTAATGCTAGCATCTTTCCTCTGAGATTATCTCCATTTATCTTGTATGTATCACTTGGCTGGACGTAGCTGTTTGCATGTTGTCTTCTCCATTTGACTGTGAGCTCCTTGAGAGCAGGGGCTGTTTTTTTTTTTTAAACCCTTACCTTCTGCCTTTGAATGGAGACTGAATATTGGTTCCAAAGCAGAAGAAAAGCAAGGGCTAGACAATTGGAGTTAAGGGACTTGCTCTCTTTGAATCCAGCCCTTTCAGTCTCCAGGACTGACTCTCAATCCACTGAGCCACCTAACTGCTGGATAGGGACTGTTTTTACCTTCCTTTCTAGGACTAGCACTTAGGATGGTGCCTAGCTCATAAATGATTGTTGACCAGACTTGAACATTTTAGTATTATCCCTCTACTTTTTCTGATATCTTTGGGAACTTCTGGACTGCATCCAACATGGCATTGTACTGAGAACTTAGGGTTCTTCTCTTTTTAAAAATAATCTACTTATCTATTTATTTTAACAATTATTTAAAAAAATGAATTCTAAATTTTCTCCATCCTTCTATCCCCTTCCCCATCCACTGAGAAGGCAAGAAATACCCATAATCCATGTGAAGTCATGTAAAAACACATTTATTTCCATATTAGGGGAATGCTGCAAAAAAAAAAAAAAGCAAGAAAACTAAAGAAAGTGAAAAAAATGCTTCAATCTATATTTCTTTCTACAATGTACAATTCTTTCCTCTTCCTTCCTTCCTTCCTTCCTTCCTTCCTTCCTTCCTTCCTTCCTTCCTTCCTTCCTTCCTTCCTTCCTTCCTGTCTTTCTTTCTGTCTTTCTTTCTGTCTTTCTTTCTTTCTTTCTTTCTTTCTTTCTTTCTTTCTTTCTTTCTTTCTTTCTTTCTTTCTTAAGTATTGGTTCTGAGGCAGAAAAGCTATAAGGGCTAGGCAATTTGGATTAAATGATTTTCCTAGGGCTAAACAGTTAGGAAGTTTTCACTCTATCCACTGAACTATTTAGTTTCCCTTCTCCCCATAATTTCTTATAGGAAAATACTATTCCATCAGGATAGTTTACCTCAACTTGTTCAACCATTCTCCTTTTGATAGGCATCTCCCCATTTTCCAATTCTTTAATACCACACACACACACACACACACACACACACACACACAAAACTTGCTATAAATATTTTTATACATATAGGTCCTTTTCTCTCTTCCCTGATCTCTGGTGGCTCTAATTAATTGATATTCATTTTTGGAGTTGAATTCTGGTCGTTAAGATGGTGGAGTAAGAAACACTCAGAATCTGCCAACCACCCTCCAAACAACCACAGAAGAACAAAGGTGCCTCAAAAGGAATCTTGGAGCAATAGAACCAACAGAAAAGGGGTGATGCAGTGCTCTGTCCCAGAACAATGTGGAGAGAAGAGCAAGGAGGACCCATCTCATGGGGGCAAGAGGAGAGAGCACTGAACAAGCCTTGGAGAAATTCGGACTCGATGCAGTGCACTCGACAAGGGAAAGAGCCCAGCCAGCTTGGTCTAGCATCAAAAGGGTAAGTGGAAACCAAAGCAATGTGGAACAGACAACAGTGGAAAGAACTCAGCCCAGCAAGTTCCAGCCTCAACGGGACTGGGCAGAACCCAATTCGACCAAGCATGAACAGCATTTGAACCAAATAGCTGCAAGCAAACCTTCCCCCAGCAGGCCAACCAGACTGCCTCCATCTAGTGCTCAGTCTGGGACAGAGACAGCTGAGACAACCTCAGGGACCATCTAAGCCAACAATACTTCCTTCACCCCAGGAACAGAGCTTAGCTTTAGTATGTAGACAAACTCAAGCGAGAAAAATGACCCCCACATGAGCAAAAGACAGAGGAAAAAACCAACCCTAGAAAAAGATTTCATCAGAAGAGTCATTTTCCCTTTGCTGGATCATCAGTGTGGTGCAGAGGAAAGCATGCTGCATTTGCAGTCTGAGGACCTAGGTTCAGTGGCCTGGCTCCCCTTACTAAATGTGTGACATTGGATAAGTCACCTAACCTCCCCAGGTCTCAGCTCCTCATCTGTAAAATTAAGGAGCTGGCCTAGGTATTCTGAGACTCCTTCCAGCTCTACCTACATAACTGTTTTCATGTCCCCCCCCCCCCTTAATTAGACTGTGAGGTCCTTGAGAATAGGGACCATGCTTTTGTCCTTCCTTTGCATCTCCAGTCCTAAGCATAGTGTGGTATGTTGCTTAAAAAATACTCATTGTCATTTTTTGTACAAGTTCATAGATGTCAAGTTAATAACCCTTCTCCTAGTAGAAACTATATTCCTAGAGGGCAGGAGTCCTTACTTTTATACTTGTTTCCTCTGGATGACTGGCAGTGGATATGGGCCTGGAACCAGGAAGACTAAGTTCAGATTCATCCTCACTTATCAGCTATGCAACCTGGGAAATATCATTAAAAATTAAAACATTTAAAAATATTTTTTCCCTGTGTATTTTTTTTATTTGAATTCTCCAGAAACATTTTTAGCATCCTGTAGCAAATCATTTGTCTTTTGCCTGCCTCAATTTTCTCAATTGCAAAGTAAGGATAACAACAGCAGCTGCCTCTAAAGGTTATGTGGATTAGATGCATTAATATTTGTTAAAAGTTCTTGGGGTACAGTGCCTGACATGTAGAAGGTAACACACACATATACATATATAAATAAATAATAAATATAATAAGAAATATGTAGATACTTTTTTTCTTTCTCCCTCCAGTATAAGAACTTCATAAATACTCTAATTAATTGATTCTGATTCCTTATTTTATTTGAAGTCAGATAAGGAGGCTATAATTATCACTTTTTCATAGCATAGTGACATTTCATAGCATTGAAAATACCATGATTGGGGGCCAGTGGGGGGTTGTGGAGGGAGCACAGCTAAGCTGCTCAGTGGATTTCTTCACGTGAAAACTGCCTATTCATGTCCTTTGACATTTGTTGATTGGGGAATGGCTTGATTTTTTGTAAATTTCACTTAGTTTCTTATGTATTTGGGAAATTAAGCCTTTGTCAGAGAGTTTTATTATAAAAATGTTTTTCCAGTTTGTTGCTTTCCTTCTCATTTTGGTTGCATTGGTTTTGTTTGTTCTCTATCTCTTGCTTGGTCTTAAATTCCTTCCTTTCCTGCAGATCTGACAGATATAATATTCTATGTTCATCTAATTTATTTGTGATTTCACTCTTTATATTTAAGTCATTTACCTATTTTGAATTTATCTTAGCATAGGGTGTGAGATGTTGTGCTCAGTGGATTGAGAGCCAGAACTAGAGACAGGAGGTCCTAGGTTCAAATTTGACCTCAGACACTTCCCAGCTATGTGACCCTGGCAAGTCACTTGACCCCCATTGCCCACCCTTACCACTCTTCCACCTAGGAGCCAATACTCAGAAGTTAAGGGTTTAAAAAAAAGTCATTGAATGATAGTTGTCAGGACTTCTATCCTTTTGACTCTTTTGTGTGCCTAAAGACACAGCTTTAACAAGGGCAGGGCAACTAGGACTTTGACCAGGACACCAAATTAAGAGGGATCTGAATTGAAAGAGGACTGGGAGTGTCTGCAGCCTTTAACCACATAGAAAAAGTCCCCAGAGCTTTAGCACCTAGTTAGCAAGAATGATTAGTTAAAATAGGAATGAACCAAAAATGAACATTTCCCCCCAAATGAAGCTGCTTTCTCCCACTTCTCTACCTCCTAGAGGGCATCATTCAAGTGAGGGGACATTTTGTCCTATTTGCCAAGTCAGATTTTTGCCACTTGCCCCAAGCACAAACATTTCTCTTGATAACTCTGCCCAGATGTTAATTCCACTCTGTTTCAGCATAAGCATTTAAACAGGATTTTGACCTCTATTACTTCCATCCTCTCTCTTCTGAAGTGGGTTTGTGGAAGACACTTACTGATTTCAATTCATCTGGCAGACTTTCTATGGTAAAGTGAAGAAGGTCTATTTTTCCTCCATTTAGGCAACTAAATAGTTTAGTGTATAATGAGCTAGACTTGGAGCCAGGAAGACCCCTCGAACACTTCCTAGCAGGAGAAAATAAGTCATTTAATCGCTCTCTGTGTCTCAATTTCCTCATCTGTTGTTGTTGCTGGTCCTTTGTTTTTGAAAAGGACTAATGCTATCACAATGAGTGAAGTCTTGATTTGCTTGTGAAATAGGACAATTTCACCAGCCTCACTCTCCCTTCCAGACTCAGCTAGTCCAGTGGCAAGACAAAAGTCAAGACAAATGGTGATGACCTGGGATCCAGTGGCTAACCTTGGCATCTTTGATATCTGGCCAGGCTCTAAGTGTACCCCCACTTAGAGCTGTGCTAGCTGCCTTTGTAACTGTTGGAACAAATTGTTCCCAGCTGCCCGTTCTGCCAGAGGAAATCTTCACAAGTTTGTGCCATACACCTTTCTAACTTATCAATGGGTTTGTGGCCTGTCAGCTACTTTTAATTTGGGACTGTTTTACCGGGGTGTAGCCTTTGGACATGCAACAGCTACTGGGAGCCACTTGTGAGAGCTGGGTGAAAGGTGGACCCCAAAGGTGGATGAAAAGCCCTGAAAAGGACTTGGCAAGCCCCCACCCCAGAGGTCCTGGTCCTTCCTAAACAGCCCTTCCTCATCTGTAAAATGTAGGTAATAAGAGAACCAACCTTATGGGGCCATTTTGAAACAGAAATGAGCCAATATGTAAAACTCTTTGCAAACCTAGACCTGCTATAGGAATGCTAGCTATCAGCATCACTAATTTTAGAATGACCATTATTTTGCAGAATTTTATTCCTTAGAGGAGAGTGAGCCATTGATGGTTACTTGACTTGCCATGGTTGCTGGATTTCGAGAGACCCTCATCTCTCACATTTCATGGCACCTCAGTGGACAGTTGACAGAGCACTTTCACCCACATCTGTTTTGATTCTCCCCTAAACGATTGCTCATTCATCTTATGGAGGGATCCCTGCATTTGCAAAATCTGTGTCCAAAAAGCCAAAGTTCTATTAGGTCTTCCTAATCTATAGAGGTGTACAGAACAGATCCAGTCACTGATCATCTTTTTTTTTTTTTTTTAACCTTTACCTTCTATCTTAGTAGCAATTCCAAAATAGAAGAATGACAAGGGCTGGGCAATCAGTTAAGTGACTTACCCAGGATCACACATCTAGGAGGTATATGAGACCAGATTTGAACCCAAGTCCTCCTGACCCCAGGCCTGGCACTCTATCCACTTTGCTAACTTGCTGCCTCAACAGATCATCTTTTGAGGACCACCCTAGCAGGTGTTTCTATAGACATTATAGATCAAATAGAAAAAGACCCTTTGGGTGAGCATTAGACTCTACACTATGGGGCAGCTAGATAGAGTCAGACTTGGAGAAGGAAGATCCTGGGTTCAAATGTGAACTCACACACACTTCCTAGCTGTGTGCTACTGGAAAAGCCATTTAGCCCCAATTGCCTAGCTCTTGCAGCTCTTCTGCTTTGGAACCCAAACTTAGCATCAAATCTAAGATGGAAGATGAGGGTTTAAAAAAATCTACATCAAAGGCAAGACTTTCTCAAGAACAAACACCAAAGAGAAAAACATTAACATATACCACAGGGAAAGCCACCCAGGAGCAACAGTTTCCTAAAGCTGTATAGATTCAGCAGAAAAATGTATCTGGTTCACTGTTTCTCCTTTTTTATATGACAAATAGCTCCACAATAGCAGAAAAATTGGCCAGCCTAAAAAACACCCTGAGAGGGCCAGGGATCCTACTCTTATTACCATGGCTTTCCTGATAGAATGTAAACTGCTTGCACATAGAGGTTGTTTCATCCTTCGTCTTTGTATATCCTTGGACAGGTGGCACAGTGGAAAGAGAATGAGCCCTGGAGTCAAATCCAGCCTCAAATACTTACTAACTGTGTGACTGACTAATTGTGTGACCCTGGGCAAGTTATTTAACCCTATTTGTCTCAGTTTCCTCACCTGTAAAATGAGCTGGAGAAGAAAATGGCAAACTACTCCAGTATCTCTGCCAAGAAAATCCCAAAATGGGGTCACAAAGAGTCATACAAGACTAAAATGACCGAAGAAATCTAATCTAATAGTGTGTATTGAGTCTTCCAAAGACCTTATTTGTCCCGAGTTTGTTTGGGTTACTAATTTTCTCACTCTGAATTTCTCTTTGACCCTCACTGGAAGTCTTCATACACAGCTGGCTGACCACCTGCTGCATATGTTGAAAGGCAGATTCTTTTCAAGCAGGATTTAGGTTAGATGGCCAGTGAGATGCTTTCTACTCTTAAAATTCTGTGATCCTAATTTAGAGATGGAAGGGTTCTTGAAAGGCCTTTAACAGGCATCTTGTCCATCCCCTTTATTTTACAAATGAGGAAATTGAGGCCCAGAGAAATAAGTGACTTGCTTGAGGTTACCCAGATGGCACACAGGTTCATATGTGAGCAGAGCTCAGATCATCTCTTGCTTTGGATGAGGATAAACAGCCTTGATGTTCAGGAAAAGTTGGGTTTGGGAGGAGTCAAAAGGCGCCTGAATGCCTGGGATAATAAAGGAATTCTTTGGGAAAGAAAAAGAATGGAGTGGAACGAAAGAAGGGGAAATATAATGACGAAGGGAAGCCTCTAACAATAACAGAGGCAAAAATAGTTCCATCTCATACAAGTGACCCTTTGTTCAGACTTTTTGCTAACATGGTTCTCTCAAACACTAGGGCTATTATAACATAAACCTCCCTAATGGCACATACCATCCAAAGCTGCCAAGACTAGTCATATAGAGCCAACCTCTTCTGAGCTGCGGTCTGGACTGTTCCCAGTTCATCTGTAGGTTGGGTACTCAGGGGAGGAACAGTGGGATGGAGGGTGAGGACTAGGGAGGGTGGGTCTTGATATAGTAGCCAAATAAATGTTTAAAAAATAGATTGAGAAAAAGTTGCTCTTGAAGGTAAAGTGTGATGATCCTTTCTCATCTCAAGCCTAGTGCTGAAAAAAAATAAGAGAAGGGGGTCAGTTGGAAATTGGGAGAGGTTTCGCATAAGAGAATTGATCTTGAACGATATTTCCTCTAGAAGGAAGTCAACATCTTTCCCAGTGAGTTTATGAACGTTGAAAATTAATCATGTGATTAAAATCTTTGCATACTTAAAGTCCTCAATGGGGATAAAAGTAGTCTTTGTAGGAAAGGCAGTAAAGGCACCGAAACCCTTCATGCATATACTGGAGACACTGCAGATAAATTAAACATGGATTGTTTTTATACAAGCTTAGGCTCCTTTTAGCCCTCTAAAGAAAAGAAAGATCAGACCAGGTAATTAGTGTTTTTCTGGGATGATTCCCCACTTCCTTTCAAGATAGTATTCAGGAACCCCTACCAGGAGGGGGCTCCCTTTCCCTGCCAGAATGGTCAAAGATTTAAAGATGGGTGGAAAGGCTAGCTGTTTCCTGCTGCTGTATTCACCAGCTCCCCAGGACCAAGTAGTGTCTGTTTAAAATAGGAAAAAATAAAAACTAGGTCAGCTCAGTTGCACTCCTTAGTTTGATGGTTGGGGGAGTGGAGGGAGAGGAAGAAGGCTGGTTTTGTGATTTCACCAATATTTAACTGGCTCTACTGTGGCATATCCTTTTCAGCTGCTTCCAAAAATTCATGTTTCCTGAAGGCTTCCTGGTTTCTAGCATTCATTTATTGGTTCCTGGGTGGCCCAGAGATACCTGTGGGGAGGATTCACTCATACCTCCTCTTCAAAGCTTTTCTGTCTGGGCCTGAGACCTCCTTTCTCCCTCCTCCCTCATCTTCTCTGCCTGCTTTGAGCTGCTACAATCCTGCCTTAGTCCAGGATTGGTCTCGGGCAAAATTGTGAAAATTGGTCAGATTTGTTTTATGTGTCCTCAGCCACCCCTTTATGGGCTATTTTCATCCTAACTCTCCTTTCAGGTTGGGGATCCGGAGACCTTTTTCCATCCTCTCCTTCCTTCAACCCCTTCCCCATGGAAAGAACATTCATTGGCTCTGAATTTAAATACCAACCCCAACACCACTGGTGCATCCTTGGACAAGTCACCCTCCCTGAATTTTAGTCTCTTCATCTGTTAAATGAAGGAGGCTGACTACATGGCCTCTGGGGGTTCTCCTCATTCTAGATCTATGATTTTATGACCTAATCCCAAGCATTGATGCCTCCATGCGATTAATGCCTCTATTCTTCTTCCTAGCAGATTTTATAGTCTGTCTCTTATTTGTGATTGTGAAAGGAAAGGCTTCATCTCTGCTAAAGACATTTCAAGTCACTAGCAGGGAGGTATTTTGGGTGACAGAGGACCTTCCAAACCCTGTGACATCTTAGGGGGTGTCTCTTGAAATCAGATGAGAAGCTAATAGGCTATTAAAGAGTGAGTCCGGACAACCACAGGGATTCTTGGGGCTTGACTTAATGGTAGGAAGCATGTGCATAAATCTTCCATGTTTGAGGGATTTAGTTTATGAGTTTCCAATTAACTTAAGATTTTCTGTGTAGTAAAAGTTCTATGACTAGATAGTTGGGCGTAAAGTCAAGAAGGTCTGGTTTCTGACATATGCTATTTCTGTGACCCTAGGCAAGTGCCCCGGAACATTTCTCTAAGACTAAAAACTGAAGAGTGACTGCTAATGTGCTTTGTTACATGAAGGTCCCTAGGTCAAGGACATCATAGATCTGATAAAAAAATTTAATTCAACAAATTCAAAGCAACAAATGTTTACAAAAGAACCTATTATGTAATAATCTATGCCTAAACTAGGAATACAGTGGATAGAATGCTAGATCTGGGTCCAAATCTGGGTGCCAAATCAGGTACTTTCTAGCTCAGTGACCCTGGGCAAGTCACTTAACTCCAACTGCCTAGGGCTTGCCACTCTTCTGTCTTCGAATTGATACTAAGAAGGTAAGGGCTTTTTAAAAAATAATAATCTATGTCTAATAGCAGTTAGGTGGCATCGTGGATAGAGTACTGAATGTGGAGCAGGAAATCTTGACCCCAAATATATATTCGTGTGACCTGGGACAAGTCACTTAGCTTCTGTCTTCCTCAGCTTCCTCCTCTATAAAAATGGAGATGATAATAGCATCTACCTCACAGGGTTATTATGAGGAAAAACGGGATAATATTTGTAAAGCACTTTGCTTTACACACTCCCTCTCAGTGCTGTTATTAGCAATAATAATAAAAAATTAATAAAAATTTAAAATTAATTAATAAAAATGAATAAATGAAGATTTATCATTAATGAGAGTTGGCCAGCCCATGATTCAGAGTATCGATCTGACAATTCACACAGAACAATTCTTTCTCCTTTCTCTTCCTTTTTGGCTCTCCATTTACTCTTGCTCAATCTCAGTGGCTTTAATTGGGTTTCATAGCCAGATAAGAGAGAGTTCTGAGGCAGGGGAGAGAGAAAGGGAAGAGGAAGGATTTGACCAGTGAGGGATAAGTGTGTTAAGAATCTATCGATGTGGTTTCTCTGAGCTGACATCCACAGACCTTGAGCTCCCTATGGAGAGGTCTTGTAAAAGAGTGAGAGTTCTTCTTCAAGGCAATGCAACTGAAAATCAGTCATTCCACCTTCAGTCCATTTTCTCAAAAATAGGAAAGTAAGTTCCAAGCTGAAGGACACATGCTATTTCTTCCCTGTGGCTAAGGAACTCCCGGGTAGTAAGTTAGTCTTTTTATTACTTGCTTAAAATCACAACCCTTTTCACCCTAGAGTGGTTCACCTTTTTATGTTACTATTAAATCCAAACTTCTCTGCTTCTTAGGAAGATAGGAAACAAGTATTTATTAAGTCCTTACTATGTGCCAGGCAATGTGCTAAATGTTGGGAATATAAATACGAGTTAAAAAGAAAGTCACTGGTCTCAAGGAGCTTACCTTCTTTTTTTTTAAACCCCTATCTTATGACTTAGAATCAATACAAGTGTTGGCTGCAAGGCAGAAGAGTGATAAAGGGCTAGGCAACTGGGGTTAAATGACTTGTCCAGGGTCACATAACTAGAAAGTGTCTGAGGCCAGATTTGAACCCAGGTCCTCCTAGCTTTACACCTGGCTAGGAGCTTATATTTTAATGGATGAAGACAACACAGAAAAACTAGCTGAGAAATGGTAGAGGTTGGGAGAGGGAAGAAGGGACCTGATGAGGTATCATGGTTTTGAAGTCTAGAAGTCAGGGCCAAGAGGTGATGGATCAACTTGGACCCTTCTACAAAATGGAGAATGTAGGAGGAACTCAGTGGGAAAAGGGGAAGTTGACTTTGAGGAAGAATATTTTATAGTGGGCAGGTGACAGGGGTGGCAGGCAACTCCAAGAAAAGGAGGTCTCAGGTGCTGAGGGAAGGTCCAGGATGAGCCAACAGTAAAGGATAATTTTTAACAACCAAAAAATCCAGGAATGGGGTTGAGAGAACAATATTCTGTGTTTTCTGGCAACGGAGTCTTTGAAACCTCTTATTTATTTATTTCATATTGAAACTTATAGTCATAAAGTTGTTTGATGGTATTATGAAGTTAAGTGACTTCCCCAGGACAGCCATTATTTGTTAAAGGTGGGACTTGAACCCAGGTCTTCCTTTCTCAGGCTGCATCTCTGTTCATCATACCTTGAAGTTACATTTCTTTATTTGGAGAGTGTCTGGATGAGGCAGATGTGACTACGTAAGAGTTATTTTGTTGTCAACCATGGCTTTCTGATTCTTGGATATATTGGAAAACGAAGAAGATAGGAGCTTAAATTGCAGCAAAGGAGATTAGGGTTAGATATTAATGAGATCTTTCCTCCCTCTCCCTCTTCTCCACCTCCCTCCCTCCCTCCCTCCCTCTCTCTCTCTCTCTTCCCCCTTCTCTCTTTCTCTCTCCCTCTCTCTTCCTACCTCTCTTTCCCTCTCCTCTCCTTCCCTTTCCCTCTTCCTCTCTTTTTCTCTCTGCCTCTGCCTCTTTCTCTCTTTCTTGATTCAAGGGAGTAAGACTCTGGAACAAGATATAAAGTATGAATGTAGATCTTATGCATCTGATTAGAAGCTGGAAAATATTATGCAGTCCCCAGTTTGCAAATTTGTTCTATGTCATGTTTTACAACTCCACTAGCCCTTAGGATCATCCATTTGAATGTGAAAATTACCTCTGGAGACTTTCTAGTTCTACTACTTTATTATATATATTAGGAAACTAAGGCCTTGAGAAGTTAAAACTCCCTTTACCATGGTCACAGCTAGCAAGTGGAAGGCTGGGATTTGAACCAAGATTCTCTGACTTCAACTCTAGTATCCTTTCTACCCTGTAATGCTGACTCCCTTTTATAGGCAAAAGCTGACATTTATAATTGTGAGAATCTCCTAGAGCTCCTGGAATCTTTACGTATCCAATATCATTGCTGGGGGCTATCATTTTCATTAAAGGCAGTAATCTTACTTTTTTCTTCTTAACCTGGGCCTAACTGAATGATCCCATTAGCATTTGCTCTCTGGAGTTCACACTAATTAATCAGACTGATGTGCACACATCACTCATTCTCTACCTCTTACTACACATATTTTCACACTGTGAATTTGAAATTTAGCCAGCCCTTAGTTATTCAAGGCAGTGGGAATGTCTGACAATAGAACAGATAATTGAAGCCAGTCAATCAACAAATATTTATTAAGTGCCTGGTATGTGCCCATCCTTCCACTGAAGTCCTGCTCTGATGTCTCATAGGTCTCTGTGTTCTCAAAGCCCATGCCAACAGAATTCAAGCTCTGGCAGGGCCTACCATAGCTGGAAGGATTTTGAGTATAGGTCTGGTGATGGATGGACTGTATGTCTGTCATCCAAGGACCAAAGTAGCTAAGTTCAGAGACTCGTTAACCAGAAGGTTGACCAAGAGATGATGCTCTTTTTTTTCCAGTCACAGCAACTCATAAAGACCAAAGGAATTGAGCAGGGGCTCTTAACCAAGTCAGTTAAATTCTATTTAAAATCCTTCGATAACTGCATTTCAATATACTTGATTTCTGTTATAATCCTTTGTGTTTTATTTTTATGTATCTAAAACATTATTCTGAGAAAGTGTTCATAAACTTCTCCAGACTTCCAAAGCGGTCCATGACACAGGAAAAGTTAAAAATCCCTGGGGAGAAATCCTAGGAGCATAGATCAAAAGTAGGAAGGGACCTCAGAGGCCATTTAATCTGACCTCTTACTCTTTCGTACAAGGAGACAGAGACCCAGAGAAATTAAGTGACTTGCCCAAGAGGTTGCAATCTGTGGTGATAGAAGCAGTACCTCATATGGATCAAATTAAGGACCCTTTAAGAATTGAAATATATGTCACTAGTATCATAGGCCTCATTATGGTCATTAGCTTCTAATCTTCTTTACCAAACCTCTTAGCCATAGTCACAATTTACAAAACAGTCTAGTTCAAGATCCCTTTCCTAGGCTCCTCCACTCTCCCCTAGGGCTACTAAAAATAGTAAGGAAGCCAAGAAGTCAAAGAAGGTCCTTAGCTTAGTCCTTAGCACATAATGCTTGTTGACTTGCCTTCTGCTCATTTCACTTTGCATCTATTCATATAGGTTTTCCTAATTTTCTCTGAAACTATTCATTTTGTCATTTCTTATGATGCAATTATGTTTCATTACATTCCCATACCATAATTTATTTCTTCAAGTGCCACAACCTGAATTCTTTGATCAATGCCACCTTCTTTGTTTTTGCTAGTTGTGATGCAATAAATATTTTGGTGCATATAGAACTTTTCTTTCTGACTGAAATTCTTGGTAATTTATCCTCTCCTCCACCTCTGTTGCTCCAAACTTTCAAACCAAATTTTGACATACATCCCAAAGAAACTAAAAGACTGAGCTCTCAGGTTTCTGGCCACCATGTTTTTTTACCCCATCTATTTTCTGTCCTATGTTGGCATTTGAATTTAATGAGTTCAAATTCTGCTTCTCTAGCTGTGTGACTTTAAACTAGTCACTTAACTTTTCTGAGTCTTAATTTTTTTACCTATAAAATAAGAGCATTCATTGATCTAGAGAGCCTTTGAGATCCCTTTAAGCTCTAAATATATGTTCCTAGGATTCATAGCTACTTTAAAAACATTTCTTCTCTTGAGGTTCTAGAAACTTTGATCCTCTCAATGAGTTGTATTATTTTTCTAATTCTATGAAATGCCTCTTTGGTAATTTGGTTGGTGTGGCACTAAATCTATGGGTTAATTTGGTATGATTATTTTAATTAAGCTGGGATAGCCCAGTCCTGGGCAAAGGATATCCTTCCAATCATAATGAAAAAGCCTGAGGTTAGAAATCTGGTTCCTCTACTTTCTATCCTGTGTTATATTTGAACTTGATGGCTTTTAGTTTCCTTATTTATAAAACAAACTAGATTCAATGATTTCTAAGGCTCTTTCCAGCTTAAAATCTCTGACCCCAAAATTTATTACTTTTATTTTTTTATTTCAGTTCTCTAAATGAGTGATTCTGTGATTAGAATGTGGTCTTCATGAGATGCAATGGCCAAAAAAAAATGTCATTATCTGGCAATGATAGTGTTTCCTTCATTTGGAGATCATTCTAGTAGCTGTAAAATAGAATTTTAAAGTAATGGAGTGTAAATTATAGAAGTTGAGAAGTCACAAATTGTAAGAGTCTGGATCATAGATTTAGAGATAGAAGGGCTTTCAGAAGTTATTGAGTTCAATTTCTTCATTTTACAGATGAGGAAACTGAGAACTAGGGAGCTTAAGTGATTGTCCAGGGTCACATAGCTAGCTTATGTCTCAAGTGACTTTGAACCCAGATTATTCTGATTCCAATTCCAATATTAAAAATCAATGATCTTCAGATTCATTGATTTTAGAATTTGAAAGGATGAAATCCCTTTGAGGTCCTGGGGTTACCTCTGTGCCACGACGAGGCATCAATGCACTCCTTTAGCACAGAGCACAAACAATGGAGCACAAAATGAGAAATGATAAGTGCATGAGAGAAGAGCTACAGGAGCTGCAAGGGGGAGGGGAAAGCATTATCAGCCCATGTGGGGAGTTGTTATAATCAAGTCTCAATTCTACTAGCTGCTGTGTGTGAATGAATCCATCACATTCTTCCTTGAGAATATTTTTGGGATGGGAGAGGATGGAGAGAGGAAGGCAAGAGGAGCAAAGTATTAAGTTGGAGGAAGTAGAAGTTCAAAAGAAGTCTAAGGACACAAAGAGGATAGGCTGGGAAGAAAGAGAAATATTTGCCTAATTCAAAATTTTCCTCCCTTTGGGCTCTGCCTATCCAGCCTTATTGAATCAGCCCTTTTCTCACTCTGGGATAGTCAATCAGCAAGAAAACACAGGTTGGTTTGATTAAGCTGTTAAATATTTCTGAGAGTGAGATAAAAAGTGTCAGAACTTGGGAGAGTCATAGAAGTAGCTTGCTGGGAATAGGAATTCTCTCCTGTTGCCAAGCAGAGGCTTCCTTAGAGACACATGATCATCACTAGAAGGCTGGATGGCTTGTCTGGGACTTAAGATCCAGAAGGGTTTTTTCATTGGCAGCAGTAAAAGGTGTATGCACACCAGCTAAATTAGCAATGTTTCAAATTGGGGAAGTACTTTATTTTGTATCGCAGCTCTCTACGAGGCTGAAAGCTGTAAGAAGACATGGACGTATCTAAACTTTGGATAATGGTATTCAGTTGTTTCAGGGATGTTTTAGGGATTTTCTTGGCAAAGAGACTGGAGTGGCTGACCATGCCCTTCTCCAGCTCATTTTACAGTTGAGGAAACAGAGGTAAATAGGGTTAAGTGACTTGTCCAGAGTCTCGCAGCAAATAAGTGCCTGAGGCCAGATTTGAACTCAGGAAGATGAATCTTCCTAATGCCAGTCCAGCACTCTATCCACTGCACCACCTAGCTGCCCCTTGGATAATAAATATATTTCACAAATTACACATTCTTCTCCAGGCGGCACTTTGAAATTTCTCTACCTTGCCCCAGAAAACTCTTTTATTCCAAAAGCTCATTCCCGCTTTGTAATTTGCACATTGGAAGTAGCCTCTCTCCCTGTGGCCCTTCTCTGATTGAATGAGTCTTCTCAAGCCCTCTTTTTAAGGAGGGTGCCCAGGTCTGTTATATCTTCATTCCATTCAGGGTGCACTCTGGACTTTCTCGACTATTCCTATGCAGGGTGTTTTGGTCTCTCTTCCCCCCTCCTTTCATGTTCTTCTATTAGAACATAACCTCCTTGAGGGCAGAGACTGTCCTCATTTCTGCTTGCATTTGTATTCCCAGCACTTAGCCCAGTAACTAGCACCTAGTAAACACTTCAGAACAGAACAAAACAAAACAAAAACCCTTGCCTTCTGCCTTACTATCATGTCTCATGCAGAAGAGCAAAGGCTAGGCAACTGGAATTAAGTGATTTTCCTGAGGTTACACAGCTAGGAGGCGGTCTGAGGCTAAATTTGAGCGGGAGAACTTCCAGATCTAGACCTGGTACTTTATCTCCTCTGAACTTCCTAGCTGCTCCCAGGCACTTAATAAATGCCTGCTTACTGTTAAAATGATACATTTGGATTTGAGAGCTAAAGCAAAATGTAAGCTGAGTTTCATGGGAAATGATTAGGAAAACAAACTGTTTAGGGGAGAGTTAGTAGCTACAATGGTAGAGAAGGGTCAGTAAAGATCCAAATTGCTGCTAAGATGGATGGAATGATGGACATGCTGAGTCACAGAGAGGAGTCCAAATTACCAAACTATATTTGATTTCTATGCTCTCTGGCAAATGGAATGCCTTTTGGAATAGAAAGGACAGAACAAAAATGTTGAAAAAGGAATTGAAATGTAACCTAAGTAAGGAAAGAAGAAGAGAGTAGGTTCCTAACTGTCCTTGGTGACTTCATAGTACAAAGTCTAAATGAAATATATCCTAGGATAGTAAAAGAACATGCAGATATGATTACTAAGCTAGTCAGTGATTTCTGAAAAATCATGGGCACAAAGTAAGGCACTACACGATTAGAAATGAACACATGTCCCTTCTTCAAAGGGAAAAAAAGGAAAGAAAATAGAGTCGATATGAGAAGAAACTTGACTTACATTTCTGCCTTTAAATTTTATTAAAGATATAGTGAACATCTAGAAAAAGAAGTATTGATCACAGAGAGCCATTGTGGTTCATCAAGAAAAGGCCGCGTCAAACTGACTTTCTTTTCCTTTTTTCCCCCCATAAGATTATTTAAACTGGTAAAGCAAGAGAATTCAATAAATACAACTTATCTATATTTTAGCAAAGTTATGGAGAAATGTGTTTTAGGCAATAATATAGTTAAGTGGATGCAGAAATGGTAGAGTGATGGGGCTCAATGATTGGTCATTAATGGCCCAGTGTTTTCTTAGGAGGAAGAGGGTGACCAATAGAGTTCTCTGGGGATCTGCAATTGGCCAGGACTATCTACCAATTTCATCAGTGATTCAGATGAAGTAAAAAATGGCACACATCAGACTTCCAGATACCAATCTGGAAGGAATTGTTGACATGCTAGATGAAGGATCTTTGCAAGCCAGAATGTTGGACTGAATATGTATGAAGGAATTTTATACAGAAAAATGTGGAGACATAGAGTTGGGAAGCATGGAAAGAAAGTATGGTTATATAGCAATTTGCCTGCAAAGGACCTCAAGGATTTGAGTGTCCTTTAATTTCAATATGAATCAACAGAAAGGAGAGGCAAAAAAGCCAGTGTAATCTTTGGTTACATTGAGAGGCATGGATGGCATCCAGAAGTGACAGTGCTATTATAGTTTTCCCTGGTCAGCTGACACATAGTATTTCATCTAGAGTTCTGGGCACTACATTTTAGAAAGAATTATTGATAAATTGTATTCACTATGGGTGTGTGGGGCAGCTGAGTGGCTCAGTGGATTGAGAGCCAGGCCTAGAGACTGGAGGTCCTAGGTTCAAGTCTGGCCTCGGACACTTCCAGCTGTGTGACCTTGGGCAAGTCACTTGACCCCTACTGCCCACCCTTACCACTCCTGGGCCAAGGACGGTCCCTAGCCCGGATGAAAAAGGAGGAGGGTTGGGCATGGGGCTAGCAACCCCACCCTGTAAAAACTACATCTGCTAAAGAAACTGCAACCTAAAGTAGGGGCAGCTGGGCTAGCTCAGTGGATTGAGAGCCAGGCCTAGAGACAAAAGGTCCTAGGTTCAAGTCTGGGCTCAGACACTTCCCAGCTGGGTGACCCTGAGCGACTGTGTGTCCCATTGCCTACTGGTTGTGGCCCTATGCTCCTAGAATGGAGTCCCAGGATAAAAAAAATAAAAAAAAAATGGGTGTGTAGCCAGGAAAATGAAGAGTTAATGTTGTTGGAGGTAATTTCATGCCATTTTTTTGTTGTTCAGTCATTGCAGTTGTGTCTCTTTGTGACCCCATTTGGGTTGAATGGTGTGCCAGGTCCTTCTCCAGCTTATTTTACAGATGAGGAAACTGAGGCAAATAGGATTAATTGATTTGCCCAGTGTCATCCAGCTAATAAGTATCTGAGGGTAGATTTGAATTTAGGTGTTTTTAACGCTGGGCCCAGTGCTCTTGTACCATTGTACCACCTAGTTGCTCCATCTTTAGGCCAACATTATTTTAATTCATCTTTGATGTCTGAACAAAATGAAGTGCTTGAAAACCACTGAACAGTTCATAAAAGTAAGTTCATTTTTCTGTAATACAGGAAAGATATGATGGTACCAAGCTTTTTGCACTTGGGCCCTTCTTGTCTCCATATGGATATAAGGTTATCAAGGTAGGATATGGAGAAAGATGTGGCAACTCAGATGGTCTTCAGAAATCTATCACTTCAAAGATGTCTCAGTTGTGTGTGTGGGTAGGACATTTTATGCCTTTAAGTGACCAGGAAAGTGTATCAGGTCCTGGGACCACTCTAACTCCTTTTAAGGAAAATAATCCCTTTGTCAGGGCTAGCTCCTGTTGGGAGCAGGAGAATAGACATTAGATATATCACAAATGCCATATGAAGTCCAGCTAAAGGAGCTGTGGATGCTCAGGCTGGAGAAGATTTGGGGTTAGGGAGTATGAGAGACATCTTTAAGAATTTGAAGGTCTATTGCTTAGAAGATTCTTTAGGTTTGGCATCAGTGGGTAGAACTAAGAACCACAGATAGAAGTTTCAGGGAGGCAGATATAGGCTCCACTTAAGGGAAAACTACCTCACAATCAGTGGAATGGTCTTCTAGATGAAGTAGTTGCTGTTCATCCTTATTTTCTTTCTTTTAAAAAAATGAATATAATTTATTTACAAGTGCCTCATTCCCTTCTTCCTTCTCCTCCCCATATTACAGAAGGTTGTCTTTCATTTTTGAAGAGGACCAATGGCATCATTGAATGATGTCTTGACTTAGGGATAAATTGAATTTAAGTGAGTTAGAGTCGCACACAGGTATCAGCCTCACTCTCTTCCAGAGTCATAGAAGTCCAGTGGTAAAACAAAAGTTAAGATGATTGGTGATGGCCTGGGATGCACTGAATGTCCTTGGCATCTTCAGTGTCTGACCAAACTCTAAGTGCACCACACAGAGTCTGCTTCAGTCACCTTCATGACCATTGGAACCAATTGTTCTCCCTCTACCTATTTACCTTTGGAAGTCTTCACATGTCTGCATCCCTCCAAAGCCCTCCATGGAGATCTTCAATCAAAGGATGGAACATTATCCCTGGGGATATTATAAGACAATTCTTATTCATGTACAGGTGCAATTCAAGGCAATTAATAAGCTTTTAAGTAAAATCTTTTATGTTTAAGGCACTGTGCTGGGAATAAAATAACAAGCAAAACACAATTTCTGCTCTCAAGGAGGCAACATTCTTCTGAGGGATGGACTAGACTAAATAATGTCTGAGAGTTCTTTGAACTCTAAGAGTTTATATTTTGTGAATTTTTATATATATGTATACATATATAAAGGTATATAAAAGATGTGTATATATAAAAGTATATATATAAAGATAAATATAGATATAAAAGATATATACATAGATATATAAAGATATATAAAAAGATATAAAAAAGATATATATATAAATATATGATATATATGTATAAAAAGATATATATATAAAAGATATATATGTATAATGGATAGAACTCTTCCAACTCTGAGATTCTATTAATCTGTGGTCTTTTACTTAAGCAGACATATTTTAAGACAGCCCCATTTTATTTAATATATTTGAGTAGTAAACAAACATCCTAGGACTAGTCTAAATTTTTAAAAAATAACACATTATACTTTTTAGATTCTTAGGATCTTTATTCTTTTCAACTGTTTTTCTTTGCTTAGGCTGTTTTCACCTAAATGTTTCGATTCATCCTTCTTGTTCTGCATATGTTTGGGGTTTGTAAATGGGAAACACATTCTCTTTACAGGTGGGTTTCTTTAGCAAACAGGGACACTGTGGTTATGTCTCCACAATGTACTGTTTGTAATTTTCTGTTCCCAACATTACATGCCCAACAGCTATGATGGCTAACAAACTTATCAGGCAGAGGAAACAAATGGTTGTGTGGGTGGCCCTACTCCTCCACTCAAGCCCCACTAATCACTTAAGTGGGTTTTATTTCTCTTAAAACAAGTCAGCAGCACTTGACCAGATAAGCCCCTCTGTTTCCTTGAAACCCAAACCAAAGCAAAGAAAGCTGAGCCAGCTTCCAGGGAGAAGTGTCTGGACATCAGTCAGAAGTGACTGAGAAACCAGCAAAGCCACAGATTGGAATGCTCAGGGGATGGGATGGGGGAGGGAGGAGAAAAGGAGAAAAATCAGTTTTCTTAATAGACTAAAATCAAACTGCCTCTGGGGAAGCAGTAGGATTGGCAGTCTGAGCAGAGGTTGAAATCAGTGGGATGTGTTGACTGCCCCATAGCAAGTCCAAGTTGGTCATTTCCCCTTCTCTAACCCATTAGTATGGTATCATATAAAATGTGGTTTACATGTACTCTTCTGTTTAGGGAATGCTATTCTCACATATAGAGAACCAAATTCTGCCTGGAATCACTGAGTGGATTTTATTGGAGAAATAATTTGGCACCCTTCTGGCTTAGACTGGGGTCATAGAATGCTAACACCTTCCAAAGGATCTCTGAACACAATGGCATGGATGTTTCTGCAATGAGTTGAATCTAATAATGGGAAACTTAATAGAGGTAAATGTAATGTCCTATACGTGGTTAAAAAAATTCACTGCATAAATATAGGATGTGGGAGGCCTGGCTAGATAGCAATTCATTTGAACAGGCCTAGGGATTTTAGTCAACCACAAGTTTAATATGAATCAAGTGTAACATGGCAACCAAAAGCCCTAATGGGGGCTCTGGTTTTTATTATTAGAGCAACAGGGTACAGATTCCTACCACTAATATATAATTATGATATACATAATGATAATAATAATAATAATGATAATGATAATGATGATAATAATGATAATGATGATAATGATAATAAAGCTGACCTTGGAGTCAGGAAGACCTGGGTTTCTGTCTCTATCATATGCTGTCTGTGTGTCTGCAGGCAAATCACAACCTCCTAGTGCTCTAGACAACTCTTAAAAAAGTATAAATTGAATAGAAGGTGCCAATTTGCCTTGGTCAAGAGAGTTTCCTAATCTAGGGATTGCTTATACCAATGAAATCACAGGTTTTAATCCCTATTCCTAATGATGATAACTAATAAAGATAATATATCACATGTAACATGTAATATATATTACATATGTGTATATAGGCATATATATTTACATATTATACATAGAAAAAGCCCCAATATCTTGGAGATTGGTTCCATTGCTTCCTGGCAAATAGAGGGAGAAGAAATGGAAACAGTGTCAGATTTCATATTTTTGGGCTCAAAGATCATTGCAGACAGTGACTACAGCCATTAAATTAAAAGACACTTGCTCCTGGGAAGGAAAACTACGGCAAATCTGGACAGTATATTAAAAAGTAAAGACATCACCTTGCTGACAAAGGTCTGTATAGTAAGAGCTTTGGTTTTTCCCAGTAGCAATGTCTGGCTGTCAGAGTTGGACTAAAAGAAAAGCTGAGTGCCACAGAAATGACACTTTTGATTTGTGGTAGAGGAAAAAGCTTTTGAGAGTCCTTTGGACAGTGAGGAGTTCAAATCAGTCAATATTTAAAGAAATTAATTGAGACTATTCACTGGGACATCAAATACTGAATATACTTTGGCCATGCACGGGAAGCCTTCAAAGCTCATGATGTTTGCACAGCTCGCACGAATTCTGGAACCCTGCATAGCAGGTGACAGAAGGATGGTAATACTACTCAAATTCCCCTATGTGACTCTTTTCTCACTAACATTCCCTTTTATTGGAATTATTGTAATCAGTATCTCTATCTAGCCCCAGGAACATATAGAGGGACATCATAGGCCATTACTAGAACCCTCACAAGCCCCCTACAAACTCCTAGGAAAAGCCCTACCTTTATATGTTATAATAGAGAAATTCCCCTAAAAGTCACTTCACAACAAACCAGAAAATAGTGAGTTAATGTTAAAGATTTAAAAACCCTAACTTAGGCCTCTCACTCTCATACATAGGTGCCTGCAAAAACAGGCCAGAATAGTCTCCAAGTTTCCCACCTCCCTGATTCGGTACAGTACACATAAAAGAACAATGAATGAAATATGGAGAAATTGTCTCCCATGAAAAACCCTGAACTTTCCCACCACTGAAGCCCAAGAGATATGTCAAACACACCTAACACATCATCTCTAAGAAAAGATGTATAGTGAGAATGGATTTCCATGCCAACTTTATATGTGATCTCAAGGTGTATAAAACAAACATAGCCTAAAAGCTGACCAGAGCAATCTTTATGATTCCTGGCTCTGGCTGAAACCCTGAATACTCTCATTCATCTCAATCATGTTGCTGATGCTGTCCCACCATTGAGATTTTCCTGGACTAGTGAGAATCCTTTACTCCTGCAGCCATGTAATGAGAAGACAGGACTGATTGGAAAAGGCTTTAATGTTGGGAAAGACTGAAGGCCAAAGGAGAAGGAGACAGCAGAAGATGAGATGATAGTGTTTTGGAAACAATGAACATGAATTTGGACAAATATTAGGAGACAGTGAAAGATAGAATTGCCTGGCATGCTAGTCTTTCTAAGTGTAAATGGGCTTTATTCTCTCCCCTGTGTTCTGTTCCTTCTGTCCCCTACTTTATCTCCTATATATCTGGAAACTTTTATTTTTAGAATAGCTCGGGATCAAAATTAACTATTTTCCTAGCTGGCATCTTTCTGCCTGAGACGTTTTTCTTTCTTTCTGGGAACCCTATTTATCTATCTATTAATTTATTTATTCATTTATTCATTTATTTAATTTATTTATATGGTTCCTTGTTGCAAGAGCACACTCATACAAAAACCCCAAACAAAACCATAAATATAGGGATGTGTCAGATAGTATGTTTTGATCCTCATCCATCTGACTCCAACAGTTCTTGCCTGTGACCTTAAGGGCAGGAAGCCAATCAAATTGTCCTGTGACAATTAAAGATAATAATGGCACTCCCTCCCAGGGTAGTCATGAGGATAAAATCAGAATATATACATACATAATATATTTTTAATTTAGAATATTTTTCCATGGTTACATGATTCCTGATTCCCCTCTCAATCTTTCCTCCCTCCTCCTGAAGCTGACAAGCAGTTTCACTGGGTTATACATGTATCATTGTTCAAAACCTATTTCCATGTTATTCATACCTTCAGTAGAGTGATGATCATTTAATGCCAAAACCCCAATCACAACCCCATTGAACCACATGATCAATCATGCATTTTTCTTCTCTGTTTCTACTCCCACAGTTCTTTCTCTGGATAGTATTTTTTCTCATAAGTTCTTCTGGATTGTCCTGGGTCATTGCATTGATGCTGGTGGAAAAGTCTGTTACATTAGCTTCTTATATATTTGAGTAATTAGACCTTTGTCAGAGTTCTTTGTTATTAAGAATTTTTCCCAATTTGAGGCTTCCCTTCTAATTTGGGTTGCATTGGTTTTGTTTGTATAAAACCTTTTTAATTTAATGTAATAAAATTATTTATTTTACATTTTGTAATTTTTTTTCTAACTCTTGCTTGGTTTAAAAATCTTTCCTTTCACAAAGATCTGACAAGTATACTATTCTGTGTGCACCTAAGACATACAGTTTTAAATATCCAATAAGCAACTGGTGATGAAAAACTGAAGTTCAGGGCAAAGATTGGAGCTGTTTCTCTGTCTCTGTTTCTATCTCTCTGTCTTTGTTTCTCTCTCTTTTTCTCTGTCTCTCTGTCTCTATTTCTCTCTGTTTCTGTCTCTCTTATCCATTAAATCTGCATAGAGTTGAGGCTAAAACCCATTGGAACCAATGATTATCTTGTGATCAAGTATAGAGGGAGAAGAGAAGAGAATCTAGAATAGACCTGAGGTCTATACCCATATAGGTAAAGAGTGTTATATGGATAATGCAACAGAAAAGGAGACTGAGATAGAGTAGACAAGTTGGAGGAGAAATCCAAAGAGGAGAAAGTGTTCAGGAGGAAATGATAGTTTTTAGTGTCAAATGGGGCAGATAGGATAAAGGACAAAGACTGAAAAAAAATGATCAAATTTGGCAGTTAAGAAATCATTGATAACCTTGGAAAGGGCAATTTAAGTTGGATGATGTATTCTGAAGTCAGATTGCAAAGGGTTGATGAGTTGAGTGAGAGGAGAAGCAGCAGCAACAATAGCAAATGTAGATTGTCTTTTTAAGGTTGGCTGGAAAAGGAGTGAAAGCAGATAGCATCCTTTCCAACTGAGATTCTATGATGTGTGCTTTCAACAATTCAGTAAACGCCTACTATTAAGAGTATCATGCCAAGTAGAGAATGATATGCAAAGGCAACAGGGTATTCTTCCTGTGCTTTAGGAGCTTCCAATCTATTCAGGTATATAAAATGTAGAAGAACAATGTAAACTGAAAAATCTATTGTTGCCATCCTTTTGAGTCTCTTGTCTATGTCTTCCTGTATGTTGGTGGTCTTCCTGGCTTTCTCTTGTCATATTATTTGTAGTTTTTGTCTAAGATATAGACAATTTTATAGATAACTATATATATCATGGGTGAGATCTTTAGCTTTTCCGTTTTGCTGAAGATAATAATCTGGACAATAGACATTCTTTATCTACTTGGTGATTTCTTTCTGGATGGCTGGCCAAGATTCTTTGGGGGTGGTTATGGATCCTTTTTAGGAGATTTTGCAGTGTTTTGAGCCTCGATACCTTCATTGTCACATCATTCTCCAACAGGAACATCTGGAGGGCATCACCATCTTTATAGAGAATATCTTTTCAACTTGAACTCTGTGCTAGATCTCTTTTAAGATAGTCATGGACAGCTTTTTTGAGAATATTCACTTTGTCTTGAGTGTCATTATTGATGAGACAGTTATCAAAAAAGGTCATTTCTCCTGTTATATTCTTTAAAGAATTTTAAACAATTTTGGCATATGCCCAGGAAAAATTTTGTTGCAAGAGTCTTTTAAAGACTCTTTAGCATTTTACTTTATGAATGTAATTGTTTTTTTAATGGGCAGAAAAAAAGAAAATGCATTCTCTATATCTTTCAGGCAATTATGAGCTTTTAAAAATGTGGTCTAGTGAGCTATATCACTTGAAGAAATTTGTTTCCTACAAATACCCTCATCAAGGATGCCCTTGATGCTTGTGTATTTTCATATCTATATATCTATCTACATTTATTTATTGATGGGAAGGTTGGTCAGTAGTTGTTATTCTTTTTATTACCATTTTTTTTGTTATAAATAGGATCCAAATTACTTCTTCACAACTCTGGTACTTTACTTCCTTCAGATTTAATGTGAATTGATCTCTTGATATCTCATAATTGTGTTACCTCCAGAGGGATTTCCTCTATGTGTAGGGTATCCCCCAAATCTTAGAACTATCAATGCTTAAAACTGCATTAAGACCTGGTCCACTCTATAAACATATTGTAATTTAGCTGCTTTTTTGTTTCCCATCAGTACAATTTCTACCTTCTTTAAAAGCACATTCAGGATTACAATATTAGAATTTTAAGTGATATAACTCTACTCTCCTTAATGATGAAGGATTTTTAAATAAAAACTTGACAGATTTTTTTCTGTATTTTGTCCCTTTGTCATTCTCCTTGTTTTATACTTAAAGGCTTTGGGGGAGATTTTGCCCAGTCATTTCTCTTATCAAGGTTTCTTTAAATACTTTTAATATAATATTACTACTAATTAATAATTAATAGATTAAAATTAATTGATAATTTACTAATAACACTAATATTAATTAATATTAAATAACTTATTCACTCTTTCTTTCTCTTTTTTGAGGTGACATTATTTGTAAATTTTGGTATCCTTCTCCACAATATTTTACTAGCAATTTATATTCTAAATTAGTGTTTCCTTTGGCTGCCAGTTTTTTCCTTGCCAAGTAAGTATAGTTTTGATTGACTAAGGTGCTTTTTAAAATCTTTTCATCTCCTCAGAATGGCAATTAATTTATATCATCCATTTCTGTATGAAATTTTTATAATTGGTATCTGTGCCCTTTTCTCCACCCATATCCCATTCTTCATTGTTTGGAACTTATTAAATAGCTTAGGTTGTGTTTGTTTTAATTACACATCACACTTTTTTCCTCATTTTTTGTTCTTACTTTGTAACGATTTTCATCTGTTCTTGAATAATTAAGTGGTTTAACAGTTAGAGGTGTCAGGCAGGCTTCAGGCCACTTGGGACTCAGGGTGGCTGAAACTGGATAAATATATCACATAGATAATGTTAATTTGTGTTACTTTAGATCACACTATATGGCAGGGACCTGTTTCTCTTTAAATATGTATAGACATTACAAGTCTAACTACACATAGAATGACTCCTACATGAACACTGAGCTTTTTCTTGTCCATGAAGATATAAACAACACCATATTTCGGTAATGTTATTTAGTATTCACTATGTCCAGTGTCTTCTGATTTATCTCTCAAAGAAAGAATTTGTGATTGTGGGCATAAGGCTTGTGTGTTGTCTATAATTCTTTGGTCTTTTTCATTTCTAATTCCAAATTGGTATTTTCCACCAGATTGTTCACTTTCCTCACCTGTACCTGTTTGCATTTCAATCACAGAATATTAAAGTAGATGCTGAATTGGGGCATGTGCTACAATTATTTTCCTGGTAATCTTTTTGCAAATATTTATCATAAGCACGACTATATAATTCTTCATAGCCTTTGTCCTCTTTGCTTTATTATCATCACTACAGAAGCAGACGGGGGTCTCAGAGGACTGGGGTCTATTCTAAATATTTCTGTGTTTCATGGCTTGTTGGGCCAAAGAGTTCCTCACCAAATGGCCAACTGACTGGGGACTGACTAGCTTCTCCTTACCTAGCTGGGCTAGTCTTTGTAAAACCAACTCAGCCTGTTACCACTGGAGACATCCTGGAAACTGACCCACATGATAGAACCTGCCACAGTTTGTGATCCACTGGCATAGACTTTGATATACCAAAGATAATGAAAAATCATGATCAGGAGTGAGATAAACACACAGACAGTAACAGAGGAGGAGAGAAAGGCAGAGATAGAGATGATTATAATTAATAATAATAACTAGAATTTATATAGAAACGTATTTTATATAATGCCAGAAGCTGTGCTAAGCACTTTACAAATATTAGCTCATTTGGTCTTTTCAGCTACCCTGGGAAGTAGGTGAGATTATCTCCACTTTATAGTTGAGGAAACTGAGGCAAACAGAAGTTAAGTGATTTGCCCAAGGTCACAAGCCACTAAATATCTGAGGACTGATTTGAACTCAGGTCTTCCTTCATTGTGTTCTTTTCAGACATTACTATGGGGAGAGGGGAAAGATACTGTGTTTTTACATTTCTGTAGTGACCTTAAGAAATGCTGTACTATCTTCATTTGGGGTTATGTTGGGGTCTTCCCCCCAAAAATGTCTCAGATATTTTATTTGGTTTATAAGTAAGAAAATTGGACCAAATAACTTGAGCAAGATGAAAACTGGCAAAATCTGTTTGTTTCCTTGTTACGAAACAGGAAGGTCTTTTAATTTGACTACATGTAATGTTATTGTTTCTGTATGAAAATAAAATTCAAAGAGGGATTAAAACAAAGAAACAAAACAAGTCAGGATAAGAGCCTGGCACCTAGCTGCCCAAGGGAGTAAGTCAGAGAGACAAAAAGAAGTAGAGACAAAGGGAATCAGAGACAGACAAAAAAGACCTGGAAATTGAAGGGATGCCCATCAATTGGGGAATGGCCAAACAAGTTGTGGCATATGACTGTGATGGAATATTACTGCATCTTAAGAAATTACAAACTGGTTAATTTTTGAAAAACATGAAAAACTACATGAAATCATGAAAAGTAAAACACGTAGAACCAAGAGAACATTGTATATAGCAACAGAAATATTGTTTGAAGAATGCTTGTATACATCTACCTCCAGAGAAAGAACTGAAAAACAGAAACAAGCAAGGCATAGCTTGAGATATACGTATTTTTCTTTTGTTAAATGACACCTTCTCTAATGGGGCAGGATGGGAGGGAGGGAGTTAGCTGGGAATTTAAATGTAACAAACAAATCAATAAATCATTTTTTTTAAAGAAAGAAAGGAAAGAATTTTGTATCATTTAACTCCATTCATATAATTATTCATTTGGATCTGTGATTTCCACAATTTCCTGCAGTAGTCACTGTAACTAGATCCTATATAAGCGCAATAATATAAAAAATCTCTGGCTTTACCTATCAACTCTCACATTGGGAAAGGAAAAATAATCACCAAAGGTCTGTAATAAATACTCTTGTGTCTGCATAACTCAGTCAGATTTGCCTTTGCTTTATGAACAGAGGCACACAAGTGGAAAGAAGTACTTAGCTAGACTGGCCCTTGAGTCAGAATAATGTGTGTTCCTGTCAGGTGCTAATTCTGCTCTGTAAATCCTGGAAGCAGAGAATCTTTACCTCCTGGTTAGCTCCACTAAGTGTCAGTTCAGTTAAGTGTGAAAGAAAGAAGGTGACTGTTTTCAGATAATGTTTCTGACTCCCCAAACATTGCACTTCCCGGGAGTAGGAAGATAAGATTGCAATGATATTTCTCACTGTTGACAGAGACAGAATGAATATCATAGCACTTTTAGGTTCATACTCCACATTTTGCGGGGCTAATTTAGAGAATGGCATGTGTGTGTGGGGGATGGTAGTAGCACTATGATTGGCAGGAAACCTAACATGGTTTTACCTTGGTTTTATTGGGAATTAAAGGAAGCCAAGGGGAAGAAATGGAGGAGGGAGAGCATTCTAGGTGTAGAGGATAGCCAGAGAAAATGCCTGGAGCTGAGAGATGGATTGTCTTTTTGGAAGAATAGCCAGGAGGCCAGTGTCACTGGACTGAAAAGTAGAAATAAGATATGAGATGTAAGAAAACTGTTAAGAGAGGGCGGAGCAGGTTATGAAGGCCTTTGCAGGCCAAACAGATTTTATATATTTGGTCCTGAAGTTTATAGAGAACCACCTTTGATAGGAAACCTTTCCTGATCTCTCTTAATCCTACTGACTTTCCTTTATTAGTTTTTTTTTTTCTGATTTCTCTTGTATATATTTTATTTGTACGTAATTTTCCCTATGTTGTCACCTCCATTAGATTGTGAGCTCCTTCAGAGCAGGGGCTGTCTTTTTCCTTTCTCTTTCTATTGACTTTCCTGACTTCCTTTAATTCCTTATTAAGATCCTGTCCTCTACACCTCTACAGGAAACTTTTCTTGTCTTAATTCTAGTGCCTTCCCTCCATTTCTTTCTCTCTCTCTCTCTCTCTCTCTCTCTCTCTCTCTCTCTCTCTCTCTCTTTCTCTCTCTCTCTCCTTCTCTCTCTAAATATGCATATGTATATATACACATAAATAAAGGCTTATATGTATGTGTATAAATAGATATAGATATCTATCTATCTATATGGTGGATACTTCTGTGAACCTTTTCAATGGCTTTTGTCTTTCAAATATCTCTTAAATAGAGACGATGCTGTCCTTCATTTGCTTAAACATATATATATCTATATCTATATATAATTTGCACATTGTTTGTTGTTTCTCTCATTAGATTGTGAGCTCCTTGAAGGCCGAGATTATCTTCTGTCTCTTTTTGTATCCCCAGCACTTAGCACTGCACCTGGCTATATATAGTAGGCACTTAATAAATGTTCGTTAACTGATTGACTCACTCATTCAATAAGTGCCAAGAGCACTGGATTCGTGAGCATGGTAATGGATCTAGAGATGTAAGGAATGAGAGGACATATATTCATACCTGGTGTTTGTCTCTTACTACCTGTGTGAAACTAGGCAACTCTTTGGGTCTTAGTTTTCTCAAAAGTAAAATCAGGGGATTTGACTATGTGACTTCTAAGATCCCTTCTAGGTCTAATTCTGTAACTGATGCTTTTTTTTTATAGGTTTCTGTTTCCTTGACTCCAGATGAAATCAATTAGTATGGAAAAACAAGGCAGGTGATCATGACCAATTAGCATGGCCATTCATTAATGGCTTTGCAGGATACCATAGTTCATAAGTACAGAAGCCATTTAGTCCCACCTCTATATATTACAGATGAGGAAAGTGGAATGTAGGGAGTTTAAATGATTCACTCCAAGTCTCAATGGTGGCAAGTTGCAGAGGTGGGAATCTCTGATTCTAGAGACCTTGCTCTTTTGACTATGTCACATTCCTTTTCCTTTAAGTAGGGAAAACAGCTAATGAAGATGAGGTACCAAAAAAGCGCACACACCTATGAAATGGCTAGTCATCCTGGGAGCTTATAAAAAGGGCTGAAGAAAGAGCTAGGTTTTCACAGGAAACTAGAGAGGGGATATAAAAGAATTGGCATTAAATGGTTCAGAGAAAGAGAGACAGAAGTTAAAGACAAAAGGAGAAACCCAGTCAGCCAAAGAGATAAACAGTGCCCCCAAATCCAGAGGAAGATAAGTAGAAGCCTGAATTATTGTAGGCTGAAATTGTGGTCGGAGCCACTGAAAGGAGTTGAGAGAGTTGAAAAATTGAAAATCATTCATGAGAATTAATCAGTCACCTCTTTCAACAGTATACTGACCCACACAAACCAAAAAGACCAATGGGAAAAACCAACTAAACTGTCTTGAGAACTGAGGATCCCTATAGAAAGGGTACTGATAAAGAAAGGCTCTGGTGGAAACACAAATAATGGTAGACCACTGCTGAATAAGCAAAGGGGCTTCAGGCAAATGGGGAGAGAAGGTTGCCCTTGGAACTCAGTATATCCTTACAAATAGAAGGGCTTTTCATGGGAATAAAGTTGCTACCTCACCATGGGTTCAGCTGGTTTGGTCCAAAGAGCTCCTGCCAAGTGGAACTCCAAGGGTAGAACGAAGACCGTGTACCCTATGATGGTGGGGACAGGCTGCCCTCGTCACTGGGGACCATAACTTCAAAGGCTGAACATTGACCTCTAAGAGAATTTGTCGCTAAAAATGTTCCTTCCCTCTGGCATGAAGAAGCTAAAGTTTTCCAAACACACACACACACACACACACACACACACACACACACACACACACCTACCTCTTTCACAACTGAAGTCTTGTTGTAACTAGCCAACCCCTCACTAGAAGTGTCTCCAGCATGGTCTGGCTTTCTCTGTGGGTGGCTGTCTGCTTGGTCATCACACCCCAGCTCTGTTCCTTCCTTGTGGTGCCTTCAGTGACTGATGGGAGGTCAGTGGCAGGCAGGGCTGTTCCCCATCTGGTATTTACCTAAACAGTCCAGAATCCATATTTCTGTCTGGTGTCTAGAGAAGTTTGCCAGAGCGAGGCATGGGGCTTAGATGTCTATTTTGGCTGCTGCTACCTGGAGTTTTCCTGACTATCTGGGTGGGCAACTTGGACAGCGGTGGAATGCAGGGAGACACTGGAAAAAGCTTTCGCCATGTCCCTTAAGCTATAGAATCTAGGAAAGTAATTTTTTTTATTCCTCCGTACCAGCTACATAAAGCTTTTGTGATCTCTCCACCATCCTTGGTACCAGCCCATTCTTCCTAGCTTGGCATCACATGAGTCAGGTAAAGTCTCTGGTTAGAGAAGTAGACATAGGCACGTAGAACCATAGATTTAGGGCGAGGAGGGACCTAAGGGCCATCTAGTCTATTCCATGCTCTTTGCACATGACATTTCATTTCCAGACTTTAAGCCATTGTATTGGCAATCTCCCATGCCAGTCATGCGCTCCCTCCTCACTTCTGTCTCCTGGCTTCCCTGGTCTTTATCAGCTCCAGTCTAACCTTCTGCAAGATGTCTTCCCCACTTCTTACTGTCTCCCCATTTCCCATCTCATTGCTAGTCCTTTCTGTCTGAAATTACCTTTTATTTGTAATTACACATAGACACACACATGCTTTCTCCCTCATTAGATGATTGCCATAAGTGTAGAGACTGTATTTTTTACTTTCTTTGTCCTCAGAATTTAAGCACAGTGCCTAGAATATAAGTGCTTAATTTTTATTTTCTGTCCTTACTTTACAGATGAGTAAACTGAGGTATGAAAAGTTATGTGACTTATCCAAGGTGACACAGATACTAAGTGTCTGAGCTGGAACTTGAACCCAGTTCTTCCTGATTCTAAGTTCATGACATTAGTTGAAAGAGTAACCATACCAACTGGAAATATGAAGACTAGACAAGTAAACATATTCATTGTCCCCAAAATATCTCTGTGTAATATATACAACAATTGACTCTGAGGAAAAACTTGGGCATAAGATACTTAAAAAATTCTTATCTTCTGTCTTAGAATTGATACCAAATGTGAGTTCCATGGTAGAAGAGCAGAAAGGTTAAGTGACTTGCCCAGGGTCACATGGCTAGGAAGTATCTGAGGTCACAATTTTTTTTTTAACTTTTTTTTAACCCTTAATTTCAGTGTATTGGCTCCTAGGTGGAAGAGTGATAAGGGTGGGCAATGGGGGTCAAGTGACTTGCCCAGGGTCACACATTTGGGAAGTGTCTGAGGCCGGATTTGAACGTAGGACCTCCCTTCTCTAGGCCTGGCTCTCAATCCACTGAGCTACCCAGCTGCCCCTGAGGTCACATTTGAACCCAGGACTTCTTTTCTCCAGGCCTAGCTCTCTGTCCACTGAGTCATATGAGCTGGCCCCATAACACACTTTTAAGTTTAATTGACATTATGACATTTTCTTTATCATTTTCTTAAATTTAGACAATCAACACTATGGTGAGCCAAGTCCAGATTTGTAGCATTTGCTAATTGCTGTAAGTGCCAATATTGAGCATTTAACAATTAGTTCTGAACAAGTTAGAGCTGGCTCCAGCACAGCCCTGCTTCTAGGTCCACCTTCAGCCATGCAGAAGCTTTCTCTGAGATTGTCCTGGGTTCACCAAGCCTATTTATACTGAATTCTTTCATATATTTCTATACTCCCCAGTTCTGAGCCCTTTCTTGTCTTCTTTTTTTTTTCTTGAGGAACTGGTCTTATACATGGGGTTTATATGGGGATTCTCCTTTTTGCCAGTAATTTTTAAGTTTTTCTGGAGATTCACTGAAGCTCAGTGCTGTGGGAGGAGCAGATGTAACTTAACAGGCTGTTTCCCCAAGCATTGCCAATGCCTGTGTCCCTCAGGTCTGGGAAATCAGACGTTAGTGGGTTGCATTCAACAGTTACATGTAGCTTTTATTTCCCAATATTTCAGATTTCCACAAGCCAACAAGCAGCTGATGCAACCAAAGTTACAAATCCACAGCCCTCACTTAGACAAACCAGCAGGAGGGGAACACAACTCTGCCTGGGTCTTAATAGAGCTTCTGGCCAAATGGAGCTTCTTTCAGTGACCATTTGACCAGAATCTGGTCTATTCATTATTTTCTGTTCCAGTTGTGAATTTTCCCTCTGGCTTAGAATTCAAGAACCACAAACATTTAACATTCCAAAGGGGGTATTTATTTACTATATTTGATTGTTAGCTTTTGGGTACATTTACCATGGTAATAATGGAAAAAGTCCCAGTCTTACATCATTCAACTTTATAAACAACCTAAAAACTTGTTAGAAGAACAACTTTCACAGTCTCAGTCTCAGTCTCTCTCTCTCTCTCTCTCTCTCTCTCTCTCTCTCTCTCTCTCTCTCTCTGTCTCTGTCTCTCTCTCTGTCTCTCTCTCTCT